>NC_087272.1:25892500-26245000 GCF_015220805.1 Pogoniulus pusillus
AACACAATGAAATACTCAAACAATGGAAAACGAAGGAAGAGAACAGCCTAACACCATGAACCAGATTGTATTTATAAAGTGTAAGCACATCTGTATATGCACAAACAATAATATGCATAAAAATTCAAAGAGGATGCAACAATCTTAGTATATTTATCTCAAAAAAATCCACAAAGAAACAAAAACCCAAACCAACCAACCAAATAACCAACCAAGCACCTGCAATTTCAATTTATATAAATGGAAAATACTGTTTTCTGATGAGAAGTTGTACCTTGGTAAAGATGATTACATATCACATCCACATCCATGTGGATCTCATCTGACCAATAATAAAAGATGTGACTCTGACTGTCTTGGGAGTAACAAAGAATAGAAACTGGGTATTACCCAAGTACTGACATAAATGAGATTTCATAGAATCACTGAATCATAGAATCAACCAGGTTGGAGAAACCTCCAAGATCATCCAGTCCAACCTAGCACCCAGCTCTAGCCAATCAACTAGACCACAGCACTAAGTGCCTCACCCAGTCTTTTCTTGAACACTTCCACAGACAGTGACTCCACCTCCCTGGGCAGCTCATTCCAATGGCAAATCACTCTCTCTGTGAAGAACTTCCTCCTAATATCAAGCCTATACCTCCCCCTGCACAACTTGAGACTGTGACCCCTTGTTCTGTTGCTGGTTGCCTGGGAGAAGAGGCCAACTCCCACTTGGCTATAACCTCCCTTCAGGTAGTTGTAGACAGCAATGAGGTCACCCCGGAGCCTCCTCTTCTCCAGGCTAAACAACCCCAGCTCCCTCAGCCTTTCCTCATAGGGCTTGTGTTCCAGGCCTCTCACCAGCTTCGTCACCCCTCTCTGGACATGTTCTAGTACCTCAACATCTCTCCTGAATTGAGTGGCCCACAACTGGACATAGTACTCAAGGTGTGGCCTGACCAGTGCTGAGTACAGGGGAAGAATAATCTCCCTTGTCCTACTGGCCACACTGTTCCTGATACAGGCCAGGATGCCATTCGCTCTCCTGCCCACCTGGGCCCACTGCTGGCTCATCTTCAGCTACTATCTCCTAGCACCCCCAGGTCCCTTTCTGCCTTGCTGGTCTCCAGCCACTCTGTCTTCCAGCCTGTAGCACTGCATGGGGTTGTTGTGGCCAAAGTGCAGAACCCTGCACTTAGCCTCGTTAGATATCATCCTACTGGCCTCTGTCCACCCAGCCAGCCTGTCCAGGTCCCTCAGAAGAGCCCTCTGACCCTCCAACAGATCAACACTTGTTCCTAAGTTGGTGTCATTTGCAAACTTACTCATGATGGACTCAGTCCCCTCATCCACATCATCAATAAACATATTGAAGAGAAATTTATGAAACTTAAGATATTTAAGTTTTGCCTTTGTATTACAGTTTCTTTTGGTGGATTATTTGGAGAGTCGGAGTATAGGAGTGCGGCTGTATAACAGGCCTGATTTTCAGGAAAAAAAAGCTGTAGTGTTATAAAAGGTCCTTGTTAATACCAAGGTAAGTAACTGGCAGTTGGTTTCAGAAAGAAAATATCCTCTATAGCTTTTATCAATTTACATAATGAAATGTTTTATTGATCGTGCAAAGTTAACTTTAAAAAGGAAAAGGAAATCCAGCTTATCCTGTCTCACAAATGCCACATGTACTTCCTCATGTAAGATGGAAGTGTAAGATGTCACCTATAAATAGGTTTAAAAAAGTAAATAGTTTAAAAGAACACAACTGGAACCGGACAGAAAAAGCACTTTTTTTTTTACACTGATGGAAAGCAAGACTGGACTTCACAAATCAATTGGTTATTGGAACTTTACGTCCTCAATGAAAACAGGCAATGATCCTGTTGCTTTCTTGGAGTGTCTGAACACTTGACAATATTCAGAAGTTAGGACAGCTCAGTTACTACAAAGGCCTTATTTTTTGTATGTAATTTCACAACTGATCTGAAAATAAAATCAAGGTAGTCTGGAGCTCAATATTTTGGGGTGTTTTGGGGAGGCATAGGAGCCATTTGCAGAGATTGTGTTGCAGAATACAGTAAAATGAAGATCTTAGCTCTTCCAAGTTGGCAATTAGCTAAATTAATCATATCCTAATGGTACTTTCTTCTATTTAAGACAATGGAATTTAAATACCTGTAAATTAGCTACCGAAATACCTGTCAGATATTCGTACTCTGAAGTGGAATACAAAAACTTGTTATGCACTGAACAAGTACAGGACTTAGTAAGTGTAAATTGACTCAGAAAAATAATTAGTACTGTAACACTAAAGACAGCTACAACGGAGTAGACAAACAGACTTAAAAAATAAAAGGGAAAAAAGGAAAAATGATAACTTTAGATCCCACAATTAGTCTGCCAGGAAAATTCTGTTACTTTAAAACAGTAAATATAAGTGAAAAAAAAACTAAACATACTAGGAATCAGGGATTAAAACTAAGGTTGCTTAGTAGTCTTAGCTGATAAATTAGAGTCCTCCCTATAGGGGCTCTACTTCTGGTGTCAAATTTTGGGAGTAAGATGCACATCAAATTAATGGAGCTCATTAAGTTACCACCCATCAGAGCTGAACCTTGGTAACCAGACGCCTCCTCTCTTTTGGCAAATGTGAGATAAAGCACAGTAATTCGCACCTGGTTTCCATACTTAATACGACTTAGCTGCCTGCTTTTTAGGCCCAAACAACTATGGAGGCAAAAGTACACCCATTCTCCACTGGTCATACTGTTAAAAAAAAAAGGTAATTCCAGGATTAAATAAACTTTTCCTTTTCTTTTGGATTTAAATTTTGAGCTCGGGTATTTTAAATGCGGAGGTTCTTTTTAAGAACCCTTGAGCCTTACTGCAGCTTTGAGAACGTTCACATGGATGTGAAGCAAGGTTAGCGGGACCTGAGGGGAAGATAACAGAAACTCGACACCGCCGTGACATGCAGGCAGCGCCGAACTCGCCTTTTCCCGGGGCACGTTCCTCATGCCCCGCAGGGCCAGGACGCCAGCCGCCTGCGGCACCTGATGCGGGGCCAGCAACAAGTTCGCAGACAAAAGGCCGCGCTACCGCTCTGTCAGTGGGCCACACCGCAGCCCCTTCGCGCCGCTCTCCCCCAAGGGGGGTGGTGGCAGGGGTGCCTCCTCTGCCCTTGCAGCTGACCAAAACAGCTTTGGGGACGCGGTCGGTGTGCTTAAACCTGAGGACCTGTGATCGCTGGGGCACCGGTGGCTTGTCCCGCGTGGCTGCCGCCACCCCCTCAGGTGGCTGTCTCCTACCCCCACACTGGCCGAGCCTCAACGTGCCGCAGACACGGAAACAGGAGGAGCTCTCCGTTGCCGCCTCTTTCTCCCCCCCTCTTCTGTTTCTGCCTTCGGCACTCGCCCGCGGGACATTTTTTGTCCTGGATCTATGTCTGGGGCCTGCCCAGCCCGGCGGCAAGCAGCGCCGGCAGGGTTAACGCCGTGGAATGCGGCGGGAGGAATGTGCATGCAAATGAGATGGATGCTAATCTCATGCTAATAAGCACCGGCCGCCCGGGGCTGAGCCGGGCTCCCCGCGCCCAGACGGCAGCTGGGCTCCGCCGGCAACCCTGACCCGGGCTGCCGCGGCGCGGGCAAGGTGGCAGCTCAGGCATGGTGGCCTGAGACTCGGCCGCAGAGAAAGGCTTTCCTGGGCTTCTGCGAGCTCCTACCGTGTGCCCCCCAGCCTCTGCTTCCGGCCCCCTTCCCGTCCCTCTGCCTCGGGTGGGAGCTTTTCCCGCTTCCCATCTTTCTTTCTGTCCCTATGGAGCAGATACTCCTGCCGCCCGACCATGCCTAGGAAAGCGGGGAATGGGCAGCTCCCCTTACCCGATGGCTGGGAGGAAGCGAGGGATTACGACGGCAAAATCTTCTATATCGATCACAACACCAAGCAGACCAGCTGGATCGACCCCCGGGACAGGTGGGTGCACTGGCAGGGAGGTGGCGAGGCCCAGGGCGGGAGGTGGGCTTTGAGCGGTGCTTCCTGGGTCCCTCGCCGCTGGGGTAGCTCCGCCGTGACAGGGGGGTGGTGCGCCCGAGGGTGCCTCACTCGGGTCAGAGGAGCTGAGGAAAGGCGGGAGAAGCCCTTGTTTGCAGCGGGGCGCGTCATACTCTCCTTCCTATCGGTGGTTGTTAAGCCCGGTGTGTAAATTGATGTTGCGAGCCTGGCCGTGGGAGCAGGGGGAAGCCTGCAGAGCTCTTCCCAGAGGCGACGGGCGTTTCTGGTGTTTGGGGAGCTCCCAGTAGGTACCAAAGTTTGCAAGTGCCCCTCAAGCCTGAGGCACTGGCTCTTCCCGGGAGCCGCGGAGCGGGGCTGCTTCCCGCCTGGCTGGCGTAGCGTGCCAGGCGCCTGTCCCTCCTGTGTCCTTCCCCCTTCGGCCCTGGGGACCGCCTGCACCGCGGCTGACCCGGCTGTCCAGAGAGGTCTTGGCTGCTGGGGTTCTAGGGAGGCCTCGTGTGCTCACTAGGCCTCAGCAAGACCAAATCCTCTCAGCCCGACGCTAGCCCGGAGTGTTTGCTGCCCTTTCCAGGTCTAAGCGCTGTTAAATCGGCAAACCTCTGAAAGTGCTTCAGTGAGCAAGGTAACCAACTGAAAGGCTCCTCGCACAGGAGTCATTGGGGCAGGTCTGCAGCTGGGGAGGGATTCTGGCTCTTTAGGTAGGCTTCAGTGGCTGTTTTTAATCAAATGGATGATAGAGGCCCAATATACCTATTGTAAAATGTGGGTTTTGTCCATAGTGGTCCTGAAAAGTAATTAAACCCCAAAACGGCATTATGCAAACAGCGTTGCTACTGAAAACAGGGCAGCCTAATTGTCAAAAACCTTGAAGGCATTATAAATTTATGGAACAAGCTGCACTGAATTATAAATGAAGACCTTGGTTTATATTTCTCTAGTGAAATTAGAAAAGGTGTAGTTGTGACAGAGCTTTCTGACTGTACCATAGGGGAAGTTTTGACAAGCATATGCCATGCTGGGCCTACTTCTCTGTCCTGCTTGCTATAACTGCGAATTCCTGTAGTGGCAGGAATTCCTTTGTACTTCTAAACATGTTAAATACCTTGTAAGTGCTAGTGAGCTGGTAAGGCATACAGGACAGCGTTATTTATTATACCTGGACTTCTCAAGTAATTAGTTACTTTTTTACCACAGGAAAAAAAAAACAAAACAAACAAAAACCTCCAAACGTTCTGGGTTCACTGTCCCTAGAAATAGTGGCTTCGAGGTTTTGTTTAGTTTTAGACTTTTGTGTTTGCAAAGCTGAATACTAGATGGTACGATTGAAGTAAAGCAAAATGGGGTATCAGAGTGTGCTTGCTATAATCTTGCCTCACAAGTATACTCATTTAAAATATTTTTCACATTCTGTAGTCTCGAAAAGTTCAAGAATATTCATATTTGGTAGTAAAAGTCTAGTTTTCATTGTCATTAATGGAGTAGACAGCTGAGTAACACTTGTGTGTGTTTGCCCTTCTGTAGGGATAGCGTAAATATTGTTTCATTAATACCTTGTTTACAGATGGAGGAGAAATCAAGCCCTGAGACTTAATAATCTGTAATGAGAACTAAGGAAGTAAAGACCTTTTTCAGAAAGAATAGCGTTTGAAGTAATTGTTAACCTATGTCAGTCATGCAAAACAAACAGAGGGATTTTGCCCTAGGTGCTTGAGAGAATCTGTGCTTTAGTGTGTGTGGCTCACTGTGAAACTGAGTTGCTTCCAAAGAAGAGACCCATTTAATGTGCCTCTTGCATTGTATTTACAGTATCCGTATTTATAATTTGTATTTATATTGATGACCTGGTTTGGAAAAGTGAATAGGAAGTGCATTAAAGTCCTGTAATGACTTTTCTCTGGATTCCATTGTATCTTACTGGTATTTAGAGAATATATTTGGAACCTATACAGGATGTCATTAGGGCTTGCTCTCAGAAAAACTTAAAAGTCTTCTTCCAAGTCTGTCAGTATAATTAAATCTGGATTCCTACTGTTTCTGAAATTGTCAAAACAAAGATAATGGATTCTACAGATAGAGCAAAAATGCATTTCCTTGTTTGATGACACTTTAGGTCTTTTTTTTCCCTTTACAACCTTAGCATAGTAACAAAGTTTTCTTAATCTACTTGTGGAATATTACAGTATGTGGACTCCTGAAATATTCAGTTGGTAAAACAAGTATAGACTGAGGCAAGTTTTTATGGACGATATTCTTTATAACGTTGTTACACTGCATTATACTGCATTCCCTGGATTATTACATGGAAAAGTCATGCTTGCTGTTTTAAAATAACTTTTTTTCATTTTGATTTAGAAGATACAGATACTGAAGACTAGTGCTGTGAGACATTGCACATACATTTGTAGGTTGTCGGGTGTATTTGAACATGTTTTGGGACTTCTTTGTTACTAATTTAAAGTATTCATGTCTAGAAATAAGCTGACAGTTGAAAATGCAGTATTTCAAAGATTCTTGAAAAATTCTGTGGGTAATGCTTTTTCTCATGTGCATTTCTAGACTGTTCTGATAGAACATGTATTTGTTACTGATCATGTTGTACAGGTCTGTTAGTATGATAGGCTTGTCTATAGCTGTGGAAAAAACCTCACATCATCTTCAAGCTTGGGGCTCAGTTTTCAGTTTTGTCCACTTGATTGATCTGAGCAATCCCTTTGACATTAGAGAATCTCACACTTGTAAGGGCAAGAGTGTTGTGTTTAAGAAGTGTTGTGGAAACTATTTGAATTGTTTGTTTCTTCAGGGGTTTTAAAATGTTTTGCACTATTGAACAGTGATTTTTTTTTTTTTTTTTTTTTTTTGTTCTCTGAGCACTTAGAGTACTGTGTTGATTTGTTTTGAAGACTGGTGGCCCAAAAGACAGGGCACTTTAAAACATAGTGTGATAAAGAAAAACATCAAGGCAAGAATGTGGGACTTGTAGTAATTTGCCAAATATATAAATATGTTACTTCTTTGTTTATGACTCCCCCAGGCTACAACAAATTGAGAACTCGCTGATCTTGACAGTTTCCTTCTTAAACTGGTTTATTATAGTAAGGGAAATAGCCCAAAATGTCAATTCTATCCTACTATGACTTGACAAAGTTAAAAAAAAGACAGCTGTGGACTGAGGAGGATGAGCTAGATGAAAAGTTACAGGAATTCATAGTTTTCTGTGGGGTTCCCTTGAAACTCTTACAAGTTCCTGGGATACTGTGTTACACTAAGATGTTGATAAGATTTTTTTTTTTTTTAGATGTACAATCAAAAAGTGTGTAGAGCAGAGACAGAAATTTGAAAAGGAAAGTTTGGTTTTTAACTTGTTTCTTCTGCACATTGTTTATCCCATTTTATATAGGCCTTATGTTTGTTATGTTCCTTGATGGAGCCAATAGAGTAGAGCACCAAGGAAGAGTGGAATGTGAGATAGGAATATCGGCACTCTAAAGTCTTCAACAGCTGGGTGTTTGATTTTTCTCACCAGGATTCAGGGCTTCTCATATCCTGTTAAGTAGAGGATTATCTGATGATGCTCCAAGGTGTACAATTTGCAGTAGTCTCGTGAGATAGGACAATGATCCTCCTTCCACATAATGTGTTCCTGACTCCTTGTCTGCTCAGGAATGTGCATATTCCCTGTGAAACTGTCTGATATCTCATTTTGGTTTGAGTGACAGGTTGGAAACTACTTTTACTTAGTTGATCTGTATTTATTCAAAATAAATTTTGTGATGCAAGTATTGAACTCTCAATGAGAGACCAGCTGTGTCTGAACTTCTGACACCTTCATTTGTGGAGTTAGAATTCTCATATTACTGTGCTAATACTGTCTGACGCCATCACAAATGTATTAGAATACCTAGTATTTGGAGCGAGGATGGTTAACTAGTCTGTCATTTGCTTGGTGCAACGTATTGTTGATTTTAGCATTAGTGAAAATGGCTATGGTAACTCTGAGATAACACTTTTATTCTTTGGGAGTGATAGGGCTGCAGCATATCTTTCATCTCAGAACATGTGAAGTTAACAAGTCAGGAAATACTATGAGGTATTTGCTTATGTGTGCAAAGTATGCAGTGCTGTTTGAAGCCAAGAATTGTGAGCTGGTATGTAAAGCAGGGCAAGTGGTCTAGACTGTGTTCTATCCAGACCTGTGTCTGTAGTACTTGCCTACTGGGGCTATTTCGCTTAAAATCTGTCTTGACTTACAAGTACTGTAGTTGTCATGCACAATGGAAGCCTTAATGAGAAGCTATATAGATGAACAAAAATATAACTTTTCTCAAATAAATGGAGCTGAGCCATTTACTAGAGATGTTATCCTACTACAGTGTGGTTAAATGAAGGAATACTTGAGTACTGTTTCATATTTTCAGAGAGAAAATATGAAGCTGGCTTCAGTTTGAAGTAATGGCTGGGAAAAAAATTTATATTTTTACAAGTATGGGTCAGTTTATAGATTAGAGGGGATAAAGTACAACTCGAGAGATCAGTACAGATTTCCTTCTTCATTAGAAGTTTGTATTTATCTCCAGTTAAATAATTTGTGTTCAACCTTCTGGTTAGAATTCTACGTTTTGAACATGTTATCAAGGTTATTAGAATATGATAAGAGAACGTTTCTACTCCACTTACTAATGTTTGCAGCATCTAGACACAAGTTGAATTTTATAGTTGAATTTTGTGAACTTTTTCTTTGGGTTTTATTGTTACTTCTTTTCAGCCTAGAAAAATGTTACAGGTATTTGAACTTTCACTATTTTGATATCACACTAAAACTAGAATAATACTTCTGAAAGTAATGGCAGAGTTTGAAAATGGATGAACATAGAGTAGTATTTCCATGGTGACACATTTTCAGAAAGGTACAATTAGAAGCAGTACTAGGATTGTACAACTGTTAAGCTGGGAACATGTAAATTCTTACTACAGTGGTCTGTAGGGAAAGTGAAAGGGGTTCCACAGCCCACTAGATTTGAACTATCATGGTTTTGTTTACCCATTCCCTTCCTGCCACCAAATATGAAACTGACCCCAGAAGATGATTTGGCTACAATGAAACCACTTGGGTTTAGGGTTATTTTCTTTCAGAATTGGGTTGTTGTGTCGCTGTATGGATACTAGAGCTGGTATGAGGCAGGAAGCAAGTCCAGACCTGAGAGCAAAAGGTGAGAGTAGTGATCTACAAAGAAAGATGCAGGTCAGTCCTAGCTGCCATGGAACTGTTGTCTTAGGTGTCTATTTATTTTGTGGGTTTCTCCATTATTTTCTTGTGTGTGTCTTTGTGTTGGTCTGTGCTTGCTGTGAACCAGGAGTACTATGT
The DNA here is from genome assembly GCF_015220805.1 of Pogoniulus pusillus. Classification (NCBI taxonomy): domain Eukaryota; kingdom Metazoa; phylum Chordata; class Aves; order Piciformes; family Lybiidae; genus Pogoniulus; species Pogoniulus pusillus. Next base: position 25,901,859 of record NC_087272.1, read on the forward strand.
CACAGACATCTTGATCCTAAACATCTTTGCTGTCACTAAGAAATCTTTATGATGCTACAAGCTTTTGACTGACTTTATAAATGTTTGTAACCATGAAACTCTTGTTGAGAAATTTTGTTGGTGTGCAGTTGCAGAGTTAGTTCTGTTTTCCTGGAATTTACTGCTGTTGATATGAGCTGCTGTGCTCTTGAACAGTTATTTTCTTCTATATGTGAAAGTAGATCAGAAATTCTTGGTGCATTTTTTCCTAATTGTCATAATAATGCCTAATTATTTTAAACTCTGCTGCAAAGTATCTCAGCAGAATGATGAGTGTTTTATTGTGTGAATCACAAAACCATGGAAACATTCAGGTCAGAAAAGACCTTCAGGATCACCAATTCCAACTGATAACCTACTATACAAGCAGATGTCTAGCATGTTAAAGTTGCCCACAAGAACAAGGGCAAGTGATCTTGAGGCAGCCTCCAGCTGCTTAAAGAATAATAATTCAACCTCTTCTTCCTGGTTGGGTGGTCTGTAACAGACTCCAACCAGGATGTCAGCCTTGTTGGCTTTCCCCTTAATTCTCACCCATAGGGATTCAACCTGATCATCCATAATCTCTACTTCCATGACATCCAAAGGATCCCTAATATATAGGCCCACTCCTCCACCCCTTCTCCCTTGCCTGTCTTCCCTGAAGAGTCTGTAGCCATTGATGGTGAAAGGCCTGGAACACAAACCCTATGAGGAGAGGCTGAGGGAGCTGGGGTTATTTAGCCTGGAGAAGAGGAGGCTCAGGGGTGATCTCGTTGCTGTCTACAACTACCTGAAGGGAGGTTGTAGCCAGGTGGAGGATGGCCTCTTCTCCCAGGCAACCAGCAATAGAACAAAGGGACACAGTCTCAAGTTGTGCCAGGGAAAGTATAGGCTGGATGTTAGGAGGAAGTTCTTCACAGAGAGAGTGATTTGCCATTCGAATGGGCTGCCCAGGGAGGTGGTGGAGGCACTGTCCCTGGAGGTGTTCAGGAGGGGACTGGATGAGGCACTTAGTGCCATGGTTTGGTTGACTGGATAGGGCTGGGTGATAGGTTGGACTGGATGATCTTGGAGGTCTCTTCCAACCTGGTTGATTCTATGATTACTGCACTCCAACTCGGATTGCCAGGCTCCAACACTCTCACAATTACTTGCAAGAAGAGACCAGAAGTGGAGCCATTTGTTTCCACGTATTTGAGGGAATATCATTTGGAAAGAGTAGCTAGTGGCTGAGAAGTGGAGTGATACAGTAAGTAGGTATGGTTTCCCTTTTGTGTTGCTAGACTATTTTGTAGGGCTTTGCTTTGTGGAGCAAAGGACAGTTTAGATAATTTTTAATGGCATATTTTGAGTGTTGCTGACTACTGTTGCTCTTCCCAGTGACATTTTCTGTGCAAATGTGTTAGTGATGATGAAGTTCCTACTTGATAAAAGTCAATCTTGGCTTCTTTTTAAAAAAAAAAAACCTGATGAAAGAGTTTCCTGGGGAAGAGATTGTTCCCCTCTCCTTTAAGTGTACTTCTAAAAGGCTAATTTGCTGTTGAATATTTTTTTGTTGTTGGTTAAGGCTTCTGGGCTAGAAGCAGTCTGTCAGTGGTAGGAATGTATTCTGTCTACTGAAACAATCATTTGTGTCTCATAGAACAAGATCAGATGCTATTCTTTGAGCATGGATACTGTTTGTACTTGAAGAAATGCAGCTTTATCTCAGCAGCTCTGAACACATTGTATTCAAACTAATTGTTTGGGTGTGTAAAGACATTGTCTTGGGACAACAAACTCAAGTTTTTGCCTATCATTGCTGTGTGCTATGCAGTACTGTATCTTGGACCTGTTATGTGTTTATGCTTTTTTCTTCCTCCATTCATTAAACTCCAATCTTTGGATAACAAAAGTGCACAACTATATGGGGTTGTCTTCCTTAATGTCCTGTTCATTCTGATAGTCAGGCTTCTAGTGTCTAGAAATACCAGATGATTTTTACTTTTGTTATGGAGGAAAAGATCTAGAAAAATCTGTATTTAACTAAGTTCTGGTAAGTCATGGGGTCTTTGAATTATCAACTTTCTTGTGTTGTTAACAAAGCAACAGTACTTTGCACACTTGTTCTTTTTCATGTACTTTACAGTGCTGAACTGTAGTCTCATCCAATTAAGCATAACCTATGGCCTACAGATCAGATCTGTTAAAAACTCTGATTCAGTGGCTGGCCCTTCACTCTTAAGGAGCTTACCTTCCTCAGAGCTGGTGATGTCTTCACAAAGATGTAGGGATTTTTAGTCACATGGCAGATGAACTTTTGATATTCTGCAGATTGTACAACCACATCATGCCATATGGCAGTAAACATGCCTGATGTGCAATGAATGGTGCTTGCCTTTTAGCTGTGTGACAGGCAAACGTTTGCTTCTTGTCAAGTAACATGGTTTGGCCAAAGTGTAGGTGTGCCCTGTCATATATGTGCGTGACAGTGTTTCTCTTGGGATTGCACTGTGGAGGAAGAATTCTGCTCGCTTCTGCCTCTCACTCTCTGGGACACTTCTGGTCGTTGAAGGACTAAGTGATTTGCTCTGTTACTCTATAATATTTCCAGAAGAGAAGGTATGGCCCATTTCAGCTGAAAAAGTTGGCATTTTAGGCATGTTCATTGCCTGTGGTGGATTGCATAAAATTGTCAGGGAAAGATACTTGCTCTTGATGAGAAAACAGTGGAACGTTTTGGGGTTTTTTGTTGTTTGTTTGTTGTTGTTTGGTGGTGGGTTTTTTCAACCTTGTTTAATACTATCAGTTGTTAAAACACAGTCTAGCTGAGAAATGTGTGTCTCATTCTTAAGTCAGATGTTTATGCAGACTGAAAACTTTGTCTTCACTGGTGTTAACAAAATGTCTCTATGAGAAATCTTAATTTCTCTTAGAAATAACTCTGTTAAAAATTTCAGTTGATAATAAACAGTCATTTTGCATGAGAGAAAGGTGTGTTTGAGAGTTATGGACTAGGGGATTTTTTTGGCTGTTATTAACAAAATGATTGTCAGTCTTATCCTGTGATTCAATTCACGTACTGGCTGTGTAGAACCCATAGGTGTATGATGCTGTCCTCATTGTAGCCTATCAAGTGCAGAGCCTAAGCGAGGGCTGCTGAGTTTAGCTTCTGCTCCACAAGGATCCAATGGAGACCAATTGTCATGAGAAAGTTTTATTGTGCCATAAGGGTGTAGTAGCTGGGAGCTGAATGAGGAAGAGAGCATTTGAATGTGTTTTTGCTGTTATATGAAATGGTCTGTGGTTACTGTTGCTTGTAAAGCTCCCTTGACCTATACTTAATCTTTGGTGTTTTGCCTGAGATGTGTATGATACAAAATTTACTTGTGAAGAGAAGTGACATAAAACTTCTACCCCTCTTGTCAAATGTATGTTGTTAAGAATTTGAGTTACATTTTTAAACCACTTGACCATCTTGAGTTACATTATGAATACTGATCTTGGAGTATCTTTGTATGCATCATTTCTTGGTAGAGTACTAAATAATGTAATTTAATTTTTCAGTTATTTTTTTAAAGAGATGTGACAAGCATCCTTTGAGAAATTAATGAGCTGCTGTAGGTCTAGTAGCTTATTTTCTTTAGAAAATTATGTCAGGGTAGGAATATATTAACACATAACAGATGAAGAACAGAAGTAAAAATGTAGACAGAAGTTAGGTCATGGCTTTGCAATAAGTACTTCATTATGCGTTTTGTGTACTCTTGGGGAATGTACTCCTAGGTGTACCTAAGACCACTCTCCACCCAAATCTGACACCCATGTTCCCAAGACCTATACAATATGTACTCAGCATATTCACATATTACCAAAATGAAATACATTTTAACTAATTCTGTCAATGCTGTCTTAACACAATCCCATCTTTTACAGTAATTTGTGATACATTTAAAAGTACGATATGACAAATGTTATTTGTGGTTCTATTTTTTTCTTGACACATTGCATGGATTTTAATGACATTCCCAGTAATGGACAGCTTTTATTGTCTGCAGGATCTTACACAAATGGTCTTTGGGGTTTTTATTGCTTGAGACTTTCAGTGCAAACTGCAAAGGCTTGCACTTACCCTCTCATTTTAGTTTGGATGGAATTATACAGCAGTAAACAATTCTAGTTTGGAGTGCTATGGCTTCTCTTGGAGAGATTTGCAAAATAAGCTATGGTATGAGTTTAAGGCATAAAACTATTCAGTGCTAAATTCCAGACTGAATGGTGACAGACTGCCAAAACTGGAATTGTAACATCCGTGGAAAACAGAATAATGCTCAGATGATGTGATCTCTGAGGGCCTGGCTTGAATGTCACCCATTTGGACTAAATAATACTGTTCCCTTTAATTTACTGGATTGGAATGTAGACCTGTAGAAAAGACCCAGAAATCAAGGCCCTTTCTTTTGTGTTTCGGTCTCTTAATGTTCCTGGACAGTAGGAGTTTTGCCAGTTTTTCACATTTCCCACATTCTTTTGAAGTTACCAGCTTTATTTTATGCAGGAGTGCCAGGCTGAGATGGTCCTTTAATTAGTTACACATGAAGAAGGATCATTTGGAATGCAAGTATTGAGTATTTAAAATATATTGTGCTGAACCTTTGAGTACTAGATGATTGTACAAAAGAGGATGCAATTCAGGACAGCAGTTTGACAAGGAGTAAAGACCTCTTTGTCATGTTGTGAGTATTGAAATGTTTTAAATGAACTGCTAAAACATTTCGAATCATTCTCGTGAACAGTAGAATGCTATGAATGTGAATAATCATCTGTGACCTCTGCAGGACATTCCTAAAATAGTGTTCAAATGACTAGAGAAACTATGGGATGCAGCAAAGCACACAAACACTATAAGCCTTTTTGTCAGGCTGGTGTGGTCAGTGGTTTGTTATTGCACTAAGTAAGGCTTAATACACAGGATCTTACATGGTAAACAGATGATTTGTTCAAGTTTTTGAACTATGTAGTTTTGTGGGTTTTATTCCCATTTTTCTTCTCTTATTTGTAATCCCTGGTTCTCACTTCAGTGCACTAAAGTTTGAGGCTTGCTAAGGAGTTGTTAACTGGCTACGCTGATGTGTTAGTTAAATTAGTGATACTATGGTTTAGCAGGTGAACTGCTTATAGCAAAGCAAATTATCATGGTGATACAGATCAGGCTTTTTGGTTCTTGCATACGTTTTGGCTTGTTTGGTTACTGTTCGGCCTTATTTGCCAGCATGGATTGCAATAATCTAAATCAGCTGTGGCAGTGGTAGGTTGCTGATCTGCATTCAGGATCTGGCTGGCCCCTTTGCTCAGAATGCATGAGAGCCATCAAAATTTTATTTTTCTAGGCAAGATTTTGGCAAGAAACTAGCTGTGGGGACACATACTCAACAGTTAAAAGTTTTTTTTATTAAAAATCTCTAGAACCTCGTTTACTTGGTATTTCATGTCTTGTTGGCCAAGGTTTGCCAAAAAGTTGTAAAGTATCTTCTATCTGGTTATAGTTGTGGTGCCTGATGTGGCTTGCATTTTCAGTTTTTTTTCTCAATGTGACACTTTGTCTGAATGTTCTCTTTCCTTAGATGTGAATATCTGAAGTTGCACTGATGATGAACAGAGTAACATTCAGATATAAAAAGTTTCATGTGACTTTTGTGGTAATGTCCTGATTAGGGGTGTTTCAGTTACATGAAAAACTATGCAAAAATGTAAGTACTTTAAGCATAAGAGAATGGGATACTTGGAATAATTTTGAAGAACAGTAAGTTTAAAGGAAGACATTATGTCTTTTCAGCCTTCTAGACCAATGGATGGAATTAATCTCTTGCAGAAAGTCACTTATGCAAACAAACTATATTGTAATCAGAGGAACTTGTGAAATGTGGTATACTTCTTCCTTCAGAGTATTCTTTGTACTGCATTGCAAGCTCTGATTGGTGGTATTACATGGAAGAATGTTTACAGACTTCTTTCCTGAGCTCTCTTTCCTTGCTGTTCATGACATGTGAACACTATGATGGCTAGCAAAAGTTGGACTAGTTGTTTTTATACTCTTGATAAGAGATTTGGAAGGACAGAGATTTTATATTAATCTTTTCTATAGCTTCACCTTCCTACAGTGGCTTCTAATGCCAAGATGAGGTTTGGTCCTGACTTCGAGAGTGGTCACACACAAACAGAAGTATGTGTGTCAGGACATGCCCTGGATGTCCTATAGTCAGCTGAACTGTACAGTACTGAACATTGCAGGTTTCATTTAGAACAGATCATCTAGAATTCAATATTGAAAAGTGGATCTGATACTTAACCAAATTTCTCTTCATTAGAGTGTCTGGCAACTCAGAAGACTGGAAGCATTTTCAAATCCCACTTTTTGTGGTTGAGATAGCCACAGAGTGCTAGCTTTCTTTTTCCTCGTCGAGATATCTCCTTTGTCTGTCAATCAGCCTGATTGATAGTGGTGGTAAAAGGGAATACTGGAATGGCAAAATCTTTCAAACTGCCTATTTCTGTATCAGGCAATCCATTATCTTTCCAAAAACATTTAGTTTGAAGCCACACAGTCTGAAGTTAATCAAGAGGGGGAGTAAATGAACTGCTGGTGCTGTGGACAAATTCATCAAGGTCCAAGCCAAACAGACTATTTTAATCTGAGGTGTTGAGACCTTTCCATCTGCCGTAATAAACAGAATTTTACAAAAATCAATGCTTACCTTTTAAGAGAAACAAATTAGTGCATTGTAGTGTTTTACTTATGTATGGTTGAGATATGCTTGATTTTCATGTGAAAACACTCTTAAGTTTCTGAAAATAAAGTTGTTCTTGATATAGGGCATTTCACTCTGTCCCATATGACATCCTGGTCACCAAACTGGAAAAACATGGACTTGATGAATGGAGCACTGCTGGATAAGGAGTTGGCTGGATGGTGGCATGCAGAGAGTGATGATCAGTGGCACAATGCCCCCCTGTAGACTAGTGACAAATGGTGTCCCTTAGGGGTCAGTACTGGCATCAGTGACGTTTAACATCTTTGTCAGTGATATGGACAGAGGAATTGAGTGCACCCTCAGCAGGTTTGCAGATGGCACCAAGCTCTGTGGTACAGTTGACTTGCTAGAGGGCAGGGATGCCATCCACAGGAACCTGAACAGGCTGAAGAGGTGGGCCCAGGATAACCTCATGAAATTCAACAAAGCCAAGTGTAAGGTCCTGCAACTGAGTCAGTGCAATCCCAAGCACAGATCCAGGCTAGGTGGCGAATGCCTGGAGAGCAGCCCTGAGGAAAAGGACCCGGGGGTCTAGGTTGATGAAAAGCTCAACACGAGCCGGTAATGTGCACGTGCAGCCCAGACAGCAGCTGTGTGCTGGGCTGCATCAAGAGAAGCATGGCCAGCAGGGCAAGGGAAGGGATTCTCTCCCTTTACTCTGCTCTCATGAAACCCCACCTGGCGTACTGGGTACAGTTCTGGAGCCCCCAAAACAAGAAGGACATTGAATTGCTGGAGCAAATACAGAGGAGGGCCACGAAGATCATCAGAGGTCTGGAGCACCTCTGCTATGAGGACAGGCTACAAGAGCCGAGGCTCTTCAGCCTGGAGAAGAAAAGGCTTCAAGGAGAACTTAAGTGGCCTTTCAGTATCTGAAGAGGACATATAGGAAGGCTGGGGAGGGACTATTTACAAGGTCTTGTAATGACAGGATGAGGGGGAATGGGTTTAAACTGGCAGAGGGGAGATTCAAACTAGATGTTAGGAAAGGGTTCTTTATAGTGAGGGTGATGAGACACTGGCACAGGTTGGCCAGGGAGGTTGTGGCTTCTTCCTCCCTGGAGGTGTTCAAGGCCAGTTTGGATGAGGGCTTGAGTGACCTGTTCTAGTGGGAGATGTCCCTGCCTATGTCAGGGGATTGGGACTGGATGATCTTTGAGTTCCCTTCCAACCTAAACCATTCTATTATATTGTTATATAATATGACTGGGGCAGTGTTCAGCTGACAATTGTCAATTTGGGTGATGTGATGTTCAGATGAGTTTTTGAAAGAGGAATGAGACTAGCAAACACTGAACTTTTGCTTTCAGGAGGAAAATTTTGTCTTAGTAAAGGCTGAAACTGTTTCTCTTTATTTGTATTACACAGTTTTTTTGAACTTTGCTATGAACCAGAATAGAAAGGCTTAAAAGCAGCAATAGTAAAGCTGCAAAAAGAAAAGACATTAAAGGTCATACTGCAACAAAAACTTACAGTACTACTGCATCACTGAAAAGTGAGTTTACTTTTTTTAATATTTTGTTTTTTAAAAAACAATCTTTAGAAAGATGCATCATTTTCTTTAAACTGGCTTTGGTACTGAAGACTTTATCTAGTGAAAGCACAATCTCTGGATGATGTGGAGTCTAAAGACAAAGTAGTGCAGAGTGTGCACTGAGTGAATACTCATTTTCATCTTCCATACAGATGTTTAAGTACATGATAATGGATACATGAAATGGACAAAAATGAGTTACTGAATTTTTTTAAGTCAAAGTCATAGTGTTTTTGCATGGAGTTATAATTTATGCTTCTCATTGTGTTGAAAATGTTGGGCCAATATATAAGCTGTATCCAAGAAAAGCTTTAAAAGTAACTGCAGATGGAAATTCAATTACTGAATAAAACAAAATGGAAATAAATTCAGTGTAGGCCAGGATTTGTGGGTAAAGATTAGAACAGGCTCCTCTGATTGTGTGCATGACTTGGAGCAACCAGGTCTAATTTTAGAGTTTTCCTGAACTGGACACAGGTATTGGACCGGATGACTTCTGGGGATTCCTTCCCATGTATATGATTCTGTGATTACCTTTTTTCCCCTTCTCAAAAAGAAAAAGAAAAGTTGTCTGAGCAAGACTGGCCTGCTATTGCAGGATTTTGTTACTGGCCTTTCCTTCATAGGCATGTGTGGGTAAATGTGGCTCTATCAGATCATCAAATAAACTAAATGTAATATTTTTGGAAAAAAAAAACCCTAGTTTTAAAGAAGGCATCTGTTGGGTTAATCTGTTTAAATTCAAGGAAAGTGCTTACTGTCATACCCCGACATGAAGTCTGTAATCTCAAACGCTTGTGACTTTAACAGAAGACCCAGCTGATGATCAAGTAGCTGCACAACAAGGAAACGAAAACATTCTGTATGGAAATGGGAATGATGAGGGTAATGGGAGATTACTAGTGGTCTTTTCTGGTATAATGGCAGTAACTCGGTTACTGTCCACTTGAGTAATACTATCTGTAAAATGATCTGGAGCTTCATTTTGGTTTAGCAATCAATCTTACAAGCAACAGTATAGAAATTAAATGTCTTATCACCTGGAAAACCAGCTCTATGTGGTGTCGATGCAGATCTCCAACACCCAGGAGCTGGTACTTACTTCTGGTAACTCAAATTCTAGAATTTTATGGGGAACTTGCCTACTAAATCTACTGATTGGTTTACTAAAGATTCATCTGTGTGGGCTACATTATTTGCAGTATAATGTTAAATTTACTGCTGCTACTAAATGTACTAGAAGCACCTAGTTACTTTTTTAATCCCTGTTCCTTCAAATGTGACTTTGGAAGGGACAACATTTTAAAGTTTGTTCCAGAAGGCACTTTCAGAGATGGATGATTGAAAACAGCTCTCCTAAACGGCACCTTGCTGTACTTCATAGTTCATAACAGCTTTTATTCACCACTGTGATTGTCTTTTAAATTACTACCTGTGGATGAATACCCGAAAGAATTGGCCTGCTGGCTGCATATTTGGTTTGATTGGGGGCTATCTTGAAGTTGCCTTTAAATTACATGGGGTTCTTGATGATCCTAGCATTTTCTAATCTTTGTACTGCATGTTTTGTGTCTGAGATTCTTGCCACTTTAGGAAGAATGATTTTTTTCCCCTTTTTAAAAGTGTGTCATTTCAAGCTAAGATACCAAGAAATATTTTTTCTAAAAATGATAAATATGCTATTTATTTTTTTTCCTACTAGAAGTTGTAAATTATGTAGTGAATAATTAGTATACTAATAGTTGCTGACAGACCAGAAACTGCTTAATTTGTAAGAGATGCATTTGTCACAGGGGAAGCTCTATGTGACATCTGTAACAAAGTAATACAAAAGTAGTACTACTTCAGTACCTTACTGAAAGTGTCAGTGTGGCAGTAGTGTGTTATGTGTTTTTCCACAAAGGGATGCTTCATTGCACTGTCACTAGCAAGACAGGCAAAATGAATGTCATAAGACAAAGCAATGGTTGAAGTTGATTGAAATATTTGAATAAAGAGCTATTTTCTCAGAAGTTGCAGTGTTGATAAGTCTGTATAAAATGTTCCATTCTTTTTTGATGAGATTTTCTTGTCAGAGGCCCTTTGGGGAATATAAAAGACTGGGAAGATTTTGTTTGTTAGTCAGTGTACTGGTCTGGAATGTGAAAGAATCAGATGCCAGGCTCTTTCCTGGCTCAGGATGATTTGATGCAGTTGAAAAGCCATCTTCTCTGAATGAATGATTTGGAAGAGGTACTTGAACATCCCCAAAGCTTGTTTCCTGAACTACCATAACCCAAGCCAACAGGAAAGTCTAGGTTTCAGGTTTGAAAATGGAACATATTGAGAATTTTCTGGGGGGAAATCCAGACAAATTAATACAAAGAAACAGTGTCTTAGGAATTCCTCTGAAATATGTTTGTCCTCTTGGTAGCACTGAGGTGTGTCTGTCACTAGGCACCAATCAAAGACTATCTGTAATCTCCATAAATTCATTTTAGATTTTTATCAACAGCAGTTCCCAGCTTCAGCTTCCATGTTCTGTGTGCCCTCTGTTCCTTGCATTTCATCTTTTTGCTTTTAATTCAGAAAATAGTTCACGTGAATAAGCAGAAGATAGGAGTGTGATAGAAAGAACGGATCTTAGCCTATTAGAATATATGCCTCCATCTATATAAATAGTATGGAATAAATAAAAAGGCAGATGAGGGTGCTGGTGGCAGTAGAATACAGCTTTTTCTATGTCCTGAAGTCTCCAACATGTTGTAGCATGTTGGCAGCTTGACAGAACTAGGATTGTTACTGAACGTCAGAAGAAGCATGATTTGCCATACACAGTTTGTATTAGTTCTGTTTCTTGGGCCACAAAGACACACTTAACCATGCCTGCCTTTGCAGATCCTCAAAAATCAAGTTCAGAAGGTCTACCTTTGCCTTTGGACATTGCTTTTACTACTTCTGCGTTCTGTTTTTCTGAGGCATGTAGCACCTGGAGGAAGCAAAGCAGAATGAAACAAAGACATGAAGGTCAGAGTTGGGGTATTTCAGTCCTTGTAGTGTCTTAGTGGGAAGTTTGCAGGCAATGGACATATTCCATACTATGGCTGTGGAATTTCTCTGATCTTTCTCTACCTCATTCCACCCCTAGTGATTGCAAATCATGCTCTGCAAGCTATACTCAGGCCTGCTTTGCTCTACTGAGAGACAAACTTCAGTCTTTCTGCCTAGCATAAGTATCACAGGAACATCATGCCACATGGATGGATCATTTTGCTTGTCTTTGCTGTCTGAAGCAGCTATCTGTCCTGCAGCATGCTCTGTTGCAGCTCATTCACAAGTATTTGAATGACCCATAAAGCACTTCGGTTATAACCTAAGCATGGTGAGTGTCAGTATAGTAAAGGTCCTTGTGACATCAATTAAGCTTCCTAGTCAGGTCTGTGAAAGAGAGATTTTTGTCTTTCCAGAGCTCAGTGAAAGGATCAAAAACTGCTCTAGCCTGCTTTTTTTTTTTTCCAGCTGGCACAGTGCATGGATTGCCATGCTTCATCAAATAGACTAATTCTTTGGCTGCCAGTGAGGGTCACCAAATGCTGCTGCTTCCTTGCATATCTCCCAGCATCTGGCTTTAGAGGGACAGCAGGGAGAACAATCCAGACAGGAAGACAACACTGCTAGTTACTTTGCAAATTCTGTCCATTCCTATTGCACAAGGCCATGCATCTCTTCTGCAGGCTCTGGTCAAATGAAACCAGTTGCCATTATGAAAACCCAAATGTGGCCATGTTTGTTTTTTTTTCATGTGCTTTGTTTGTTTGATTATGAAGATTCCAAGTAAAAAGTGTGTACTGTTATGACTGGATTCATGAAGGCAAAATTCAGTTTTAGACAGAATGTCTCATATGTGTCAATGCAGAAAACTAATAATTGAAATACTGTAAGGAGTAGTACTATTGCTCCACTGGTACCTCAAGGCTGCTCTGGTACCATTCATTGGATGTTTCTAGTTGTTTGAAGTGTTACTGCTGCTTCTATATCTTTATGTAAACCAAACCAGAGATGTTGTTACAGTCTATTTTAAATGCAAGGGCTTTAACATAGAGAAAGCATTAAGATGGAGAGGAAATGTGATGGGGAAAAAATATTTTTTTGTGTGTGCCTTTGGCATGAGGCAAAGGCAAGTGAAAGTGAAGTTCAGCAAAAAAGAGACAACTTGAAACCCATTCACCTGGACTTCCAATAAAGAGTGAGCTTTTCCACTATCAGTTCAATGTAAAATGAAACACAGGAGTTGGATTGGGAGAAGACAGAATTATCATATACTGAAAAAGTTAGTGAAGAACTATGCAGGTCACCTTTAGGAAGGAATGCTAGTGCTTTATTTTACTGCAAAGCTATACCTGCCTTCCTTTACAGATTTTACCGGTAAAAGTTCAGTTCTTTATAGCGTAGCTCAAAAAGAGGTGCTTGGTGTACTGACAGAATGAAATGATCAGCCACAAGTGCATTAAGAATGTTTAGAACTAAATGTAAAATGATGAATTTTTCATTGAACAAGGACACAGCTCTGATGATTCCTATTAAATTCTACCATTTCAAAGACTTGACAGAAAATCAAATCTCTCTTTTTGTGGCTGATTTAAATCAATCATTGTTCTGTCTGGCAAAATTCCAAGTCCACATTTGAAAGCTCTTTTGAGAATTATCTTTCCCCCACCCTAGGCTATATCTGCCAGATCAGGAAATTCCAGCTTCTCTTAAATTTACTATAGAATCCCCAGAGTCTAAAACACAGAAAACAGTTTTTTTGCTGGACTGTGAATAATCACGATCTTCTCTTTCTTTCCTAACATTTTTTGAATACTCTGTAAAATAGAACTTTAGGCATGCTGAATGCCTGCAGATAAGCTGAAAAAGACCTGCATGGACTGTCATGAGTTTGGAAATCTGTCTTGTTAGGTCAGATTCAATACTTATACACATTCTGTCTGCATGTTAATTTTCCTTGCGTTTGTTTTCATTGTTTTACTTAATATACTGTAGGGCATTGTAGTGCATGCATGCACCTATTGGCATTTTTAACAGATTATCACACACACAGTATCAACAAGGTTGGAAAAGACCTCACAGATCATCAAGTCCAACCCTTTACCACAATTCTCAAGGCTAGACCATGGCACCAAGTGCCACGTCCAATCTTGCCTTGAACAGCCCCAGGGATGGCGACTCCACCACCTCCCCGGGCAGCCCATTCCAGTGTCCAATGACTCTCTCAGTGAAGAACTTTCTCCTCACCTCAAGCCTAAATTTCCCCTGGCGCAGCCTGAGGCTGTGTCCTCTCGTTCTGGTGCTGGCCACCTGAGAGAAGAGAGCAACCTCCTCCTGGCCACAACCACCCCTCAGGTAGTTGTAGACAGCAATAAGGTCACCCCTGAGCCTCCTCTTCTCCAGGCTAACCAATCCCAGCTCCCTCAGCCTCTCCTCGTAGGGCTGTGCTCAAGGCCTCTCCCCAGCCTCGTCGCCCTTCTCTGGACACGCTCAAGCATCTCAATGTCCTTTCTAAACTGGGGGGCCCAGAACTGAACACAGTACTCAAGGTGTGGTCTAACCAGTGCCGACTACAGGGGCAGAGTGACTTCCCTGCTCCTGCTGCCCACAGTAAGTTGGACTCCTGTTGATTTGCAGTACACCTACTTCAAATACTTTGGAAACTATTTTAGGTGACTCATCTTTATAGGAGGAGCCTTGCCTCCAAGTAGATAATACTTTGTTTGAAAAGCTTGAATGGTACATGAAGTAACTTCTCCAAAGAACCAAATATTACAGGTAGAATTGGAGGGACTTTTTTTTGGAAGCAACTGATGGAGATTGATTTATGAGAGACAGTGGGAGATTTTCAAGGAGAAGTTTAAAGAGATTACTGAAGTAATTGGATAGTAGAGCTTTGTATCTGGACTATCTCTTAAGAGCAATCTTCTTTATTTTATTATGGCAAATAGAGATGTAATGCTTATCTTGGCAGTTATTGTGTGCTTCTGCAGTGTGAGCTAATGCTGAGGTTTTTCCTTACTCAAACTGTATAAAAACTTTACATCTAACAAAATACATAGTGTTTTTTATGAAGTAATTTTGAAAAAATACTGTCAAAGAAATTCCTAGAGTCTGTGAAACTTCAGCTTTCTAGTCAGCTGAATTTACTGAAACATCGCTTATATGTCAGCTTGCCTCTTCTAGTACAAAAGATACACACAGTGTGGGTGATTACTGTTTAATTGATTGTTTATGCTTAGATGGTGGCTTTCTTTGAAAGGGCCTCTACTCAGTATTTGAGGCAGTATTGTGGATTTTAGTGTCATTAGCAATTGTTTTTAAAAGTCTTTCCTTACTAGAGTCTCATTCAGGAGCTAATTTTGACTAAAAAAAAATTCAAATTGGCAAAAGTAGGGCCAAAATACTTTAAAGATTTATTTTTTTTGCAAACACGACAGAAGTCAGGTAATTAAAGTATTAATCATGTATGAAGTTTGCTTTAATTCTTGCTAAAAGTAGTGAGAGTACTGCCTTTGACTTTGGTGTAAAAGGAGGCTGCATATAGAAGTTTCCTTAGCTTACTCTCTGACGTTCACAGTTCCTGTGTATCCAGGATTGGACATTTCACTGATTTACACATTTCTACTTTGAAATTCAAGTAGCCAGCAGATCAAAGTATTGCAATAAATAGAAATTTCCCTAATTGCCCAAGGATTTCCATTTCAAAATACACCAGGAATTAAATGTTGTCCTCTGTAATGATTTCCCTTTTCTCAGAATTGGGGCTTTTCAACAAGATACAGCTCATTCTTAGTCCAAAAACATCTCAATCTACCAAAATCAGCCTCAAACATTAAAAAAAGGTACCATGTAAAAACTTCATAAGGTAGTTAAACACTTGTCCAGTTTTGCATGCTTAGTTTTTTTCTGCCTGTTTCATAAGTAGTAGTAATCAGGTATATTACAGCAGTGCCTGTAACCTCCATCAAGAACCACAGTCCTGGTGTCTGTTAGGATTTCTCTTGCTGGATGACTAGTTTACACCAGTCTGTATTAGTGTGAAGCCACTCTTGCATTGACATTTATACCAGCAGTGAACTGGTTAGACAGGGTAACAGATTGGGGGAAGAAAAGTACATTTCAATTTCTCATAGTAAGTTTATTTCTTTGAACTGACTTCTTAGGGAGTTAGATGAGTGCTAGCATAAGTAGAAGAGGAGAGGCAGGAACATGTTGCATGGAGGAAGAGCAGAATTCTGACAGGTTAGAACTGACAAATTTGTTACAGAACCTCAGTATTTATTGTCATATAAGCAAGGATCAGAGATTATTTTTTCTCTAATCAAGATACACAGTGGTGAAGTTCTAAACTCAAAGAAATGGAGGCAAGGCAGGAGTGAGTACATGCATGCATGTGTTTTGGAGGTGTGGTGAGCAGCAAAGATGTAAAAATTACATGCAAAAAGCATGGTCAGTTGTGAGATCAGAGTTACACAGGTACAACTTCCCAGGTTAGCTTGTCCCACCTGTCCTCATGGTTATTTTTTTTTCCCCTCTCATGTCTGCCTGAACTTTTTGTTTCTACTTATGCCTGTTTTTTCTCATCCTCCCATTGCACTCACCCCTGCAAAAAGCTTTACATAGTCATCTCGAAAACTTCCTTGTAGGTAGAGATAGGCTGCCATTGCATCCCTTTGAAGGTGCCTCTTCTCCATGCTGAGTTAACCCCAGATCCTCACCCTCTCTTCACAGGGCAGGTATTGCAGCTCCTGACTGTCCTTGTAACCTTCCCCTGGACTTGCTCCAGTCTGAGTTGGTTAAGGTGTTTGTTTGTTTTTCTTAGGAGACCAGAACTGGATGCAATATTTGAGATGCAGCCTAGTCAGTGTGGAGTAGAGAAACTAATCACTTCCCTTGATATGCTGTCCACACTTACTCCAGTAGAAAATCAAAGCACTGGAACACTGCCAGCTCACTGCTCACCAGGATCCCAGGGCTGTCCCACAGCTGTTAAATTTGAGTCTGTATTGACGTGAAAGGGTTATTGGCATCCCAAATGCAGGACTCTGAAGATTTCTGTTGCCCCCTTCTTGTACTCTCAATCCTTCAGAATGATGGTCATGTCACTGAGTGTTTGTTGTTCCCCTCTCAGTTTGTTGTCATCTGCGAATCTGATGAGAGTGCACTCTGATACATCCTCCAAATTGATACAAATGTTAAACAGGACAGGTTCCTCCAGTAATCCACTTCTTACTAGCTTCCAGCTAGAATAAACCCAGAAGGCTACAAGCCTGCACTTGCAGGCTGCTTGTGGAAGACTAGAACAGATGAACAGAATTGGTACCACATTTTCAGTAAAAGTAGGTCCTACCTATGACTTCTTTCTTTCAATTCAAGAGGAACCTGCTGCTGTGAGCTTTGTGGGAGTTGTAATGCTGAAGTAATACGTTATTCTCTCAACTAAGCTTACCGTTTTCACTAAAATTCAGTATTGACCATATGTTATTTGCCATAAGTCTAAGAAAGATCAACTTCCTTTTTTTAATTAAAAAAAAAAATCCTTTATGACTATAATGCCACAGAAGGAAAAAAAAACTCCAGTGTTAAATAACTAAATGCTTATTAAATAAAAATACATTAAAGGCACTTCAAAGATACCATTGCCTAGGAGTTGCGGTAGCTCCGCAATGTGCTCTGTAGCAGGGCAGTTTTAGGAATCCTTTCTAGCAAGGTTCCACTTTGAAATGTGTGTGCAAGGCTGAAACATATATATTATGAAAGTGAAGAGAATAAAACAATAATTGTAAATCAGATCTTAAGATGTGCGTATTACCTTTCTGTAGTATACTGCTCAACTATGCCGCTATTTCAGTGGCAATCATGAAAAGTATCACCTTTTTTTTTTTTTGGTTTTGCTGTCTTTTTAGTCATTAATGTAAAATCAGCAATTTCTCTGTAGCTAGAATGTTTTCTTTAAATTTTCTTGTAAGCAAAATGTACTGTATCTGACACTGTTTCTGTCTTTGGAATTTTGGTTTCCAATCATAGCAGCGTCAGGAAAGGAGAGTGGCAGCTTTAATCTTTCTGCATTTACTAGAAGACTGAATTCAGAATAGGAAAATGGTTGCATCTGGAATATCTCCGTCACTGTGACTGGATCTGTTCTTTGTGTTGTTTTTTAATTCACTTTTTAAAAGCAATTATGATTTTGACCTCAACAAAGTTCTCTGTTAGAGAGGTCTAGATATGATTGTGCTGTACAGAACTTTGTTTTGCGCCCGCTTTTCTGTGTGTTCCTCCTTGTAGTGTGAGAATAAGTGTTCCCTGCTCCTTTGTTTGTATGTAATACTTCTGCTCTGTAAGCAACTTCTGAGATGACTGATCTTCATCTGTTTGGTTACACTGCATTCTATACCCTGGTACCATTGCCTGCTTTCATTTTGGTCTGGGTTTTACTAAGGTGTTATGGTGCAGAGGTACAGAGCTATCAGAGCTGACACAGTATTAGAATGTAGTTACACTCTAGCTTTATAGAAATTGTAAGGCAATGTTTTCTAATTTTTTTTTTTTTAATAGTTCTTTCTTCACAACATGGAAATAAACTGTTTGGCATTTTGGCTTCTGCTAAATGTTGAGCTGATTCAAAGAGCTGTCCACAAGTCATTGACTTCCTCAGTGTTGCTGGCAAAAATACATCACATCTCTTGTTCCAATTAAAAGTGATTCAGTGGTACAAAATCTCATCTTAGAGTTTTGTTCATAACTTCTTTCCTTTTTTATTTTCTTGAGTTTTTTATTGTTAGCTTAAGCAATTGCACTTGAAAATGTGCAGATGATCTCATTCTGGTGTTCACATGGTCTTTCCCCTACTTGCATACACTTTCACCTTGAAAGACAGGACTAGTAAAACACTGCTGTTACCTGCTTCTGAGATTTTTGTGAATATTGTTTTGATGTCTGTATGCTTATTTCAAGTAATGATGATAATTTACTCAACACCATTAACAACCACAGTCAGGGAATAGTTTTTAGTGTGTACTGTGTGCTCTGAAGTAATTATTTAGCCTAGATTAGGATAATCTTTTTAAATCTATGATGCAAACTGCTAATAAACCTGAAGGGAGTGCATTTGCACATGTGGGAATGGCAGATGTCACTATTCCAATTTGGTAAGCAGAGCATTAGGTCATCTAGGGGCTCCAGATTCACAGAATCACAGAAACATCCAGGTTGGATGTCCAACCTATAACCCTACTCTACAGGATTCACTTTAAACCCATATCCCTAAGCACCACATCCAAATGACCCTTAAACACATCCAATGGGCAGCCCATTCCAGTGCCTGACCACTCAGTGAAAAACTTTTTCTTAATGTCCAATCTAAACCTACTCAGTCTCAGCTTGAGGCCATTCCCCCTTGTTCTGTTTCCTTTTACATTCTCACACAATTCCTCAGCACTCTGCAAATTACTGCCTTGTGTTTAATCAGTTTGACATGAGGGGTCAAAACTAGTGTGTTGGTTTAGGTTTTTGTTTCTCTAACAGCAAGTCATGCTGCAATAAAGTACGTATGTGCTGTATTTCTGTTAGCGGCTACCAGGAAATTTGCTGCATGTTTTACAGGTTTTGGAGTCTTGGGCTTTTTTCAGATAGTTTCTAGGATTGTGTGGGCAGGAAGTCACAGCAAAACATTTAAACATTTCCTGTTAGATAATTGTTGCATTTTCCCCAGTCCTAAACCCTTATTGCTACTGGGAATAAATTTAATCTATAACTTGAATTTGGTTAATATTTTGAGTAATAAAATAAACAGTAGAGGTGCTGAAGGAACTCAGCACCAAATTTGTTTAATGCTATTTTGTGAGTATCTTAGATTATACAAAGAAAGGCAGTTCAATTTTAATTAAAGCATTGCAAACTGGAGTTCTACATATTAAAATAATTGGTGGGAGGGATTAAATATAGGCCAGGACATACGTCTGAAATCTATCTGTGATTTTAAAATATTGTAATTTTAAAGTACCATGATCTAAGTTCAATATTAGATTTATATGAAACAAACATATCTGATACAGCCCTTGCTGTTGGTTTTGTGCAATTTTACTAATATGTAAGTAAGGCTATGGCTTCCATCACTCTGCTATCAAGAATGTTAAGATGTTTCTAGAAGCTATCTTCTGTGAAACCGCAGCTGAGATAACTTGAGGTGATTTTCTGAACTGTTTGTCCCAAGATTTGGGAGGCATTTTTACTTATTTTAAAATCTCCACATATTCCCTCATGCATTTATTTTAATATTATGCTGCTTACAGTTGTATAAAATCAGTGATGTGTTTGGTTTCCATGTTAAAAATTGTTGATAGATTTTCAAAGATTTGTCCCTCTTTTGTAGCATCTGGAAGTAATTTGTCAGTGCCCAGAGGTTAACCAAGTGATTGTGTGCCATTTGAGCTCTCATCCAACTCAGTATTTTTGCAGCAGGAGCTGCAGTGTATTGCAAGCACATAATGATTTTATGAAGTATGTGCTAAAAATTGTTACCAAATTGGACAAGAAGCTGAAAATCGGGATATGAAGACTGCAGCATGAGTGGGGTGCTGGTTCCCCAGGGCAGTTTGTAGGTCTGTAACCAAATTGCAGTGATCTTGGACAGTTAGCTGGAGTTTGCTCTTCCCTACTTCTGGAATGATTGGAGTACTTGGCAGGAGTGCTGTACAGCACTGAAGCTGAATGTTTGTGAGGTTGAGGTGTTCAGATGGATGGTACTTTCCAAAAGCGCTTGTCACAGATTTAAGTTTCCTGCTTCTGAAATTGGTAGCGTTCCTGCTGGCTTCTGTGAGAGCAGAGTTAGGCAAGGCGAATCTTGATATATCTGCTCTATAAATCCAAAGGTTCTTTGCAGTGGAAGTGTTTGTTTGCAGGAGGAGTGAAGGGGAGTTCACAGAACAGGATTTTCAAAATAATTTTCTGTAGCAGATAAGGTGAGTAGTGGGGTGATTTGGACTAGGGTGTATGAAATTACAGAATAGAGGAAGGGGGAAAGTTAGGGATAGGGAATATCTCTTAATGCTGATGTTAACATGATTGGTTTGGGGGTGTTTTTTTTTGTTTGTTTGTTAGTTTGTTTTGATTGTGTTTTTTCTCTAAAATGCATTTATCTTTCCGAGATTTAATTTTCACACTACAGAAATGTCCTATATTTAATCTTTTCAAAGTTACCTTTCTGCTGCAAAGTCTACTTTTGATACTTATTGCCTGACAGCCAAACTGACAAATCATCCTAAAGAACAGGATAAATGTTACAATCCTTTATTGTAACTATCTGTTTTGATTTATTCTAACAAAGCATTCCAATCTATGGACATTCTTTTCCCATGATTTATTATATCATGATTCAGTTAAGTGGCAAGCTTTTGGGGACAGATGCTGCTTCTGTTTGCATATGCAAAGTGTTGCCAAGATTGTGCCTTTTGTAATCTAACAAACCAGTGCTTAAACTGTATCTGATTTTTTTTTTTGTTTGATTGGCTGCAGGTTCTTTTTTTTCCTGTATTTGTGCATTTCTAAGAATATGTTGTGAAGGAATAGTTTCATGACAAATGTGTGAATGATACAAGACAGGTAAAGGAAGCACTTCCAAGTCATGTTTGCAGATAGGTATTGTAGAATTTGGAACACTTTAAATGACTGGAAAAATACAGTGTTTATGGCCTTAGATTACAACTAAATAGCTAAGTTTCATAACAGTGTTCTCGATGGCAACATGTTTTCCCTCTATCAACAGCACACAGCCATGTATATACAAATAACCTATAGTAACACTGCACATAATAGGTTTTTCATAATGCCACTACATTTGAGCTTTCCGGGGGAAGGCTCAAAGGTCATATCATTGGTTTATGGCTGTGGAATTATCCCTGTGCTAGGGTATGGTTATCAGACATTCCTCACATTCCAGGTGTCTAATATTATAGTGCTTACATGCCAGCGCAGGACCAACTGCTGTGTCAAAGAAGAAAGCAGGAGAAAACACTCATAGCAGTACTCATTTCCACTTCTCTGCCTCCCATTCTCCACAACCTTTTAAAATGTCATCTTTGCACTGAATTTGGAAATGGTAAAGGGATAAACAAATTGCAAGCAAGGATTTGGTTGGGGCTTTTTTCCTTGCAAAACCAAATAGCTAGTATGCTGAGCTGGAAAATGTTGATTCTCTTTCCATTTAAACATTTAATTTAGTTTGGTATTTTCAATAATAAAATGGTACAGCAATGTATTATTGTGTTCAGAGTGGGGGTTTTATCTTCACTAATGGTAATGATTCCGTGATTCCACTGCCAAAACAGTTTATCATAATCATAGTCAAAAGGAAAAGAAAACCTAAAACCCGTGCCAGCAGGCAGTCTGACCTGGTCTTGCAACCAGTGGGTGTGGGTCCCTTCCTTCCCAAAAACATTCTTCCCCTTCTCGGTCTAAGCTATCCACTTTATGTGCCTTTTCAGAAGCACCTGTAAAGAGATGAAGCAGCGGACATTGAGCTGATGTTAACCCCTTTGTAACTCAGAAGGGCTAGTTACGCTCTGTTTCCTTGCTGTTACAGTGTATTTTTATGGCACTCATTAACATACACATGGCATCGTATGGTAAACTGGAAGGCAGAATATTCCGTTTGCACTTGCCTCTGTCTTCTGCCTCCTGTACTGAAATCTTACATTGTCTATTTTCTGTTTGCTTCCTTCCTTTTATGTGTATGCACAAGAGGACAGTAGTTCCCTGGTAATAGTTTTAATGTTGGAGAAGCAGGCAAGATTTGCAGAGGACTTGAAAGATTTTAATCTAACTTTCTATATTGCATAAAGCTTCAATTTGAGAATGTGTAGGATTTTTGAGCACTGAGGTTAAGTATTTTAAAATAAAAAATTAAAAGGATAGTAAGGTTTGTTAATATATTGCAAGCACTTAATCACTGATGGTTTTGTAGGACACCTGCAAAACTACTAAGTAGGAAGGTGTTTTATAGGAAAACAATGTATTCCACTGAGTAGGAATTGTTTTGGTTTGTTTTGGTTCAATTCCACACCCTGATTAATTGGTGGATTTCCAGTTTGTCAGTTTGGTGCACTACTTCTGCAGATTTTTCTGGCTCCTATAAGGCAACCCTCCCCCCCCCCCAATATGTAATTTCTGTGACAAAAAGAATGAATGAAATAATGTAATTCAAATAATATAATTAATTCAGCAGCATTTTTGTTACTATTAAGCTATTGTTACTATCACATTGTGTGTTCGTGTTAAAATAAGTGGACTCAAATTCTTTGCAGTTATAAGTAGATTTTTTGTTTTTAAAACCTTAGTCACTGTATATAATGCATATTTTCTAGTAAAGACGTGGTTGTATTGCTTAAAATAGTTATGTTCACAATATTGGAAACGATAAACTTTTATCAGATTCCTGGTTTTGATGTCTTTTCAAGTTTAGCAAATGATTTATAAATATATTGAATTTGGATGTTTTCCTGTAGTGGGCATGCAGAAAGGTTAGTAGTTGGTTTGTTTTCATTCTTGCCTTGGCGGTTAAATGTTTAACTAAACCAGGAATAGTAATTCCTGGAAAACATCTGAGGAATGAAATACAGTTTTCTGCTGTAGTCAGTGCTTAGTGCTGAAGCCAGTCATTATATTCAGTGAGTACTGCTTAGAAACAGTGAACAAGTTGTGTGCTGTGGCACAGTGTATGAAACTCTTGACTTGGTTTTCAGAAAGGCCTTTTGGCAGTAGCAGTCACAACCAATAAGGGGCTGAGACTGTCATTTTACATTAATACTTCAATGCAACCATCTCTTTGGAGGGCTTTCTAATTAAGACACTGTTCAGCATACTGTGCTTCTCAGGAAAGCATTGCAGAACAGCTTTGAGTATTTTGCCTGAATTACAGAGAAGAAATCGCTTGGTAAAGTACTCTGAAAAGGTTTAAAAAAAACCGAGCCGCACAAGGATGGAAAATTATGAGATTTTAGTTTCTGTTTGATCTTTGTGTGCTTGCTGAGTGCACCATTGTGTTCACCTGGGCTACTGAACAGATAGACAAGAGTGTTTTTATGGAAATTGTGTTTTTCAAAGTCTTAGATGTTCCCTGAAACGTCATTGAATGTAGTTTAGTTGTACCTACATGAACCCACAGCTCACTTGGAGTATGTGAGATGTTGGGAAGCACTGCTATTATAAGTTTGGTACTGGAAACTTGTTCTTGAGCTTGTAAAATTGCTGTAGGAGCCTGTTACCCCAGTAGTATATACCCAAATAACGTCCAACCCTTCTGTGTTACTGTAAGGTGGTGAACTTGCTTATCTGTCTTTTGGTAGAGCACCCTATCTGCATGTTACACCACTATTTTAAAACAGAGGCTGCCACTATCCTTACTCCTTGTTTGATGAATTCTAATTCAGTACCGATGTCTGCTAAGTTACTCTTTCAAAATAATACCTGTAATAAATTTGCAGTGTATCTTAATAATACCCTTATTAAAAGAGAATGTACCTAAGCAATGCAAAGGTTGTACATAATGTCTTGCCTTGGTATCTGAATGGAAGGCACTGCTGTGTTGAGAACATGGTGTTTAGATGTTGAAATCCTGTCAACAGATTCAGGAGCTTTTCCAAGTGATAGACTTTGCGTGTGGCTTTTGCTAGTATATAGAATCAAATGAACAAATAATATGGTAAAAGGGTGTTCCATGGACAAGCAAGTTTTGCACCTTTCTGCAGGTAAATGATCCAGTTACCACTTTTTAAAACAAGGAAGGTGACAGTGGTATTATTAATGGAAAATATATTCATTTTGTTGCAGCTTTGTCCCCTGCAATTTGTACTCTAGCTGTCTTCCTGATGTAATGTACTTCCATGCTGCTAATGGATACTGACCTCAGCAGCAATGCCTCTCTTTGACCTGCAACATGGAGATACAGCTTGGTCTCTTTCACCATTCTGTGTGTGCTCTGCTGCCTGGTATGGTATTCACCTCCCTGAAATTTAGTTAGGTTATATAGGCTAGGGAGCCTTGCTTTCAGGCCTCTTCTGTAGTCACTAGAAAAAAGAAGGAAACTGTCAGTGTAATACATCTCCAGTCTAAATAAATGTGCTCTATCATCCTCTGGGGAATCTAAACAAGTAATTCAGGGTAGAAAACTAACTTTCAAAGAAAATGAGACTAATTGTATCACTGAGCTTTATAGAAGAAATCCATTTTGAGTGCGTGGAGTAAAATCCATGTTTGGATAGATATTTGAGGGGGGATTAGAAGACATATTTATAGATCCTTGAATGTCACAGTAAATATGAGTTCTAGTGAAGAATTGATAACACTTTTCTTGTATTTGCATCTTCTTTTCCTTGATCAGTTGATTAAAATTTTAATTTTTGCTACTGAATCAAAATAATAATTACTTGCAGTGACCCTTTAGCAAAGTAATAAATCAGCTGATGCTGATCATATGTTCTTACTCTATCATTGTACTAGCTAAAAATATTTGTGTAGAAGCACTCAAAGGAAACATCTTGCATTACTGTTGTACTGTATTACTGTAAAGTCATCGCTCTTCTGTAACAGTGTGCACACTTACCTGACATCTGGCTCGTGGTCCTTCCATCACTGGGTTTATTCTGTTACGTTTTAATAGAGTCTCTGTCCTGCACATCTAAATGATAACTTAAGTTTTGTCTTCTCCATTTCTAGCAGGTGGAAAAGTAGTATATTTTTCGGAATAGTTTCTGTTCAGAAAGAGAGCTATCTTCGTGAGAGAAAATAAACAATGTGTAATGTACATAATTGTACATGTGAATGAATGGATGTGAAATTTAATTGGTACAGTACTTCATGCAAGTGCTGCACAAGATCTTGCTACATGGCAAAGAACAGGAGGTCGTTTTGGGTAGAGGATAACTGGGACTTGAAGAGAGTTTTCAAGTGTATGTTGAAGTTGCTTATGGAAGTTCAGCATTGACCCTAGTTATAATTGAATTCAGAACTCCAAGTCTTGACTGTAGGTTAAGGACCACACAGCAGCGAAGGTAATTTTCAAAAAGAGGAAGGTGAACCTATTCATAATTCTCAGGTGTTTATGTACTTCTCACCAACCTCCAGTTTCTTCCTTTCTGATTGAGGAAAAGAAGTCTCAGATTTATGTGGGGGTTTTGTAGCTTAGTTTAGTTGCTTTTTCCTCTTCCGTCTCTATGCCCCATTTATTGAGGTCTGCCTACTGTATCCTTTCTTTTTTCACCATGCCCTCCACCATATATCTTATAAATCATCAAAAATTAATCTTACAAAGTTGATGCAAAGAGTTCTCTGTGAGCAAAACATGTCAAGCTGTACTTGCTCAGGATGTAAATAAAATGAAGTATGCTAAGAAGGTCAGCGATGCTGGTATCAGCTGAGTTTAGAAGAGAGCAAAGACCAAAGTCCAGAGTTTCTTATTCAGAAAGTAGAGTCCCAATCATAATATGGATAACCTGTGGGTCAGTGTTACAGTTGGTTTACTCCTGAACAGATTTTGGAGAAAAGCACAAGGCAGAAAAGGAATGCAGTAGAATGCAGTATTATTCTTGCATAAACATATTAAAGATGAGGTGGAGGATGTATATATGTATATATACACACGCATATGCTCTACACATTTGTGAAAACATGCACATTGATAGTCTCCAATCACAAAAGTGTGAAATACTGACTGAAGGATAGCATTCATTCGCATATGTAGTAATTTTCTATTTTTTTTTCATGAACCCTGACCTTATGAAGAAAACTTTTACATATTTTTGGTGGGTTGACTTAGCTGGATGACAGATGCCCACCAAGCCACTCTTGTCACTTCCCTCCTCTGTGAGGGCCGAGGATAGAATGGAAAAAACCTTGTGGGTCAAGATAAAGACAGTTTAATGAAGCAATGGAAGATGAAGGATTTTTTATCTACTTCCCACTGGAAGGTGACATCCAGCCACTTCCCAGAAAACAGGACTTCAGTATGCATAGCGGTTGCTTCAGAAGACTGATTCCCTGATAACTAATGTCTCTCTGAGCTTTTATTGCTGAGCCGATGTTACATGATCCAGAATGTGCCTTCAGTCAGTTAGGATCAACTGTCTTGGTTGTGTCCTCTCCCAAGATCCTGCCCACTGATTGGGCAGTGACAGCCTTGATGCTATGCAAGCAACGTTTGGCAGTAACCAGAATGCCCATGTGTTACCAGCACCCTTCTAGCTACCGTTGCAGTGCACTGCATCAGGAAGGCCACTATAAGGAAAATTAACTCTGTCACAGCCAGACCCCATACAGTTATCTTTGTGGTCTAGGAAGTACACCACTCAAGAAAGTTGTCCAAATGAAAAAATACTGCACTGACAATACATGAGTCTGTAGTTATGGTTCCCTTTTACAGTATCATCAGCCTCTCTATGAACTTTAGATGCATATACAGACTTGTAAGCATGGCTTTGAATGTTATCATGAACAGTTGCTATTGCATGTATATATCATTTTAGAATCTACATTTTAAGATCTTAGAAAACCTTATATTTTGAAAACTTTGAAGAAAATGTGGATTTAAAAACATGTGAATTGATGACTACAAACTGAAGAAGTATTACGAACTACCTTAGAGTGTCAACTTCCTGAGACACAGCACTTAATCTTCTATTATGTTGCAATAAACCTCATTTTTCTTGGGTCACGGTTAATAAATGTAGTGGCAGTCTTTCTGTCACAGGTTATTATGTCCCAGATAATGATCTTCACAAAGGTTTCTTCAGTCCTTGCTCCTTTCCAGTTGCATCATATACCTCTTTGCTTTCAGCTCTTGACTTACAAATTTTCTCTTGTGTTTTACTTATCTCCATCTCACACTGATATCCTTCATTTTTTAAAAGTAAATATTTTTTATGTTCAGGCAGGCATGAGGGAATTAAGCAGTTGGACATCACATTATTACACTGATTGCTGCTTAATAGTATAATTCTGGGTCAAAAATCTTGTACCGTTGAAATACTCTGCAACAGCAGAAAAAAAGAGTCATGGGGAATGTAGCACTTCAGTAATTATAATCTAGTTTTCATGTTTTAAAAATCTTCTTGGGACATAATCTAGATCTTAAGGCTGAGATGTCCAAGTGTGATCAGGCAGACCAGAATTCATAAAGTAATTTGTCCACTATTGCCTGTATTTGGGAGCCTCTGCCTCCCTCTTTTCTTGCTGAAGGTCTAGAATGGGTCAGTGAAGTGTTTTTCCACAATTTTTTAGTGTTGCTTTGATTTATGGAGTGTCTGGAATGACAGAATGGCTGCTATTCATTCTCACAGTGTCTGATTCTTGACGGGTGCTAACACCTGGACAGAACATACATGTGCCAGAATGATCTGCACTCTAACCTGCAGAACGCACTGTAACAGTAGTAAGACAGCATTTAATTAAAAGTGGTGTGGCATCCATTTGAAAAGCCAGGATAGTGCTAGGTTTAAATCCTTCCCATAGAGGTGGTTTAAGTTGTTCCTGTAGTGTGTATCTGTGAAAGGATTGAATGTTTATGCGGAGCTAAAAATTAATTTATTAGAGACCATCTAGCTATGTTTATAGGAGTTTTTTATTCCTTCTCTGCTGTATGATTTTTATAATATTTTTTCTAATTGAATCTATTTGATGTGCAAAATAAGACTTGTGTTTTGAGTTAATACTGTTAAGACTGTGGATGACACTAAACTATTATTCTATTTGAAATGGTTTGTGAAAACCCACATCTGTAATCTAACTTGAAGCAGAACTTTTGTCAAAGCAGAATGTGCCCTTGTTAGTTGGCACAGGTTCACATAACTAACCAAGCTTGCCAAAAGGCTGTTCCTTTTATGTGATTGATGCTTCCTCTGAACAGTAATGACCTGGGAACTCCCTGACATGGGTACCCTGTGTTCAGTCCATTGCGTGTTGTGGACAGTGTGGTCGAAGCTGCAATTGTTTGTGTTATACTAGCTTTAAAAAGTTTCTCCTGTTTTCCTAAGGACTATGTCTTTCACAGCTGTTACTATTATAAAATAACCCAAAACAGTCATCTTTGAAGTGCTGCTGATAGTTATTATTAATAGGTAGCATTTGGGCTGGTGTAGGTGATATGGCAGTGCTGGAAAGGTGAAGTTTTGTGCAGCAGCTGTCAGCTCGTTTTGCTGGGTAGCAGGCATCCTGGCCACAGCAGCACAGCTCCTGGTGCCTTCAGAAAAGGAGGCAGGTGAGAAGCAGAGTGGCAGGTCTGAGTTGAGATTTCTGGAGAGCTCCTCCTTATAACAGCCTCACTCAGAGCAATGCCTTATCTGGATTGTAAAATATCAGCAGTGGGAGAGAGTACAATGGCTTGGCTTACTATAGGCCTGGTCTTTCTGGAGACTTGGGGAGGAGTTTAACCAAGTCAGCTTCAGTGGGCTGTCTTGTCCTGCATTGTAATGTGGAGGATAGGACGTGCCCATGTAAGAAAAAGGACTTGCTGAGGAGATAAAAAGCTTGAATGAGAACAGTTCTGTGACTCTCATGGGAAATCTCTCCCATTAAACAGATATTTTACTCACTTGTGCTGCTTACTATCCTGATGTAATTCCACATACTATTAATCTCACGTGAATTTTATAATGATTTCTGGCTTGTTTAGTGCACAGCAGTTTTCAAGTGGCAATAAGTCTGCAAGCTTGCCTTATTTGTGAATTTGTTCGGGACCTCAACCATTAGTAACAATCGTAGGATTATTTGGTAAATGTTGGAGAAATACAAGAAAGGTGATTCATGCTTATGATTAAAAAAAAAAATCTGCATTGCTGAGATTATTTTTTGGCCTGTAAGAGATGGGTTTTTTTATTCCTCCAAACTAGGGCTGCAGATATTACAGTGTTGCCTTACATAAAGAATTGATAGGTCAGATCCATAAATCATCAATAGTAATAATATATTTGTGGGACAGTAATTTCTAAATCAAACCTGTGCTGAAATGTGTATTTTCTCAATTGTAAGAAGAAAATAATTCAATAGGTCTGTGAAGTACTTTCCATGTAGGGTTTTCTGCAAGCAAAGCTCATTAATTTTGTAGAAAGTTAAATGTTCTGTTCTTTTCTCTTTCAGTCCTCACAAAACCAGCAGTAAACCAGTTATTTTTGGTCAGAATCTGTAAGTGAAGAAAAAGTACCAAAACACAAAGAAGTGTATGTGAATTAGGTTGTTAGGTTTTTATTTGTATAGAATTGTAATGATGAGGTGACAGTCTGAGGTGATAGAACTTCAGCAGTGATGAGCAAAAGAGGCAATGCTCTTATATCCTATAAATTTCTCTGGATAATCTTACTCTGTTATTTTTTAACCTCTGGATATGTCTTAATCTTACTGTCACTATGCTCACAATAAGGCCTTAACTCTTCCTATTAAATATATCAGTATATCAGGCATGGCATTCAGTTTGTTGTTAATAAATCCACAGCTCAGTTAAAGAAATGGTGAAAATAGGATGATACAAAGCTTTGCTCAATATTATTGTTATCAATCTATTTCTTGTAACAAATGGGCACACTATTATAATGAGAAACTTCTTCCCAAAGATGCACCATGTGAACATCTGAAGGCCCATTAAATATTACTTGTAAAATGTCTATTTTGTGCACTCCTTCTCCACACTGCTGCTTGTTTTATTCAAGTATCTGGATAGGTAAATGCTGCTAACTGTGTCTTAGATGGTTGTATGCTCTTTTCTGAATTTCCTGTCTGTGGACATTTGTGGAGAGAACCCTGAAATCTTGTGCTCTCATCACAAACTCAAAGGTTTAAGGGTCTGGTTCTTCTGGGGACTAATTGGAGTATAGATTTTTAAATAAAAGAAAACCAACACTATTTTACAAGCTGTTGTTTGTTGTTCAACTGTCAAATGTGAAAGACATTGCAGTGAATTTCTCATGAGTGCTCATACTGAAAAAAGTTTACAATAATTGATATTATGTTTTTGTAAGTCAGAGTGATGAAATAGAGGATATCAGGAGCCTGAACTTTTAGAAGGATAAAACTGCTTGCTGTCCTTTCTCCATGCTATCTTTTTTTACTCTTTTTTTAGCTGCTGTGATAATAGAAGTTTGTATGAATAGCAAACACATGTATGTTAGAGAGAAAAGCTGTATTATTAACTATTTTTTTATCGTTTTAGGTTAACAAAGCCCTTGTCATTTGCGGATTGTGTTGGGGATGAGCTGCCATGGGGATGGGAAGCTGCCTATGATCCTCAGATTGGTGTATACTATATTGATCACATCAACCGTAAGTATCAGTTTCCCATATTGATTATATAAGAAGGCTTATCTTGAGCAGACTTCCCTGGGAAAGGGACTTCCCTTTGGAGTAGGGAAAGGGTTCTTATCAGAGAAGTATATTTGAAATACACAACTTCTGATTTCCAGGAGACAAATTATCCCATTTGTCTGCATGGTTTTGCTGAAGGTGATTGCAGATGTATTGTATAGTTAGCTCAAAATTATTCATATGAGTCTTCATTTTTTTCCTGTGGAAGAAAACCATGTAGTGTGTAGTAAATAAAGGTGGTTTACATATGTTGGTGTCTGAAGTGTATGGTGTTTGGTGGCTGTTAAACATTCAGTAATGCACACTGGCAGAGATAGTCTGGTACAAGTAACAAAAGCTGCCTTCAGGCTGCTGCTGAAAGGAACTATTGTAGATAAGGTAGTATGGAGAGTGAGGGAGTTCTTGTAACTTGTATATGAGGTATGGCAGATGTACTATAGTTTAAGAATACATTTCAGGCTGTGAGTAATGTTGTGGTTTGTAGCAATAAGAAAGAGAACAGAATCAAAATGCTGGGGAAAATTTGTCCTTCAGTATAACATTAATGACTTAAAGACAACTTGCTGGTACAAAATTACTACATCTATTTCTACATATATTTTTAAGTGTTAATTATTATATCTAAATCATACAAAAGTAGAGGAAAAATTGAAATACAATGCTTGCTAGACTTACTGAAATTAATGTATTCCTCCAAGTGTTTTGATTTTCTTTTCATGTGTTTATTACTCCGTAATAGTTGAAGCCTTTTTCTATTTTCTCAGAAATTCTTTAGTAATATAATAGAACAGATTCTTTTTGAGACCAATACCTGAATATAAGTGCTTACATCTGTGCTAGCAGTGCTGTGTACTGATGTGAACAATAAAGTGTCAATGGCCATTTTGGATACTTTAGGTTAGCAGAGACAACTGCACAAAGTCCATAGATAGAGCATGTTCCAGAAGTGGCCTTTTGGAACAAGAGATGGAGACAAGTCTTGTTACCCATGGCATCTCAAATGTGTGAGCAAGTGAATCAAACCTGAGATGTCCAAGCTGCTTTATATCTGTCTAGTCAGTAGTCCATGTAATGTAAAGTGTGATGTAACTGGTTTAGTGTCTGCTTTGGAGATCAGCTGATTTAAGCTCCTTTGGGCTGGAACTCTGATAACTAGCGTGCAACACTATCTTCTGTGCTTATTGAGCACCTGCAATGGACATCAATCTTGGACTGAATCCCACCCAGTAACTTCATTGGGACTTTTATAGACCTACATTACTGAACTAACAGTGAGAGTCCTCTGATCTTAACATGTGGCTCTAAATGTTTCTGAACTTTAGTAGAAGGGAGGTGTGCTTCACTGAATTCAAAAGGTCAGGAAAGAAAAGATTTTGCTTCTGAATACTAAATGAAACTGCTCTTGAACTTCTACTTGGACCAAAACTATAAAACTTTAACCTATAAAATTTGAAAGGCAACCTGCATTTCTGGGTGTTCTAAAAGTGTTCTGATAATCATCCTTTTTTATTTCATGAGCGCTCAAAACTTTTAAACAGTTCTAAAAATCTCAGTCTTGTAGCTTTGTCATTTTTTTTTATTTTAATTTTTTGGTTTGTTTGTTTCAGAAAGATTAAGATTTGGGTTTGGTTTGGTGGTTTTGTTGCTGTATTGCAAAAAACTAATGTTTGTGCTTAATAGAGAAGATCTCTCTATATCCATCTGTACATACATGTTTTTTTCTGTGGCTGGACAGATGAGTATGAATAGCTTGGTTTCTTTCCATTATGTTAATGTGTATGATGGATGACAAAATGGTCTACTTTGGACTTTGATATACTTAAACTGGTTTCCATTGTTCAGGAGTACATTTGGTTCCTGTTACATTACTATGCTGCTTTGTAACAACTTCAGTGAAAGTTTTTATTTGGGAAAGTGGCACGTTGTAGTGTTTTGCCTTGTATTTTGCACAGTGTTTCAATGATAGTATTCTTGAGTTGCTAGGAGGTAAACTGCCTAAGATTCTTAAAAGTAGGTAATTTTTCTAGGATGCCAAATGTGGAGATTATAACTTCTACTTCACCTGATGCGGATATATGTGTTGTTTTAGTGTTATTGAAATCTCTAGCAATAAGGGGGGAAAAGTAGTTTTAGCCCTTGCTTACTGTTTTATTATCAGTGTAATGATTCAGATATCTTGAATATGCTTTTTGTATTTGAACTGTTGAAATTCTCTGCCAGGAATGTGTTTATGTTAGAACAAGGATGACTACTTCACTATTTCACCTCTTTCAATTATAATTTTGTTAATTCTCTCTTGTACTGGACAAAGAAACCCAGTGCAAGAGAAAAACTGCTTACTGCTAGGAGAAGGACCAAATGGATAGATGTCTGATAAATGGGTTAGATATAAAGTGGAATTTCAGGGCCTGTAAATAGCAGCTTGAGAGATAGCACCTTGAGAAGAAATCTGCTCCCATGTGTTAGGTAGGGGGATGTGAGATTTCATGTTCATTGCCTCCTGGCTGGATTTATTTCAGCAAAATGAGGAGAGATACTCTTACATTCTATAATTACTCTGAACACTTTCTCTGTTATCAGTCCTGGGTTTAATTTCTTTTTCTAGTATTCTTCCTACTGTCTACCTGTGTACAAAGCTATATTTGGTACAGCTGTGAAGTTTCAGGTTGTCCACAGGACTTTAGAGCCATGCAGCAAAACTAGCCAAACTTGATGATAAATTCCTCAATAAGCTATGAGCTCGACCTTAGCACAATAGACTGTAAACTCTGAAGGTCTTACTAATGGTTCTTCCCTCCTTTTCTGTTAAAAACTCAAGGTTGAAAACGGAGAGAATTTCCATTAGTGTTCAGTGCGAGACTTGTTCTACTGCCCTGGAAGGGTGAATATTGGCAAAACTCCCACTGATTTCAAGGAAACAGTGCTAGGGTGGACTTTGGAAAGTTCTAAAAATGCTAATAAATTGCAAGAATGTCAATTTTCCAAAAATTGTTTAAATCAAGTTATATTTTTATCTAATAAATTGTATATATTATATATATGGTATACCCATAAAATGTAAATCTTTGTCCTTTACCTACCCTTCTGTCTTACAAACCTGAGAAAAGCCTGCTTCCTTTACCTGCCAGAGGAAACAGTTTGCCCTCATAGAGGGGTAATAGTTGACTCTGAGCAATCTGCAACTGCAGAACGCTCACTCAAACCTGGTGAATATTTTTTTAGTATCAGTATCTTTAAGTGTAAACTTGCATTTGAAAAAAACATTAAAATATACAAAATTATATAAAATGTTTGATGATAAAGAAGCATGTTTGTTTTTCTAGCTCTTCATTGCCTTAGACCTTTCTCATGATTATTTTGGATGATGTAACCCACTTAGAGAAACACTGAGTGAGGTCATTACTTTATGAATTTATTACCCCAATTAGGAGTTTTAATGTGATGCTTTCAGCTTCAAGGGAGACCAGATTACAGGCCATCTGGCAAGGCAGAATGTGCATATGATGTGGGCATAGCTAATACTATAAGAACCTAAATGCTTACCCTGTGGTTCAGTAGCACCCTTTGTTAGAGAGATGACTGAAGTGATATTATTTGGTAGCTAGGGACTGAGGGATTCTTTTTTGTGCAGGATCCTGCTTTCAGTGGTTTTTGAGAGCCTGAAGATTTTATAGCTTATGCTGTTCAGTCTTTTAATTATTCTGCACATGTGTACTGGTATGTTCATCCACTTAAGATAATGTACTAACATTTTCTAATTTTGTTAAATGACACAAGTAGGAATTCAAGGCAGTACCAAAGATAACACAAACTTATTATTCATATGTCTACAGGCAAATATGTCACTTTCAAGTATTTCCAATTCTTCTGCTGGGTTTTTAACATCAAACATGAAGTGGCTGACATGCAAGCATTACTAATTTTAGAGCTTGGATTTGCAAACACTTTTAAGATGATATAATCTCTGAAAGAACTGGTCCTGCTCTGTTGCTACCTCTGGCCTTTCATTCCATCCCTGCACTGTTTTTACTTATGCTGGCATGAATGGCCAGGCAGTGAATCAGATCAGGGAGCTGGTTCAAGTTGTAGGCAATCTAGTATGGAAAAAAAAGTTGCTATTTGTTTTGCTTTAGACTTCCTTATTTATGCAAGTAAGGGGGAGCAAGTGACCTGGGCATATGAGACAGCAGTCAGGTGGGACAGCTGCTTTTCATGGTAGCATAGGTTAAAGGCATTTTGAAATTACACTCTTGAACTTTCATCTGTTCCATGGTCTGAGCAAGCCTTCCAAAAACCAGTTTTGACTCTGAAACTGATTTCCAGGTGCACTTCTTCGGTGGTGGCAGCTGCTGAAGTAGCAGTTGTTGCTTGCCTTGATTCCTGTCCCCTTATTGTGTCAGCATGAGGATGTCTAGTAAACATGGACAACACGGAAACACTCTGCTTCCTGAAGTGTGTGAGCTGTCATTCCCCACATCCTCTTCCTTCCCCCAGCTGCTCAGGTTTTCTGATCTGGATCATTGCATGGGATGCATGCAGATGAACAGCTGTGCAGGTAATGAGGGCAAGGAAGGGAAACTTCTAGTTCTGGCTTGACATGACTAATCTGAGGGACTCCTGGACTGGGACAAGTTCTGCACTGATGTCAGTATCCTGATGTCAGTATCCTACGTATTCCTAAACAACTTAGCACATTTGCTTTCATTCAAGTTTGGCTCAGGAATATCCAATCAGGTGGTTATTTCTTAATTGCACTGATCTATTTAACCTATAAAATGCATACTCTGCTGTTAGTAATGTTTAATGGCAAAGGTAGAAGAAAGAAACTGTATTAAAAAGGTAAGGATGGGAAGGAGTAGCTAGTTCTAGTCTAGTAGTATTTCAGACGATCACAGCACCTTTCTTTTTGTCATTCTTTACCTCAATATGATGATTTTTTGCCTTGCCCTCAGCCCCCAGCACTTTTCTTCAAAATAGAGTTGGATGTCTGCCTCCTCTGCTTCTGCAGCACCTCCCAACTTAGTTTCAGATGTTCTCTTTGAAGGAATGAATGTACTTTTCTCAGCGACAGCTTTCTACCACTGTTTCATCCACAAAGAGGAGAAAAATTGAATCAGAATGATGCTAAAACACCAGGAAGCATTAAAGTAGAGGAATTTGTCTCTGCTTAGCTTAGGAATAGAATTCATTGAGGGTTTCTTGTTTCCTCCTTTTATTTCTCTCCATAAAATTTTGAAGCTTAGCTATTTACTGTTTGACACTTAACATAGTATTTTAACTACAGGTATTCTGTTTGTAATTGTAATCATACACTTCCATGACAGTTTACACTTGTGCAACTGATTTAACACAGGGATTTTTTGGGAGATAGACTGGCTCTTCCCTGCCCCAGCCTGGGACTTGACTACATCTGCATCTATGAAAGGATGCCAGATGGTGTTTTCAGACAAGGAAGAAATCTGAAAATCCTACTACAAGTCTGCAATTGCCATTAGCTTGAAAGTATACAAATGGTGTATCATGATCATGTATGTGTACTCTGTGTTCCCATGACTCATCACCATCTTCTAAGCAAGTGGTGACATACAAGCATTTGTTAAACAATTGTGAAGACTCCTCTCTGTCAACGAACACACATGGTAAAAATCTATGTGCAGTATATCTTGCATTGAATCTTACTTTTGGCTATCTTGTCTGCCCCATGGCTGTAGGAAGGGATTCATCTGGTACATGTTGGCTACAGAAGGAAGGCTCAAGCAATGAAGACTCTGGATTAGTCTTCTGTCTTTTATTTAAAGATCATGCTTTTCTTATGTCTTAGTTATGATAGCCATAACAGCAGAGCATTACCTACTTAATGGATAATGTAAAGCAAAATGTTCAGGGTTTCTGCTACCTGATGTCTAAAGAAAACTAATGTGCCATGAGGATATGTTCAGTATTTCTTCATAAAAATATCTGAATAAATATTTACTGGAAATCTGCCCATGCTTGCACAGCATAGATGGAACACATTCTCATTTTATCTTTTTATTCAAACTCAAGTTCAGGATTAATTCATGGAAGCGTTAAGGAGGTGTCTGGAAGAGAGACATTTTTTGTGTGCAAATTCTATGGCAGGAAGCAAACTGTAGGGAGCTCAGTGGAGAGCATACTGTCAATAACCTGTTTTTCCTTCATGTCCCATATTCCACATTATTGTATGCTAGAATGTGATTTTATTCAAGTACCCAGCAATATTTTAAATAATTTTTAAGACACTCTACATGCCATCTCACTGGCTTGCATGGTCTTACTGAAACAGCTCTCTCTGATATGCTATTCTTTATTTTACATACCTATGCAACAAATATGTCACCGTGAAATGGCACAATACTTGTTTGAGAAGTCTTCCTCAAATTTTTGAATACTAATTGTTTTTCTTGTTTGAGTTTGAATGATTAGTATATTAAAAAGCAGAAGGAAAAAGGATAAGGGGGGGAAGAAAAGAACTTTCAAGCCAATCTAGTACCACTTTGTTATTCTCCCTGAAACCAATGCTAGTGCATTTCCTCAGTGCCTTTTTAGTGTGTTGAGACGTACGTCTCAGTTGCCTGCAATACTTGTTATGCCACTTGAAGTGCAATGGAGTAGTATTTGTACTTCTTTCTTTATTGTAAGTGGTTTTTTTTTGTCTGATTGCAGGCAAAAATGCGGAGATCTGAAAGGCAGTTTATTTATCAAGCAAACATGGGATATACTTGTAGAGTAAACATACCCATAGTGATTGCGTAATGTTGTTGATAGGGTTGCTTTCACCACCCACCACTAAGCTAACTGGCATTATCCTATGATGATTGCTATCAAACACCACTTTTTATCCTTGTAATATTACAAGTCAAAGAGTTGTCATTGACTTTGTGCCCTCTTGAGACTTTTTTTGTGAGATACCATTGAAATCTGGATTCTACTTTGCTGCAATTGGCCTCAGCTTGGCTTGCAGACCTTTTCAAGAAGCTTGTCTTCAGCATGACTGAGGCTGCTTTCTGCATATCCCCCCATCTCAAACCACCTCTCTGGAGCAGGATGCAATCCTACATAGCAAAGGCTTTGGGTGTGTGTTCAAAAAAACCCAACCCATTCTGGATGTAGCCTGTGAAATTTCCTTAGCCACTGAGGTTCGAGAGAAGCACTGTTGATGAGGGATCCTGAATGTACTCAGCTATTGGGTTTGGGGTTTTAAGGCCTGTGGTACTCCCTCGAAGGTGAGATTCTATTGGTTGGAAATAGTAGTCCTGCAATTAGTTTGCAAGATAACCAGAGGTGTGTAATAGAGTCACCTTTTCATCACTTACTGATTCAGACAGACATTGCCACTCTGACACAGAGTACCTAGTTGACTTGCGGCTACATGGTGTAGCCCAGAGCACAGCTCTACCTGTGGCATGCATCTGCATTGGTCAGAACTACCTCTTTTCATTTTGTACCTCAGGTTTACATATCCAGAAACCTTCCTGTGGTTAGTACATGAGGGAGAAGGTGCAGAGTAGACCCTTATTTAATATTCTAATGGATGGCGAGATCCACGAGTAGGCTTGCTGGTGCCACAAAAAAGATGTCTCCTTATGTCCCCAGCTGTGTGGTGGTTTTTTTTTTTTTTAATTTTTCCCCTGGCTTACTGAATCTTTGCTAACATGGTACAAGTCACCTAACCTGCCACCTAACATGCTTTCCCGTTATCTTTTGGAGCCAGTGAGTGTTTGTGTGGGTTTAATATGTTGATAGCCTTTGTATTGGGTTGACTGAGCACCAAAGACTGTAAAAGAGAACACATAAGTATATAATGTTGGGGAACTTGGGCTGATGTGACATGGAAGAAGCCCTCACTGTGAAAAAGGAGGATAAAAAATACTACAACATCTTCATCTGTGGCATGCAGCTTACCTCTGCCTTGGAGTAGTCTCTATGCCGAGATGATTCTGCTGTGTTTACAAGCTGGAATAACACAGACAAGTGTTAAACAGGTGAGAGTTCTCTCTCCAAGATGCAAAGAATAATGTCATGATTTTGTCTTCTCTTGCTTGTATGTCTTTTGCAAGTAGCAATCTGACATGTCTGGCATTTTTTTTAATGGGACACCTTGAGAGTACTTGTTCTCTGCGTTGCCTAAATGTAGTGTCTGACTGAAGACAGCTTTTGTGTGAGTCATTCTAGAGCCAACCGATGTGATTGTTTTGTTTGGCAAGAGGAGATGTTGGAAGACTATTGCTTCCACATATTGTTAATCTGTAGTGAAATGTCCAATTCTCTCATGTCTAGCAGTAGGGTGTCAGGGAGCCATTCTCTTCCCTTTGGGAATTTCCAGTGGGATTTCAATGTAATGTATTTTAGGGAAATACAATCTACTGCTGATAAGGTAATAGTTTCCTTCTGTAAAAACTTGGCAGAGCTTCAGCTAAAAAAAAGAATGGCATACCTGACTATACCCTATACTCTATGTCATAGTATTTATCTGCTATATAATTACACAGACTATGCATAACATTGGTGCCCCTGAAGCAAGTTCTAGCCAAAGGAATAAAGAAAAACTTGCATAAAGTCTGTCCTGGCATTTTGATTTTCAATTAATTTTTGGGCCAAATTCTTAGCTGAGTTTAAGTCTATCAAACCTGCCTGGAAGTGAGACGGGAGTAATGCATTTAATGAATAGCTGCATGATTAAAGCCAGCACAGCTTCCTCTGGTGTGTTGCAGGACTGTGATAATTTCAGTGCAGAGGAATGTCCTTGGGTGGAGTGTGCCATCCTGTGCTTGTATGGTTCTGCTGGCTGAGACCACAAGTGTGTTTTGTCTCTCAGAACTCCCCCCTCTCCCTCCCCAAAATGTTGGGTAGTCATTCAGATCTCTAAATACAGGAGGAAATAAATTGCTGAATATAAGGCACACCACCTCCTCATAATTTTGTTGTAATTATTATTTTGCATTGTGATTGGACAGAGGAATTTGACAAATATTTAGATTGGTTTTTTTTTTAATCTAAGCAGTGCTTTTGAGAGAGCCTGATGTACAACTTTTGTAATTTTTAAAGGTCCACTTTAAGGAGGTTACTTTAGTTAATACCTTAGCTTATGCCACAAAAAACAGTGGCTGTGTGTGTTCATTTTCTGTGGTTGAAGTGGCTGAACTCTTGAATTTCAGCTATCTGGAGATGCAGAAAGTGTTTGAGCGGTTGTATCCAGGCAGATGGTTTGTTTATTCTCCACTGCTGATGACTGAAATCCAGCTACCATTTTCTAGAACAGATAAAACCTATAGCTCTGTCTAGTGTTCATAACCAATGCTTAATCCTCACCTGACCAGCAGAAGTAACATCTCCCCCAACTCTCCAGTTAGCAGTCTGTCTGTTGCACAATTCTGTTCTGCTGCAGACCAGACTGTGAGACATGTTGCAGCCACCAGTGGAAATATTTATCTGCCCTAAAACTTCAGTGAGCTCTCCCAAGTATATTTTACGTTAACTGTAGAATAATAAGGGCAGGAGAATGTTTGGATGTTCCTTGTGGTTTAAATCTCATGCTTTGGTTTAAGCATGAAGGGCTTCACATCTTGGTTTGAAATGTTCAGGAAGCTGTTACATCAATGACGTGTGTGCAACTATACAGGTACATGTAAGTTTGTCTCTAGCATCAGGTGCTTAAAACATTGTTGTCCATGGAAAAGAAATTTGTGTCTTTGTGAGGCTTTATTCTGAGAATGACAAATACTTATTTTTGAAAGAACTTTGCTATTAAAAAATGTAATTAGCTCATGGAAGGTACCTGTGCTCAAATGAACATACTTTTT
The DNA here is from genome assembly GCF_015220805.1 of Pogoniulus pusillus. Taxonomy (NCBI): domain Eukaryota; kingdom Metazoa; phylum Chordata; class Aves; order Piciformes; family Lybiidae; genus Pogoniulus; species Pogoniulus pusillus. Next base: position 25,942,397 of record NC_087272.1, read on the forward strand.
GGAGTGCAGCAGTAGAGTAAGATATATTGTCACAGAATCATCAGGGTTTGAAGGTACTCCAAGGATCATCTAGTTCCAACCGCCCTACCATGGGCAGGGACGCCTTCCACTAGATCAGGTTGCCCAGAGCCACGTCTGGCCCAGCCTTTAAACCATCCCAGGGACGGAGTTTCTGCCACCTCCCTGGGCAACCTCTTCCAGTGTCTCACCACCCTTGTGGTGAAGAACTTCTTCCTAACATCTAATCTAAATCTACCCTCTTCTAGCTTGGATCCATTCCCTATATCACTACCCAACACCCTAAAATGTCCCTCATCAGCTTTCTTGTAAGCCTCCTTCAGATATTGGAAGGTCACAATAAGGTCTCCTTGGAGCCTTCTCATCTCCAAACGGAATAACCCCAACTCTCAGCCTCTATCAGTACTTGTTTTTATCTCTGTGGGGTAAACCTAATGATGAAAATATAGATGAATAAGCGTACGGTGCTGTTACACAAGCACATAAGTTTTTTATGTATATAAAATGAACAACTTGCCAAACAAGTGACATGCTGCTTCAGGTTTTCTGTGTCATAATATTTAAAATGATACAGAGCAAAAATTACTTTGAAGCCTTCTCTGCTTGGTTAAAGTTGAGTAACAATTCTGGATAGTCATTCCAGTACTACTTCGTTTTTTCCTGAGTGCTTGTTCCAGAATGAAATAAATATAAATAGAATTGGTGAGAATAATTTGATCAGTGAATGTACCTACACAGGCAAATACCAAATCCTCGGTGTGCTGAAGTTATAGCATGCAGTTTTCAAAATGCAGGGTCACCTTTAACTCATTTATGACTGTCAGTATAAAAGTTGTTAGCTCATATAATTGTAGTATTGTTTTGCACAGGTACCTCAGAGCGGCATAAAGAAAAGATTTGGTTTTATTCGTCAGCAATAGAAAATAATCTGCTGTTGATCAGTTTTGTCCTTCTCTTGCAGTCACAAGGACAGGGCATCTGTAGGCCACATTTTAGAACTCTGCAGGCTACATTTGGTCTTTGGGCTGCATGTTGAGCAATCCTCACTTAAAACCTACAAGGCAATTACCTACAACATGGTCGAAGATGAGACCTTCCAATCTTGTAAGATTATTTGGTGGCTGCTGGTTCCACTCTTAAAACACAATCACATCACTGCATTCTTCTAAAAAACCAACATAACTGCATTTATCCTATTTGGTCATTGACCCATGAGAATTCTGCTCTATGCTCCTCATCCTGCCTCACAAAAAAGGACAGCTCTGGAAACCAGCACTTCTTATCTTGTGTAAATAACTGTGAATGTGGAGGTGTGTTAAAGCACAACAGCAATAAGTGGCCACCGATAGGGACATGTGTTGACCATTTAGGAGAGAAAAGATATCGATTTGCTTCTTTGTGTGCCTGGTGTCTTTGTGGAAAAGAGCAGGTGACTATAAACAGGTATAGACGTGTGCCCGTGTCTGTCTGTAGAGTGTTTCTGTTGGGGTTACTGGAAAACCAACTGTGCATAAAGCTTCTCTGCTTTAACCTTTTATGCACTGCACTTGAGTTTACATGGTTTATACTGCAGATTCATCCACTGTGTACATCTTAAAAAGACCTTTTCCAAGTAGAAATACAAAAGCTTTTCATGTTTGTAAGTGGTGTGTTTATTTGTTTTTTAAAATAGTGGTTCTATAGACATTGCCAGGTTAGGATTCTACGGGGTTAGTTTTATGTATTGCTGCTTTTTATTTGTGTGTCTTTTGGTTTATGTGATGTTTGCACTGGTAAAGACTTTAGAAAAGCTGATTGTTAATCAGTATGGAAAATTGTTATTGACCAGAAACTTAACAGCTTCTGCTATTACAAAATCTGTTTTCTTATATGAAGTTGAAAGAATACCTTCTTCCCAAAAGTACTCTTCAGTTACAGTTTAGGTCAATAACGTTTTTTACCCCACAGATTTCAGGACCTGTGCCTGTTATCCACTCCACTCCATACCCACCACCACTGGCACTGGTTCTCATGGTAAAGCAATTCAGAGAACTCAGTGCTAGAGATATAACCCAGAATAAAAAATTTCCTCCTCCTTTTTGCAGAAAAAATCTTAAATAAATACTTTTCTCTTAAATACTTTGGTACTGAATGTTACTTTTAATCTTGTAAATCTATAAAGATATAGAGTGTGTAGCTTACAAAAGACAATGCAAGATGATGCTTGTGTGAATTTAACTGTCAAACTTTTCCTGGCTATGTCTTATACAGCTTTAAAGGAAGAATATTCATTGTACAGCTTCAAAAATTACTGAACTAAGTTAAATATTAATGATAAGGCAGAAGATTCAGCCTTAACCCTTCCTCTTTGTATGTTTACATTAAGAACGCATCTTAACATGTACAGTTAGATCTATCTCATCATACAATTTCTTATTATATGCAACTACACTGTGGTGGTCTTCTATGCTAGTATGCCTTCTGTGTGGCTGCTGGAGTTAAAAAGTTGACCTGAAGTTGTTCATTCATTTAGGACCTTTTCCAGCCTACTCATTTATATTACCTGGGTAGTTGGTGGAAAAAAGTAGTCACTTGAAAAAGGCAGTTCAGTCCCATATATCTTGGGCACCTGCCTTTGATGGAGTGAAATTTCCTCTGAGGGTGGTCCACTGTCAACCATAATCTTATGTCAGATGCCTAGCAGGGGTAGGGATTGAGTTAGAAGAGAAGATCTGAAGAGTTAATGATCTGTTAGTTCAGTTGCAGGGGAGAATATAAAACTGTTTTTGTAGAGAGAAAGGAGAATGATAACTGCTATAAAATATGAATAACATATGGCTGTAAAAATTAATGAAGTAGGGAGGAGAAGAGTTGAAAAAATAGAATTGCTAAGATTACTCTTCATTTTTGTTCAGAAATGCATTCAATTTAAAGATGTACTTGAAAAAGCTTTATTGATCCAATAATTTCCAAATAATTTCACAATTATTTTTTTCTTGAGTTTTAGGATGTTATTAATTCAAAGGTGAAGATGTAGGAATTATCCACATAAGTGTTTATCCATTATACCTTTATTTCTAACTTTGCAGTTGATCCCTTAAATAGCATTTTTACACACACTGCTGTAGCAGAGAAAAAACTTAAAATCACATTGCACATCTGCGTAGTAACCAAGAGCAAGCAATAGCTTAGACTTCTGTAACTGTGGATTACTGGCACAGAAAAAATACACTTGTCGCTGGGTTTCAGCAGAGATCTCTTTAAATCCTTTCTTTTTCTCCTATAAAGAAACAACACAGATAGAAGATCCCAGGAAACAATGGAGGCAAGAACAAGAGAGAATGTTGAAGGATTACCTTATGGTAGCCCAGGATGCTCTCAGTGCTCAGAAAGAACTGTACCAGGTGAAAGAACAGAGGCTAGCACTTGCACTGGATGAGTATGTACGCTTGAATGATGCCTACAAAGAAAAGTCAAGCTCTCGTACAAGCTGTAAGTACAATAGAGAACACAATGTAACTTCTTTGATCTATGCCTTGTAGGGAATCCTGATTCTCTTTAGGGTGAGTTTTCAAGGTTTACTAGGAACATCTTGTGCTCTGACTTTTATAAAGATAGGTATTCTACCTTTTTTTTTTTTTTAACATACAGATATCTGCTGGAGAGAGCTCTCTTCACTCTGGTACAACCTCTTTGAGCCATGGTTTGGACAAGGTGGCTCTGAAATCTATTTTGTCATGTAATGTGTCAGAACAAAATTCTGCCAAATTCTGTTCAAAGTAAATAAGATCTGTTGCACACCATGCATGGCTACATGCTGAAATGTCCCTAGCGTGTTGATGGGTGTCTTCAAGAAGGGAATTTGTTGCTGCTTCATAAGAATAGCATACAATAGCTTTGTAGCCTGTCTGCTGTGACTGGAAGAGAAGTACGGATACATGAGGCAACACTGGGCAAGGATTGGGTATGCAGTAAAGTGACATTGGAGGCCTGTTGTTGGCCAGACATCTCTCTTAGGAGAACTGTGCAGTGGACCTGAGAAGCTTCTGAATAAATATTCTGCTTTCCAGAAATCTCCTCAGGAATTACACTTCCCAGGAGGAGGTGATCACAAGATTTGTCATTCCAATGAATGGGAACTGAAAGCAAGGGGTAGAAAACCAGGGAGAATTAGGTGCTACTTTAGGTTCCTGGAGTAAGTGAAGGAGGAGAAATAGCAAATAGCGGTAGGGCAAAAAAGGGGCAAATTTTGATTATTCATTAATTAATACCATCCTGCAATGCTGACTAATCTATAAAACATTTCCCTTTTTAAGACTTTCTGCATTTTTGAAGTTTTTGATCAATGTTGATTCATTGAGAAAGGGACTAACTAATGACATGAAAGTACTTAAATATTTGTCTCTTTTTTTTGTCTTTTTGGAAAAGTGTTCTCAGGCTCCTCATCAAGCACAAAGTATGACCCTGACATTCTGAAGGCTGAAATCTCCACTACAAGATTAAGGGTGAGAGTGCTTAACACATACTCATTGGTATTCTGTGTGCAAAGTTTATGATTAGAAAAAGCAAAGCTTGAACTAGGAGACATGACCTGTACTCTGGTACTGAAACCTCCTAATATTCTCATCAAATGCAGTTTGGAGGTTTTTAATGAACTTTTCTGTTAATTTCAAATAACACATTTTGGGGAGACAGATGTTCTAATTAGATGTGTATTTAAATGAAGTAACTATTTTCATTTGTATGCTCTTGTTTTTAAAAGGAGGACTATGAGCTACATGAACTGCCTCACAAGTTTCTGTTGGTTTAAAAAATACTTTTCATTCTGCTTTGTCGAAGTGGAACAGTTAAAATGAAGAAATTTGTGTTTGCATTTTGAAATTGATAATGAACACAAATAAATTATTTGGTCAGCTGTGTTCAGTATGGTCACTAACGGACTCCATAGAAAGACCTTTGATTCACAGAGGAGTGAATTTATCATGAGTAAGGAGACAGAATCACGTGAAAGACATTTAAAATCTGTCTAGGGAGTTCATTTATTTAATCTGTGACATTTACTACTCTATGGCTAGGCTTTCTGTAGTTAGCAATGGAAAAAAGTACTCAAAAAACCCGGATCAAATCGTTCAGGGTTAAAACGGCAGCATCTCACAGCATAGCCTGTCAGTAAGGACTGGAATAGAGAGCAGAAACGACAGCAGTTATTCAGCTGTTCTATTGCCCCCTCCTGGTTTCCTCAGAGCAGCACTCCAGAAGCCTCTGAGAGCAACATCCCTTTTCACCTGGTATAAGAGAGATGAATCTAAACAATTAATATTTAAATGGAGCCGTGTAAAAAGCTCATTAAAACTTTAAACCCCAGTATAAATCAGAGAGGGAATACACTGTAAAGCTGATACCTGGATGTTGCCCTCCTGACTTCTCGTAAAACTGCTCATCCTTACCAATTTCAGTTTGTAGTCCCTTGTTCTTTCAGGTGAAGGGAAGGTGATTAGGGAGAGAACTTTTTTCAACACTGGAGGAGGTGGGAGGGGCAATTTTAAGCAGGGAGAATCAACAGCAGTAAGGACCCAATCAGGAACCAGAATGAAAAGGCAAGGTGAGAGCTTCTTCTTTATAAAATCAGAGTCATAGTTTAGATTAGACGCGACCTTAAAGATCATCTAATTCCAATCCCCCTGCCATGGGCAGGGACACTTCCTACTAAACTGGGTTGATCAAGGCCTCATCCAGCCTGGCTTTGAAGACTTCCAGGGTTGGAGCCTTCACAACTTCTCTGTGCAGTCTGTTACAGTGCCTTACCCTTATGGTAAAGAATTTCCTCCTAATGTCTAACCTGATTTGAGCTGCTTCTAATTTGAAGCCATTACCCCTTGTCCTAACAATGCATGCCTTTGTAAAAAGTTCCTCTGCAGCTCTCGTGTAGCCCCCTTGAAATACTGAAACGCTGCTCTAAAGTCTCCCTGGACGTTTCTCTACTCCAAGTAGAGCAATGTCAGCTCTCTCAGACTCTCTTCATAGAAGGGGTGCTCTAGCCCAAAATGAACGGAGCAGTAGTAGATGTTACCTTGGGCAGGGAGCTCACTAGTATACGTGGGGAATTAACAGTGTTGTTGAAAAACAAGATAGGTGACCAAATTTAATGTATAGTCACCTGCATTTCAAAGAGGGGAAATTGTGAATGTGATCTTGTGCTCAGATTTTCACATTACTTAGTACCTCCTAGCAAGAGATGCAAAACAACTGAATCACCTCTTGGCTGCAGGTCTACAATGTTTTCACTGAGGAGAGAGGCAGATTTGTTAATCATAATAATTGTTTGGAGGTGCTTCCTTCTCTTCATTGTTTTCTTGGAGTCAAGAAGCCTAATACCCTTCTGGTTCCCAACACCTGATTTATTGGCATTGCAAAATCCTAGTTGCCTATATGCCTAAAATAGGTGACCTGAATCTTGTCTGCAGAGTTTAGAAGGGTGCAGTCCAAGAATATCTGTATCAGCATAAAGTTTGTCATCCAAAGCCACTGGATATGAAAATCATTGAGATAAGAAAATGTGGAGCCCTGTGATGCTAGGGCTGGAAAGTGGCTTTCATGGAAGATGTCAAGAGAGGTATGATTGTTATAATGGTTTACTCTCATCTGAATGTTTGAGGATGCTTGCTAATATGCCACCCTTTGGCGTTTTGCAGTATATGCATGCGTGGACTTGGTGGGAAGCGAAGTTAGTCATTAGTAAGCTGCTATCCAGCTAGTTAGAATTTGCACATTGTTTAGTGAACTATTAGGTCAGATGTTCTCTCTCACACACTGGCTGAGACTTACTGGTATCATCGGGTTAATGGTGGCTGAAGGGGGAAACTCAGCATTTGAGGAAGTTCTGAATTGGCCTTTAGCCTTTTCCTTGCTAGCTGTGCTTAATATATGCATGTCGAGCCTTTTGGGTTCATGAATTGCTGTTGTGCAATAGTTCATGGAGAAAATATAACATTGCTAAATAAGCAGAAGAAAGACCTTTCTCATCAGATTAAAATTGAAGGACCTGATTTTGTAGTGGACTTTGAGTGGGGCCATTTTGGGTATTAATCAGTAATCAGTAAGATAATTCAAGCATTACAAGGCACATATGATTGCACTGTAGTTTATGCATATGCAGCACGTAAGGAATGCACCTTTATAAAACAACTAGAGGAAAGCACTTCGTCGTCATTGTTCCATTAGCACTCGAATGCTGGGAATAGAAGGAGGTTAGCACAGGAGCCTGCTTGAAGATGCAGTTAGGAGGAGGAAGCAAAAGGCCTGATCAGGTGATTTAAGATGCTGTGCAAAAGCAATAGGAAGGAGGTGAAGGATAAGTGAAGAGTTTTGATCGAGTGGGAATTATGTGAAAGTTTTGAAGGAGAAGATAAGGAACACAAGAATAGCTTAATGCAAGTATGATGCAGTAAACACAGAGTCTATATTATGATGTAGGTCACATCCTTCTAGGATAATGTGCCTCACTCACATTTCTTGATAATGAAATGATGATGAATTACAGCAGAGGACACTCAGAAGATGATCTTGAGGAAAAATGTAAGGGTTTCCAAGAGATCCAATCTTCTAAGTTGAAATCAAATGTGCCTCATGCTATTACTATAAATTGACATTTGTGATTTAAAAAAAAACAAAACCCAAAGTGTAGCCATTCTGTGTTTCTCAGAAAAATTGAGACTTCTTTCCCATTTTACACATGACTTTCTCTGGGAGATAGAGGCAATATCTGTTCATTTTCTACAACCTCGATCAGAACATTTGAGAGATTATTTTTGGAGTTTTCATGCTAATCAGAGGAGAAATAGTTAAGAAGTCCTGAGTGTCTGTTTAGAGACATTGACTATTTGCCATCCTAACTATTTGCTATGGCCACAATAAACACAGTTTCCTTTCAAGTGAAGCAACTAGTGATGAAAGTTTTCCTAAGCCTGAACCTAACGCCTCATCTAGGAAACCAATTTTGCTTTGGAGAGAATGGAGATCGAAAGCATTTTTTCTGTCACAGAAAATTCGTTAGCCAGAAGCTACAAACTCAAATGCTTAAGTGTCATTCACAAACCCATAAGAAGACCTTGCAAATTGCTGCTTACTTTAGACATACAAAACATTTCAGGTCTCTTGGAGATGCTCAGCACGTGGCATGTTGCCAATCTCACTTTTTCCTCTTCTTCAAAAAGAGACAAATAAACAACCCAAATTCAAAGAACAGCACCAAGTAGGACATCTGTGGGGATTTGGGCGAAGAATGTCCTGGGGACATATTTTGAAATTAGCTTCAGATGAAGGGGTCAAAATGCTTTATTTTAATAGAGAGTTAAATATCTGGGGACCTACATGAAAACAAACAAGAATTTCACAGTGGTAGGTGAGAGCAGGGGACTTCAGCAGGCTTTTCCTTTTGTCATCTTTCTGATTGTAAAGTCAAAACACCTGACAATATTTGGCTAGTATGTAGAGTGCAAACGAGCCAGGTATAGATGTACAAACACAAAAATTTGAGACTCTAAACTTCAAAGAGGCATTTATGTCTCAGTGTGTATGCAGAGAATTAATTTTGATTTTGTGTTAAAGTACACTTCTTTACAGATTGTCCAGAAACTGTTTCAGTATGTTTAGGAAGTACGACATAAAAAAATTAAAAGGAGAATTTGGTTTATTTAATCTTGATTTGTAAATATTTTGTAGTGTTACTCACATTCAGAATAGCAGTATTAAGATAAAAAGCAATTGAGCATGCAAATTCAGGCAAAGTAGGGAATGTGTTGCTGAAAAAAATTCTATTGAATAGGTGCATATGTTTGTGATCCAAATGTGTTTGGTGATTGTTATGTTAGAATTAAATAAATTTGAATTACATATTTAGGGGCCCAGTGTCTGTAAAGCTTTATAATAAATAACAGGAAAAAAAAAAACCACACACTCTCTTTTACTGTGCAAATTACTTGGGAGCTTCCTGGAATGAAAAAGTGAAAACATAATAAGCTTAAACATAAACAGACATATCCCTGTAGGACAATCGGAATGCATGCTTAACAAGTGAGAAGTAAATTACTTGTTAAAGTTCTCTCAGGTTTAATAACACAGTGTGGTATCGATACAAATAAGGAATGTGATTTAATCTGCTTGTGTCCCTTTTATGCTAAAGCATGTTGCCCATAGACATCAGGAAGAGAACAGATCTTTTTGTTTCTAATATGTGTCAGTAGAGCAATTTACTCTGCTTTTTTTCTCGTCTGATGTAGAGAATACATTAATTGTTCAAAGGCATGCGTTACGCCATTTAACAAGAGGAATTCTCTAACTCTTGCTTTGATTTAACACAAGGTTAAGAAGCTGAAGAGGGAACTCTCTCAGATGAAGCAAGAGCTGCTGTACAAGGAACAGGGCTTTGAAACACTGCAACAGTGAGTAAAAAAAAAAAAAGTTGAAAGTGTTGGGTTTGGGATCTTTTTTTTTGGCACAGAATTGAATCCATCTTATGTGAGAGAATTATTGAGGGGGGGAAGTGAATCTAATAACTTTCTGTTGTAGCTAGGAAGCAGGAAATCTGTAGAAATAGCAGGTGTTAACATGAGAAATCTGCTCCCACTCATATATTTTTTTTTTCCCATGAGGTAACTTGTGTTGAAAAGAGGCAGAAAGAAGGGGGCAATGGTTAAGAGTCTCAAGGAAGAATTTAACTGCTTTCTGTGTCACATAAAAAAAAATCTTTTTTTCCCCTTCTTCCTCACCTCTGGGCTCAAAAGTGAGAGAGGAGAATGCTGATCACAGAGGTATGAATGGTGCACAACTGTGCAGGATTTGAAATTAGTCACAATTTGAGGATTAAAGAGCTGACTTTCTTTGTTCCATTTGCTGGAATGCCTGGTGTCCAAAGGGCTGATGCTGAACTAGATGAGCATTCTAGGTATTCAGCCAGCTGGATTATTAGGGAATGACATTTTTTTCAGTCTGAGCACTCCCTGCTGCTCCTGACTTACAAAGTTGGGCCCTAAAATATTAAACATTACTGGAGCTGTCACCACAAAGAAACTGCTGCAGGGGAAACCTTGCTAACAAGCCTGTTTTCTTGACTAAAGCGAACAGAAAATTATTGATGCTTGTGTTTTTCTGTATTATGGTATGTACCCATACATTTACACAGTAAAATGCTGAGCTGCGTGCTCTTAGTACACTAGTTCCAGTAGCAGAAACAATGCTGCATCATTAGTAATTGCCTGGATTCATTTATCCTTTTATTCAGGACCTCCTGTCTATGGCAGTGTACTGTCACATGAGTAATAATCTCTGTCCTGGAGAGCTTGCAGAATGCATGGGGAAAATGGACAAAAGTTGGGAGAAGATAAGTGGTTTTTGTGAAGAATGACAGACCATCTGTGTTTGAAGCCGGGGGATTGAGAGTTCAGTTTGTAGCTCTAACCAAAACATCTTGCGTGCTATCGCCTCTGTGTTTTGATACTCGGTTCCGTGCAGCAGGATTTTTGTTAATTGGGAGAAAAAAATTCTGATCCAAGAAGCGGCCACTCGTAATTAGAAACATGTCAAAAGGGACAAAAATTGCTTTTCCAAGATGAACAGCTTTAAGTCAGTTTGGAACTAAAAAACCTCAGCACCTTGGAAAGATGCCAGTCATAGAATTGTCAGGGCTGGAAGACACCTCAAGGATTATCTAGTTCCAACACCTCTGCCATGGGCAAGGACACGCTCCACTAGATGGGTTGCCCAGAGACACATCCATCCTGGCCTTAAAAACATCCAGTGATGGGCCTTCCCTGGGCAACCTGTTCCACTGGCTCACCACCCTTATAGTGAAGAACTTCTTTCTAACATCTGGTCTAAACCTACCCTCCTCTATCTTGGATCCATTCCCCCTAGTCCTATCACTGCCTAACACTAAAATGTCCCTCACCAGCTTTCTTGTAAGCTCCCTCCAGATATTGGAAGGCCACAATAAAGGTCTCCTCCACACTGAACAGCCCCAACTCTGTCAGCCTGTGTTCATAGGAGAGGTACTCCATCCCTCTGATCACCCTCATGGCCCTTCTCCAGACACATTCCAGCATGTCCACATCTTTCTTGTAATAGTGGCTCCAGAACTGAACACAGTACTCCAGGTGGAGTCTCACAATGGGGATGCAGAAGGGGCGAACCACCTCTCTCGACCTGCTGGCCACACTTCTCTTGATGCAGCCCAGGATATGACTGGCTTTCTGGTCTGCAGGCATACACTGGCAGCTCATATTGAGCTTCTCATCTACTCTTAAGTCCTTTTCTTCAGGGCTGCTCTCAAGCCAGTCACTGCCCAGCCTCTAGTGGTGTCTGGGATTGCCCCAACCCAGATGCAGGACCCTGTGCTTGGTGTTGTTGAACCTTAATCAAGTCTCTGTCTTTAATTTTGACTAAAATAGAAGTGAGATTTATTTGTTTACATATATGAAGACTAGAGAGGAGCAAAGGTAGAAAAGGATAGTTGATTGAGTTTATTTAACCATAAATTGGATTTAATTTGAAGCAAAGTTTAGAAGAAGAAAGACATATTGATTCTAAAGTTTAAGATAATAAAAACTCATGCTCCTGTCTCAGAATTAAAGGTTAGCCAGTCATGCTGGGTTTATTTTATTAATTCAACAGTGAAGTATTGTTTTAAAGCAGCTTGCTCACAAGCCATTTTGATAGGAATCCAAAGCATGTTTCAGAAACTGTCAACAGCATTCCACAGAAACACAATGGACATTTGTTTTTAACATTCAGTCAGCTGCTTTCAAACAGTACTAATTTAAAACAGAAAGATGGAATATCTTATATATCAGAGATCCTTCTTGTCCATCCTGATTATATACAGAATAAAGCAGTTGTGGCTTGAATGTGGCACATCATATTACTGGGCAGCATGTGGTGTATTACCCAGCTGTTCATTCATGATCCCAGTTGTTGGCATATCCTACATATGTTTGACCTCAGCAACCTGGTAAGTTACCAAAAATTGAGTGTTGTCAGACAGAGCCTCCCTATGCAGGAGTCTGAGAAACTTCCAAGCTACAAACTAATTTATTCTTGAATAGGAATCAGAGTGCTGAGTCATGTAGGTAATTTTCTTACACAAATGAAGTTCTAGTTTACACAAAACCTGAAGTGTGGAGAAAGGAAAACAGACATGCTCGCAGTTTTAAAGACTGCTTTAGAACCTTGACATCTCTGTGCACAAACTGGAAGAAAAATACTTACAGGTGTCTTGTGCAAGTTGCTGTTTTTGCAGAGGAAGCTCAAGATCACTCTGATCATTAAAATGTTCACTCATTCCCCACTCACAATATCTTCCAGCAAAGATGGTGAAGGATGTTATAAACAGAAAACCAATTTGCTTTAGTTTTGTGAGGCACAACTGCAGTCATTTCTGTGATGCTATGAAATAGTTAAACTAGAGATCAGAGGAATGTGTTTACAGACTGTAATTCTTGAAATAAACACGAGAATACTAAAATGCAGCAGTAGGGGTTTTTTTTTGCCTCTATGTTTAGGAACATTTTGTTATTTTCAAGTTACAGTTTCAAGTTACAATGGTAATCTAAGAATTTGATAAATTGTCTAATTTTGCCAGAGATTTTGTGGCTAAAAAGAGCCTGGTTTACTGGCTGAGCAGAACAGCTGTTCCAGATGGTTGTTAATACCTTGGATTAGGGTGAAGTAGCAGGAAACTGGTTCCGTTTCTTCTCTGCAAGGCTGATTAGTAGCAAGAGGCTTGTCTGTCTGCCTGTGTCACTATGTGGATCTGGGTAGAGAAATACTGCTACTAATAAATTCTGCTTCCGTGAGCTTTACAAACAGTTTATGGTATGAAAGGTGTACCCAAAAGCAGCTTTTGTGCTGCACAGTTATGCTGGGGATGGTAATTTTGACAGTGTTGGCAGTGATAACATCCTACTCCTGGTAGCGTGTGTAGGACTTGTCAGTACTGTGTGCCCCTTCCATCCTTAAAGGCTGAATCAACTAAAATTGTTTGTGAAGTCTCTGTCTTTGCTAAGAGCCTGGTAGTTTAGCTGAAGTGGTTTTAAAGGCAACAGGGGGAAGAAAATCCATTAAATTTCCTGATGTCAGCAAAAGCTGTTCACTGGGCACTGGGTACGTGTTAGATAGTTTGGTGGTTTTGCCAAGGATTAAGTAGTAAACATTTTAATGAAGACATCAGTGTCCTTTTTCCTCTTTGTATGCCTGCTACAGGAAATGTTATCTTTTATCTCCTTCCCTTCTCTTTTCTAATTATGGTTCTGCCTGAAGCAGAATGTCAGAGATTCTGCAATTCTTTACTGTGTCTGGTATTAGTATAGTCTCTTTCCACAGAATTGACCAAAAAATGTCTGGAGGCCAGAGTGGGTATGAGCTGTGCGAAGCCAAAGCCATCCTGAGTGAATTGAAGTCCATCAGAAAGGCGATAAGTTCAGGGGAGAAAGAAAAACAAGATTTAATGAAGGTATTTTTAATGGTTTATGAAAGTTTTGTGTGAATCTGTTTTAACATGCCTGACTTCCCTGATGATAAATACTTTGCATTTTATATTTTTAAGAGATTCTTGAAATACTTTGAGCCAAACTGGTATTAAAATAGACTTTCCTAATTCAAAAGGCCCTCTGTGTCATTCAGAGAATATAGGTATTTGAACTTGTATCTAAAGTACCATGCATATGTTACTTCTAAACCACGATTTACAACACTTAATGAGCAGAACCAAGAGGTGTGTTTGAGATTCAAGGACATTTTCTAAATCAGAGCTTTCTAAATCTAAAGTGCCCCATTTGCCACCTACCAATTACTTGATTAAAAGGATAGCTTTCTTAATATAAACTAGACCCCAGGATTTTTATATTGGAGTCTTTTATGTGAACATTTCTTGGAGATGAACTGGTACAAGCATGGTAGAGTGAAAAGGGGCTTTAACACTATCTCCACTTGTGCTTCCTGAACAGAGTCTTGCAAAGCTGAGAGAGAAATTCAACTTTGACCAGACCACTGGGACATCTGAACAAGACTTGAATTCCAGCTCTGTAAATTCTCAGCTGTGTTTTTCTAGACAAACTCTGGATACAGGGTCTCAGACTGACATTTCTGGTGAGGTGAGCTTACATTTTGTCAGATGAAAGGAGAAATTCAATTGGAATGCTGCTGTTAACTAAGTTTGAGCCAAATGGTCATTTACTGATCAGTGTGTGTGTGTGTATATGTATATCTTGAGATGATTACTTAGACTCAGTTATCACGTTTTACCCATAAATTTCAAATCAAGATTCAGATGAGCTTTGTGCATGTAGCATGAGGCATTTATGACTATCTGATTTAATCAAGTAGTTCCAGTACAGTGAAGATCAGCATAAGTAAATAGTACTTTTTTTAATCCATGTGTAGAATCTATTTCACCTTACAGACTTGATGAAGTATGAAGGTGTTTTTAATTTTAAGAATCAAGATCTCAGAATTTAAATGTGCAATTTCATTTTGCACAGCTGAAAAACTGTTAATGGAACTACTTTCAGGGATTTATTAAAACCTTCTCTGTTTCACTCACGGTGAATTTTACATACACAGAAAGCTGTGCTTAATTTTAGTACCTTCTTTGAAGTTCTGAGAGCTACTATTGTGAGTAGGGCACTGTATAAAATTTTCCAAACAGAGCTAAGCTTGTCTATGTTTTGTAGCAAATTTGTTGAACTCTTACTTTGAAATGGACTTACTTCTAAACTCTGAGTTTGCTGAAGTTCAAAGTAAGAGATCAAAATTTTGGGCATAGTCACTGCAAAACATCTTAGAAAATACTCTTCCTTTCCTGTGATGAAATATGTTGATGAAATACAAGTGCAGAGTCCTGCATCTGGGGAGGAATAACAAACTCCACCAGTACAGGCTGGGAGGAGATCTGTTGGAAAGCAGTCCTGTGAAGAGGGACCTGGGGGTCCTGGTAGGTAACAAGTTAACCATGGCACAGCAATGTGCCCTTGTGGCCAGGAAGGCCAATGGGATCCTGGGGTGCATTGGGAAGAGTGTCCAGCAGATCGAGGGAGGTTCTCCTCCCCCTCTACTCTGCCCTGGCGAGACCTCATCTGTTTTAGCTTTGGGCTCCCCAGATTAAGAGGGACAGGGATCTGCTGGAGAGGGACCAGCAGAGGGCTACTAGGATGATTAGGGGACAGGAGGGCATGGCTTATGAGGAGAGGCTGAGGGACCTGGGGCTTTTTAGTCTGGAGAAAAGAAGACTTAGAGAGGATGTAATAAATGTTTATAAGTATCTGAAGGCTGGCCAGGAGGGGGGGGGGACAGGCTCTGCTCACTTGCTCCCTCTGATAGGACAAGGAGCAACGGGTGTAAATTGCAGCAAAAGAGGTTCCGCCTCAACACAAGGGGGATCTTCTTTACTGTAAGGGTCACAGAGCACTGGAACAGGCTCCCCAGGGAGTTCGTGGAGTTTCCTTCTTTGGAGATTTCGAGGCTTGTCTGGATGTGTTCCTCTGTGATCTGTGTTAGATAGTATTGTCCGGCTCTGGCAGGGGGGCTGGACTCGATGATCTCTTTGTGTCCCTTCTAACCCCTAACATCCTGTGATCCTATGGACAACTGATATAATAGTAATGAAAAATGCCTAACTGCATCAGAAGAAAACAGCACTCTTTTGTACAGCCCAGTAGATTCCTAACTAGGCATTTAGTAGCAAGTCCATGGCTGCAGGCAGGTGTTGTTTCTTTTTTTTTTTAAGTTGCAACTTTTCTAGCCCTTGTGTAGGTTTTGTTGAGTCATTTTACAACTTTACACAGTAATAAGGCTAATTTTAATTTAATTTTTTTCTTTCCCTGAACAGGTTGGAGCAAGAAGTAGATCAAATTTAGTGGAGAAGGTCAGACTAAGTCTTCAATATGAAGAGGCAAAAAGAAGGTAATAGGGTTAGTCACTTTGTTAAGTTCTAGCCTTGAGTTGTAACAGACAGGCAGCTGAAGATGAGCCAGCAGTGTGCCCAGGCAGCCAAGAAGGCCAGTGGCATCCTGGCTTGTATTAAAAATGCTTTGGCCAGCAAGAGTAGGGAGGTGATTGTCCCCTTGTACTTGGCTTTGGTGAGACCACACCTTGAGTATGGTGTTCAGTTTTGGGCACTGCAATACAAGGGAGATGTGGAGGTGCTGGAGTGGGTCCAGAGGAGGGCAATGAAGCTGTGTAAGGCTCTAGAGAATATATCTTATGAGGAGCCACTGAGGGAGCTGGGGATGGTTAGTTTGAGGAAGAGGAGGCTGAGGGAAGACTTTGTTGATGTCTACAGCTACCTGAAAGGACATTGTGGAGAGGCTGGTGCTGGTCTCTTCTCACAGGTAACTGGAAACAGAACAAGGGGGAATGGTCTTAAGTTGCAACTGGGTAGGTTTAGATCAGACATTAGGAAAAAGTTTTTCATGGAGAGAATGGTCAGGCACTGGAATGAGCTGCCCAGGGAGGTGGTTGAGTCACCGACACTAGATGTGTTTAAGCGTCGTTTGGATGTGGTGCTTAGCGATATGGTTTAGGGTGAATTTTGTAGGATAGGGTTGTAGTTTGGACCTGGTGATCCTGATAGTCTTTTCCAACCTGGATGATTCTGTGATTTTGTGAGTTGGGATTTTGCGAGTCTGAGCTCCGCAGCACTAACCCTGTACTCGCAGTGACATCTAGTGGACGGCGCTCTAGAGGCCCTGGGGAGCGTTACTGCGGTCTTTCTTTTCCTTCACAAGACAAGCAGACTTTCAGGAGCAGTCGGTGCTTTTGAACAGGCTTTACATTTAATGCTGAGGTGAAAGAGTTAAGAACGACAGTGCAGACAGTGACAAAGTAATGGACAAAGTTCCAGGATTAAGGGAATAGATTGAGTTGGCTTTCCTCTGAAAGGAGTCACCAGGTTATTTATGTCTGTTACATCCTTCTTTGGGATCATCATGCTGGTTTACTATGCCACTGAAGGCTCTTCAATTTTAGACCTGCTTTAGCCTTCCAGTGCAGATTTAGTAGGCTTAATTAATTATTTATTTTTTTACTTGGGACTGTGGATAATTTAAATACTTGTTATCACTGTGGGTTTTTTTTAAATGAGTTTAACCTGAGGAGAAAAGACATCAGGAACTGCTCCACTGATGGATGTGGAATGCTTTTCAAATTAAGTTCTGCAGTGGTTGCTCCTGAAAGCAGTGCCATTCTGATAAACTGCCACAGCACTGAAGAATGACCATCAGAAAGCAGAACATTCAGGGTTAGAATGACATGGTGCACTAGAACTGGTACACAATAGTAAGAAAATATTTACTTATATATATATATGAGGGTGGTGGGTGGTGTGAATTCTCTTTTTATTTATAATGTATAAATGTCTAATGCTTTTCATAAAACTAGATGTCAGCTCTTCCAAAAGGATATGTATATTTGCTATGGAAATTCTTTGCACTTTAAGGGGACAAAAAGTCTAAAAATTTATCCCATGCCCAAAATTCCTTTTTTACCAAGGCAATAAAATGAAAAAATAGCACTCCCCCCAGATCATAGTTGTCCCCAAATGCCATCAAATGAAATAATACTTATAATTGTAATACTATGGCATAATTAGTTAGTAAACTAGGAAAATTAACTTGCAGCTTATAAGTGCCAGGTAAAGGCACAGTTTCTTGTAATGGTCTAAAGGCAGGAGGCTGAACAATCAACATTTTTTAACCTTATTTCAAATGTACACCCTCCACATACAAGGTAGCTGCTACCATCCTTGCTGGTAACAAGTGGAATCCTTTATATCCTCATTAAGGATCCAAAAGCATTATTAGATAATCAATGCATTCATCAAAGAGTGCTAAGGGTCTTGTGCTTGTTCAGTGTTGAACATGTCAGGTTTTGGCTCAGAATCAACATGTACACAATATTAATTGTCAGGAGGTGTTTTAGATGCAGATAGATGACATTTTTTCTCAAGCATAACTGATACAAAACCAGATCATACTCTGTTTTCGTTATGCCTTGACAGCAGGAAGTCCTAGCTTTGTGTTTTTTATCTTCCCTTTGTAGGAGCAAAAAAAATCCTGAAGAAAAAGATTTCCCTTAAAAAAGGAAAAGGGGGGGGGAGTGGGGGGAGAAAACCAAATAGTACAGTGCTCAGAGTATGGCATATTGCAGCATGAGATCTTACTTTCTCACAGATTGGTCAGCCAAGAATTTGAGTTGAAATTTCAGTAGTTTATTCACTTACCTTAGCATAACTATTGGTTCTATATAACATTAGTGCCTTTCAGGGTTAAATTATCTTCTTTTACATAGTATCTTTATTCCATTTTGTCTGAAGAGTGCCCAATAATGAATGTTGGTTTCAGCTTTAAAGAAGATGTTCATGTGCCTTGAAGAGACAATTAAAGTCTTTAAAGTGTTTGCACGTGCTGGCTTTAAGTTCATCCTGTAGTCACTGATAAAGTGTGCATGTCTTGCAACAGTGAAGATAAACACCTGATAATGGCCATTGTAATCATCACTATAATTTAATAAGTATTGACCATCTTTTCTGAAACATCAAGTGTGCAAATTCTTGGTAGTTTTGAGCTAAAACAATGAAGAGAATGAGAGGATCTTGTAAGAGTGAACTTCGCTACTTAAAAATTAACAGATAATTTTGTACGTTGCATATTTTACGTTGCTTAGCAAGCAGAATACCATGAAGAGTTTCAATGCTGACATTAACTATGTTAAATTCAATTGCAATTGGTAATCAGAAGGATTTAATATAGCATGGGGACCATCCTATCCTGGTGTGATGAAAATACCGTTAATGTTCCTTGTTAACCTGT
Source organism: Pogoniulus pusillus (assembly GCF_015220805.1). Lineage (NCBI taxonomy): Eukaryota > Metazoa > Chordata > Aves > Piciformes > Lybiidae > Pogoniulus > Pogoniulus pusillus. The sequence goes on from NC_087272.1 coordinate 25,961,251, forward strand.
TGAGCAAGGACTTCTTCAAGAGTGAGACGTGAGACCAGTCAGTTTTCATATCCATGTAGTTCTTCACTTGTCTGGTGAGGCAGCTGGAAAGGATTTTCCTTCTCTGGAGACTTTCAAGGCCTGTCTGGATGTGTTCCTCTGTGATCTGTGTTAGATAGTATTGTCCTGCTCTGGCAGGGGGGTTGGACTCAAGCTCTTTGGACCCCTTCCAACCCCTAATATCCTGTGATGTCAGTTATGGAAGCAGACTTGTCTATAGCAGGGCGACTGAACTGCTTGGAGACCACCATCCCACTCCATAAACCATCGAATAGCTGTTGGTAGGAGCTGGTTTCAGAACAAGATTAGCTAGAACTAGTGACCTGGAGATGACAGTCTTAACATTTCATTATGTCTCTGAAATTAGTTGTTTGTTTTCCCTCTGAGTGCTGCTCCCCTAAAGGACTGATGAATATAAATGACATATGTTGGAATGCTTCATTTAATTTTATCCCTCTGCTTGGTTATGGCAGCACTGCTGATAGTATTTGTTTATTTTGCTTTGTTTTTCTGTGCAAATACTGAGTCAAACTTGCAGGGTTTTGCTGGGAATATGGGTTCTTTTCCTTTTTTTGAAGCTGTTGTTTTTCCATTGAGGTGAAGATGAGAAGAAAATGTTACCTGTGGAGGAAGAAAGGAGGTGGTTCCTCTTAAGTTTCTGGTATATGCAATGGGATAGTTAGAATCAATATTAACTCTTCTTAGCTTTGACCATAAATAAATGCCTTAATGTGCTGCAGAATTAATACTGGAGATGCCAAGTGAGCATGATATTATTAGTTTTGTTAATCACAAAAAAAATATGGAAAGAAGAAGAACATTTTCCCAGGAATCTGTCAGAACTGCAGAAGGGTTAAATAAACCAAATTATCTGTGTACTAATGAAGTATGGCATGGGTCATCTCCTTGGGGATGGCCTGGTAGCATTGGAGTTGCACAAATTTCTATCAGTTTTTGAGCTGACTTAGGGTTTGTCACAGTCATGAATAAATAAAAAGTAGCAGCTCAGTTCCTCTTGCCCTAGATTGCATAGAAGCATCTTTCTGTTTTGATGTCTACTTTCTCTGCCTTTTCCCCAGCCTACAAGAAAGGTGCAGAAGGCTGGGAGCTGTTGCATAGAACTTCCATGTCTTTAGCTATGCATCTGTGTTTATATGTAGCTAAGGCTGAAATTTGTCATCTTACTAGATACGTAGCACTTGTAGCAGGATTTTTTAGGCTTTCCCAGTGGACAAGGAATCCTTACTGCAAGACCTGCACTTCTTAATCTGTGATGCTGAGCCCACAAATGGGGTAATCATGGACACTGAATGTTGGAAATAACCTGTGTTGATCAGGACAAAACTACAGTGCAATAATAAAGTGGGGAAGTTTCTGATTACACGTTTATCTGGGCAGCTTGTATGCATAATCAAGTCTTGGGTGTCTTAACTCTATGATTTGACATCTTCAACTGGAACAGCAGTTGCACAAACTCAACCTTTCAAGTTAATATCCATTCTCTTTAGGTAGCTGCTATCTTCTCACCTTTTATTTTGATCTCGCAGAAGGACAATGTGTTTGCCTTTTAAGATTTGCATATATGTGTGCTGCTGAAGTGAGCACCTTGCTATGGTTTCTGTTATTTCACCATCTGCCTTGCTGTTTCTGAGGAGCAGTCAGCCTTCATCAGCTGAGGAGAAACTCGTTATACTCCTCAATGAGTAAAGCCTAGTGCCATTATGTTACCAGACTGCTTTCAGTTAAGCTTTTATTACTGTAAATTCTACTTCAACCTGGCATTGGAACAGGAGTTAGTACTTCCTAATGCATGTCCACATTGCTGTTAGCCTGGATAGGTGACTTGCTTTTCTGGTGTAGCCTGCATTCTTGTGCAGCAAAACCAATAGGAAGTATGGCTTTGAATAGAAAAAGTTATGTCCTAATACCTTTCAAAATACCATGTCACTGCTCTCTTGCCTGGGATTTCTGTGCTCAGACAAATCTGCTGTGTTTTATTTTAGCATGGCTAACTTGAAGATTGAACTTTCTAAGCTAGATAGTGAAGCCTGGCCTGGGGCACTGGATGTGGAAAAGGAAAAACTAATGTTAATCAATGAAAAAGAAGAGCTTTTAAAGGAACTGCAGTTTATTACACCGCGCAAACGTACTCAAGATGAGCTGGAGCAGCTAGAAGCAGAAAGGAAAAGGCTTGAAGAAGAGCTGCTCTCTGTGAAAAACACCCCTAGTCAAGCACTTGCTGAAAGGTAAGGGGTTGTCTTTTGCTAACATTATATGCTGCTTTCTGCAGTTTAACCTTTGTACCACTACTAAACCTGAAATATGCTTTGAATGGGCTGTTTTCCTTCAGTAACTGTTCTATGTAGAGCTTAATTAAATTTGTTATTACCCCACTGGGCAGGAACACAAAGAAGTCTTCTGTACTGTGAGAGAATGTGAACACCCTGTATGTGCTCTGCAGTATCAGTTGCTCTGCATTTGTTACCAGCATGAAAATGCCTGTGACAGATGTTAAATAACTGAGGAATGTCAGCATACCAGTAGGAGGGCAATACATCATTCACTCGTTTCTGATAATAGCTGTAAACTATTTGAACTCAGGTTACAAAGATTATCTTGATTGTTGCAGCATCTGAAGCCTTTCATTGTGAGCTTTATTTCATACAAAAATGCAACCAAGAGGGGAACAGAAAAACTTTGAGAAAATCAAAGATGATTGTCACAAATGGACTTCTCATCAAGTGGAAATAAATTTATAGGCACCTCCAGCACATAAATAAAAAGCAGTAGGCACAAAATGTCATTGTATATATCAATGTAGTATGCCTTATTGAAGTAATACAATCAGCATTGTTAAACCTTCCTTGCCTCCCTCTGCTAGGAAACACCTACTCTTGCTCCATTTTACTGAATGGTGAAATTCCTGCTACTGACATTAGAAGCTGAGCCCTAAATTGTAGCTGAGTAGTGAGCAAACTTTTTGTTTGTGAAGTATGTATGTGTGCGTTAGGCATGATTTCAAAACATATATGTACACTTCATCAGGGTTTTAACTTCATGATACTGTAATTCTCATATGGATCAAAAAGCATTATGTCCTACTGGAACTGTTTTGGTAGTGGTATCTAAAATACCACGTATCTGTTGCACTTTTTTGTTTACTTCATTAACAGATGGAGAGTAAAGGGGTCAAGTATAAAATCACTTTCACAAATAAGTGATTTTACCCAAAAATTTCAGTAAGATGCTGCTGTAAGTAATAGCTAAACCTTGACTAAGATAGTAAATAGATAGGTAGGTAGTCTCATGTTTTGCAGTTCCTGGTTCAGTGCCCAAAGAAAATTCTGCACCTGTCTGTTATCCAACACAAGTCAGATGCCAAACCTGGTCTTAATGAAATGGCAGATTTTTTTCAGTGTATGATAGGTTACTAAAGTCATTCCAGTGTTGCTGGTTGTTTTGTTTTGTTTTTCTGGTTTTGATTGTTATTCCTCAAACTCTGGACTATTTTTCTGAATTCAGTGTAAGATTTAATGTCATACACTGCAGGCTGAGGTAGCATTTGTGGTGGCTTCTGGTTTGCTTTTCATTATTCCAGTAAACTTCCAGTTAATTTCCACTGGCAGCAGTTTATGATATTAAAACTCCTCCCTAATGACTTCAGTGCACATCAATTCTTTCACACCAGGCTATTTTGAGGATTATTTCTGGTATGTCTGCTATAAACATGAAAAAAAAAAAAATCTTCATTTTGTAGAAGGATTCACACAGTGAAACTTGTACTGAAATGTTAATCTGAGAAAATGATACACTGAATTGTATTAGCTCAACCTGCAGCATTTTGTTTCTTGGAGATGAAGATTTTTTTTCTCTCCAGTGTCAGTGAAGGGGCCACACCATCCTCAAAGTGCTGCATTGTTGTTGAATTACTATTTTCTTTCATAAAATTTCATGAATGCCTTAGGTTTTCAGTATTTTCACAGGTACTGATAATGAAGCAACAGTGTAAGAAGCTAGAGATGGTGTCAGAACTTTGTGACAAGGATCCTTTGTTTGGCTTTGTTTTGTTGTTGGGAATTTTTTTAGCTTTTTTCTAAAGGAGGAAGAAATTGAAGACTTGCTCTGGCTTAAAACAAAAACATTATAGCATAGCCCAGGGTTATTTTGGAGTAGGATGCTGAAATTGCCACTAGTAGATGTACTCAAAATCAATTTACAGGAGGAGAGTATAAATCATAACATATCAGCTTCAAAAAACGCAGAGACAGGACATGCTCTGTTCTAAGAAGCCTTCCAGCAACGATACAGAAACCACTGCATTGTGAAGCTGTTGGAAACTATTTGCTGTTGTGTTCATGTCAGGGAGATTCCATTACTGTTACAGTCCTTGGCAAAATCTTCTAAATAATCCCAGGCATTTAAACAGAGGCATGACTTAACTACTTGATCGTGCTGCTGCCTGCAAAACGCCCCTGCTATTATTGTTGTTGTAAACAAGTTTGTCCACCTCAGTGGAGGTAGGGTGCATGCACTATAGCTTTTTAATGTATTTTTAAGAGTCTGTAGCCCTCTCAGCAATGTTCCAACTTAAGATCAAAACTGGAGACAGATTTCTTACACTTAAGTCACTTCTGCAATTAGTAATAGGTTAATTCAGACAGAAGTGAGAGAGGCTCATGCAGAAAACACACAAGCAAACCTTTTAGTTTAGCAGCACAAGCTCAGTGGAACCAACTATAGGCAACTATTTTGAGGGCTCTAGTCAGAGAAGTTCCTAAGCTTTTAATTATGTTTCTTGCTTTTTCCCTTTAATGGTTGCATACATGCAGCAATTCTTGTGTTTGTTCCTTGAAGATAAAATGATAGGTCACTGTTGAAAAGCCACAAAAGAGCTAGAGAAGAGCACTCTTGCTTGGGAAAAGCAGGACAGATTAAGTTTTAAAAGAAGACAGAAGGCATTGATAATAGTGAAATGATAGGAAGGAGTTTCTGATACCATAGGTGAGCATAATTTGTGGTTTGGAAACTAGAGTGTACATTTTCCTGAGCAAGGAATGAAATACTGTGTATGCTTTTAACAGTCTCAGCAGGTATTGGCAGATGAACATGTTATTGTGGTGTAAGAGCACATGCAGCGCAGGCAGTGGAGTGGAAGTTCACACCCTGGCTGACCTCAGGATAACTTATTCACCTTTGTGTAACCCAGATTTGCGCCCTGAATAAGCATGGGTGTAAGCAAGTGCTTTTCATGCTTTGCTGAATTGAGGACTTAATGTCTTCTTACTGGTATCTGACACTGAAAGAGAGTGAATTCTTGGAACTCCTGAGTATTTCGTTCAGTTTGCATATGAAAGCAACGGTTGATTTTTGGGGGGGGTGTGTCGTTGTTTGAAGTATTCTCTGCATTTGAGTTTTAATTTATACAACCTTGAGATGCCGGAAAGGCCAAATGAATGGTCTCTGAAAACACACATTGTTGGGTTTTGGGGTTTTTCTGTTTGTTTGTTGTGGTTTGAGTTTTTTTGTTATGGAGGGGAGGTAGTTTCTTGTGGCTGAGACTAGTAGGTGGAGAATTTGTGACTGAGCAAGGGCTAGAGCAGAATATACTAATCCACCGATGACAGGAGGATTGTAGCTGAATCCACCAAGGGAGAGCAATTTTTTTCATATTGTAGATAGAATAATAAAAGGGAATTATAAAAGTGAAAAAATCATAAACATTAGTGATTCTTTTTTTTTGCTATGAGCCAGCCAAAAGGAATGGGAGAGGCCCACCATTTGTGGGTTTAGAGCTATGATAGATAATGGTGCAGGAGGCAGTAAATCCTGGTGGTTTTTTTTTTCATAAAAGTGAACCTTGATAGTAAGCATTACAATGCTGTGTGGCTCTGAGGTCATGACAAAGGTGTTGGGATGTAGACATCTTTACCGAGGACTTCTAAATATGGTCCCTTATCTCAGAACCTTGTGCCTGAATGCTGCTTCAATTTACTGTGCTTTGTTCTCTATGTGAAGACTGAAAAGAAGAGCTTTAATTTTAGAGTTCCTGCAGTGCTACCTCAAGTTCTTGCATTATCAGAACTAGTACTGACATCAGTGTTCTTTTGAGTTTGGTTGTTTGGGTTTTCTCTTTTTCTGAAATCATAGTCAGTGAGGAGCCAGTTTACAGCATGGCTTTTAAAGACTGTATCAGTGTAGATTTTATTTTCCTGAAGTTTCAGCTGTTTTTCCAGTGCTCATCAGTACTCTTTTACTGGGTGCACGTTCTCCTTGGTACAGAGTGAACGTAACATCACTGTGTGTTTGTACTCTCAGCAGGTCTATTACAGTGCTTAAGCATTCTGCAGGTAAAGTAGCACAGTCTCTTGGATCTAGGTATTTTGCAACCAGATGAAAACATGAGGGATCTTCACTTCGTTTCTGTTTCACCTATGGAGTATTTTAGCCTCCAAATTATTTTCTAATGCTTTCCTGTACTTATATGTACCTCTCTTTCCAGGTTGAAATTGGAGGAGAGAAGAAAGGAGTTGGTACAGAAACTTGAAGAAACTACAAAGTTAACTACTTATTTACATTCACAACTTAGGAGGTAAGACTGTACGGCATAAGGTGAAATCTGGTTTTGGTGGTCCTGGATGTCTCAACCAGTTGACACTGATTTTATTCTTCAACACTGACTTAGCTTTCTATAGATAGAACTGCATCTTCTGCAGGATTTTCTGATTGTTTGTTCTTTGTCTGGCAGCTATTGATTCAAAATCTGACTCTAGATTTATGGATTTCATAATAATAAAAAAGTAACTGGCTATAGCAGCTGTGAACTCAAACTGATTGTTCTGATGGGAATTCTAATATTTAATGATATGTGTAACTGGTCCTAGGGAAGGGAATACAGTAGTTGGATACTGCATTAAAGCATTCTATAATGGTCCTCCCACAATAAGCCATACCATCCTATTCCTGGGATCTAGGCTTAGCTATTTCAGACATCTCAGCCACATCCCATAAATTGCATCTTGACTGGTGATTAGTTAGAGAAAGAATCTTTTAAATCATTCTTTAAAGTGTTTTGTGCTCATGTTTGTTTGGACTTTTGGGATTCTCTCTCTTCTGCTAAGAGCAGTTTTCTAGCCCAGCAGCAATTTTTTTCAAGTTGATAGCTCTGTTATTGTTCAGTAAACCTCTTGGATGTGTTTGGAAGGAGCTGCCTCAAATTACTTTTTTCTGATTTTTTTGTTTCTCCCCAGCTTAGTTCTTCTGAGCCAAGGCAGTGACACTCAGGTTCTCTGGCCTGACAGTGCTCCTTATATTCTGTTATTGGCAGAAGAAGATTGTATGTTATGGTCTTTATCATGCTTATGTAGTTGGATTTGCTATGCATGTAGTGTGTGTTGTCTTACAGATGTGAAGCAGTTCTGATATGAGTTTTCTGCTTCTAGCTGCCACCTTTCCCAGGCACTTGGGCAAAGGGAAGGCAGCATAAATTGTGGTCATGGTGGCAGCACTCCTTTGGATCCTGTGGATCCCTTTCCTGTCACACTGACTTTACCAGTGCCCATCAGAGTGGAGCACATCTGTAAAGGGGATATAGCAGCTCTAGGCCAGTTTTCAAATCCAAAACCCTCTCCAGAAGGGGCTTTGGCAGCAGACAGTAATTTGGATCAGTTGCCCTGATAGTGGGCAAATTGTGCATACCCATCTCAGCTAAGCATGGATGCTTAAAAAAAGCATAATACCCCAAGCAGCATACACTTGTAAGTTGTTGTAGTGCAGCTCCAGTCAATCTTGCCTCTGCTCGTGCCATTTCATGCTGTTTCAGTTCAGTAACAGCAGTTTGTGTGTTTGTGCTTGCTTTGCAGCCTCTCAGCTAGTACCTTATCTGTGTCTTCAGGGAGCAGTCTGGGATCTCTGGCATCCAGCCGTGGGTCTCTGAACACGTCAAGCAGAGGCTCACTAAACTCGCTCAGCTCTATGGATCTCTACTATAACCAAGGCGATCAAATAACAGATTTGGACTATCAGTACAAGCTTGACTTCATATTGCAAGAAAAAAGTGGTTACATTCCTTCAGGACCAATCACTACTATTCATGAAAATGAAGTGGTTGGTTCCCAGGGGAGACTGGGTTACAGTGACTCTCCCTCTGCTGCAGACCATCCAAAATTGTCTGAACCTCCCAAATCTGTGACTTCACTGTCATCCAGATCATCACTGTCTTCCTTGTCACCCCCAGGCTCCCCTTTGGTTTTAGAAGCTGCCTTTTCCATGTCAGCTCAAAATTCCCCTCTGCATCACCTCACTACAGACTTTGAAGACTCTGACCTTTCAGGGGATTTTGCAGGCATTAGTCTCTGTGAGAACCAAATATTACTGGACTCTGAAGTCAGAGCAGGATCTCGGATTCCTACAGGTGATAAAGATCTTAATGAAGGTATTAGGCAGCCTCTGCCTTCTCTGCATAAAGGCAATTCAGGTAATAAAGAATATAATGTCAAATGTGCTATGTAACATGAAAATTTTGAACTAGCAGCAGGCTTTTGAATGGGGACATAACCTCATGTAACTGAAGAGTATCTTGATCAGCACACATTTGCCATGGGCAGTCAGTAATTTTGAGGGACCTTATGTAACTACTAGCATTGGTTGCAGAGGGATGTGATCACCTGGATTCCACCTACATTTTTCACTAGCTCTCTGAGAAGGAAAGTTCATGTATTGCAGGCTATCATGAAGAAAAACAAAAGGTAGAAAAACCTGAAGCTGAGTCTTGAAGACATGGAGGATGCATGGTGTTCCTAGGTATTATCAGGCTGTAAGGGGATAGAGAAAAAAATACCCTCTGCTGGTTTTCAGCAACTTAATTGTTTCTCACTGAAGAGAAAGTTACAAACTGACACCCTCAGTAAAACAGACTTCTGGACTCAAAGTTAGACCTTCATGAAGAGTGTGGGCATATCTAGTTATTTGAACTTGCTCTCACTGAAAGATCTGAAGTTCTTTTTAATGTGAATTGAGAAAGACAAGTGACCACATGCCATGGAAGTTAGTGAGACACCACCCATTTTTAGCATAGGTTTCATAGCTTTTAGCTTTTTATCCAAGTTAAAAGGGAGCACCTAAGCTAGTCTGGACTCCCTGTGCAGTCTGTGGGTAATTTCTGAGAAGATGAGTCATCTTGTCCTGAAACAGACTTCCAGTTAGGGGAGCTGCCTGACCCTTTGGGTTATCAAGGTAGCTTTGGTAACTAGTTAACTGTAACTTTGAGATGGCTGAATTAGGTGTAATGAATTCCATGTTTAGACTGCAGTAAAAGCCATGCAGCATACCTGGTTGTCTTGTATTGTCAAAGCTTATGTCAGTCAGGACTTCAAAAATCCCAGCTGTCAAGAATTCGTGGCTTCAGTTACAGAGCACTGACTTTGCTGCCTTTTGTTAGGGTTGACAGTATATTGTGTTTTCTCTGCACATGTATTGACTTTCTAGTGTCATTCTGTGTCATTGTTTCTAAGCACGCTGCAAACCATTCATGTGTTTGTAATGCTGTGGCTCTGTTTTCACAAGGAAGAATTGAGGGAGCCTGATTTCCTCCTGTGCACTGAGGTGCTGATAAGCACCTAGCATTCACAGCTCCACATTCTGGGCCTCAGTTGATAGTGAGGAGTTTGAGTGTCATAGAATGAATACACCCTAGATCTAGAGAATTCGTTGTCCTCCAGATTTGTTGCCAAGCTTGAACCTTTTTGCCTGGAGTTTGACAAAGTTTGATGGGTTTTTTTTTGGAGGTTGGTTGGTATGTTTGATTTTTTTTTTTTACCAGTACTTGGACATATTGATAGAGACATATTTTAATGAGAAATATGCTTTGTTTGTTTATATACGTGTGTGTGTATGAAGAAATTGGTGTGATGTGGTAATTAGAATATCTTACTGCAGTATCTACTGCAGTAATTTCAGTATTGATCAAAGCAATGTGATGCCAGAGAAATGTATGGTATCCATAGTACAAACTGGGAGTGCCCCCTCTGCTCAGCTATTGAGAAATGAAAAAAAGAAACTGACTGATGTCCTAATGGTCTGAACCTGTGAAATGCAAAGTGGAAAAAACATGGAAAAGGATTTAGGGTGGAGGTGGTCATTTTGTCCTTTGTCTTCTAAGTACAGTGGAAGACAGTAGTTACTTTGCTTGAGAGCCATGTTATAAAAGCATTGAAATTTAATTGATTTACTTGCCCACATTTCAGCAGCATATGCTTTCCAAATTAACAAAAGCTTTTGGTCTGTCTGGTTTTGTGGTCTGGCTGCAACTCATCTAGTCTGAGAACTGAATTTAAGATGGTTCAGAACTTGGGAATATACAGGGCTGTGAGGAATCAGAATTATTTATTATTATTTACTACTTCAGCTCATTATTTTCAAAGGCATCACGTGGTTCTCTACCTTTTTGAGCTTGAGGACTTGTTATGCTGGGAAGTGTTGGGGTGTCTGAAGTCTACAGGTAGTTGTGGGTTTAAAATACAAATTCATATTGTGATTCTTCATACTGATATTTCCTTATATTGTAGTGTCATCTATAGGATACAAGTTAACTTTAAATCTGTGTTAAGACTGACAAACCAAGCACTCAGACTTTGGAAAGTCAGGTAGTAATTGTGTCAGTATCTCTAGTTGTCAAAGTGAAATGGGCCTCATGGTGAGGGATTCAGTATATTAATGGTGAAACACAGAGCTGAGGTGGCTTCAGTGCTTCTGCTCAAATTTCATTCATGGAATTAATGCGGTCCTAAATGGAAAGGTTTTCAACAAACTTAGCCAGAGGCACAAGCCTACACTGAAAATTTCAGCCCACCCACTGAAGTTCAACAAGACTACAAATATGAATACTGCTGAATCTTAACTCAGAGGACAGCAAACATACCTGAAGCCGGTAGAGCTAGTATTTTCATGTAGTCATCAGCACTGACTCTTTCAGTGCAGTGCTTGCCTGCTGCTCTGTCTCTGACTTTTCTGTACAGGTGAACCGTACAGATATTTGCTCCTCTGCACATGTCCCTGCTGTCAGAAACCAAGTTGGAATATCATGTAGTTCTTCCACAGTCAGTCTTTGTCATTGTCAAAGTCAGTTCAGGCTGCTGTGGAAATTCCTAAGGGTAATCAATAAATCATGTCATCACCTTCACCTCTCACAGGGTGGGGGGGAAGGGAAAGAGCACTTCATCATCAAGGAAAAAGCATTCTTATTGCCATAAATAAAAGTACAAATGCAGCAATCAATCATCTAATCCAAAGCCTTACATTTTAAACATCTTAACAAGATGTAAAGTCATGATTCAGAGGAGAATGATAATGCATACCAATATCCTCACCCCTTGGCAGATAAAAGTACTGCATAGGCCCTCACCTTGCTATGCTGCAGAACGTGGCTTTCTGTGAGTGCAGCTTCTTCACTGCATGACACTAGCATATGAATGTGAGTTGAGATTAAAGCTAAGTAGTAGTTGATAGAAAAGAGACTGTAGCATAAAAAGTTTTTGATGATAGTAAACCAGAGGGGATTTTCTAGCAGGTATATCACTGGGGAGAGGGTGTCTGTCTGACTTTTGAATATTTAATAAACAGTAGGCAAACACTTTGCATGTAGCTGAAGTGTTACTGCAGTGCAGAATGTGAACGTGGCAAATGCAGGTTTAAAGATTAGGATAATGAGGGCTAATAATGAAGATAATGAAGGATAATAACTGGCTTAACAGATACAGGTGATGACAGGAGCCCGTATCTCTGGAAAGGAATAATAGTTGTACATTTTCAAGTTCATCAGTTTGGTTTATATCCCCAGCCAGAAAATGTGATAACAGCAGTACAGTCTCAGAATGTTTAATGATGTGGAACAAAACTACTCTGTGATACTCAGTTAAGGGTCACTGCTTTCAACTTGACAACGTTCTAAGCTATGCGCTTCTCTCTTTCTGACTATTCATCTCTTGGACTCATTTTAATTCTTTCTCTTTGTAGGTGTTGACTTACCAAGAAGACCAGCTGGTCACCTGCTTCAGGAGAAAAAAGCTTGTGTATCTGCTGCTGTGTCCGACGAGTCTGTGGCTGGAGACAGTGGTGTATATGAAGCTTCTGTGAAACAGTACGTTTGAGAAATGGTGCAGAGCTTTCCCCCAGCACCAGAAATTTCAATACACTTATAAGCACTCATGCTGGTATTTTATAAGTAGCTCCTTGGTCTTGCCTTGTTAATAAAAACTGTGTACTTTCATATTGACAGGTACATTTGCCAGACAAGGAAGTTTGATTAGTATCTTTTCTAAAGTAGTACATGTGTTGGAGTGCTTGTATAACTTGATTGAGTAGCATTAATATGCTACTTCCTAATTCTGGAGGTTTTTTCTTGCTATAAGTGTTTCTAGGAGAAAAGATGAGTTTAAGCTATTTAGGTCTTGCCAGGTGGCTATAGTCACTCAGAGTGACTTGTTGCTTCTTGCTTTGTTTAGATGCAATCTTAAGGTTGCACATTGTTTAGCTTGAGTATTTTCTTTTTTCAAAGGGAAAGGACATAGGAAAGATAAGAAAGTCTCCAGTTGTAGTGTTAGTATAAAAATAATCCAGGTTACAATTTAATGCTCATGCTTTGCTGTGGTGAACATGATATGACAAATCTGTTTGCCATTGTTGTTATTTTGATGAGAAATAACTTCTACAGGATTCTTCATACCAGTTCATGTATGTTTTCTGGTAGAGAAGACAATGAACTTTAGACTGCATAACAGAAAACTGTTGTAAACTGAGAGAAAATAAAATCTTTATTTTTCACACCTCTGTTTGACAAGTTGTTGACATGAAGGATTTTTCTACCTGCTTGAATATTCAGAGAGATATTTTAACAAAATGGTTGCAAAAATGTAGATCTTCAGATGCAAGACTAAATGCTTTTCTATTAGGACTAGTAAAGGTGCATTACAGTATCATGAAGGGCTTTTGTTGGCCTCTGATAAAATTACTTTTACTTGTCAAGTCTTTAATAAATTAAAAGGTAATAAACCAGATGAGACTGAGGACGACATCTTGAATACAAATGGGATTTCTCCTGAAGAAATCTCCTCCATCCCATTCAATCTCACTTCAGGTCATGGATCCATATTTCACCCTAAACTCTGAATTTCATGGTATTAGTTTGCTCCAGGCCTTCAGTTAGATCTGAAGCAACTTCTTAGGCTGAAATAAATGCTCATCTATTAAAAAGTCAGCCTTCAGGTGGCTGAGTGTCTGCTACTGTGTATTTTTGGTTCAATAACCATTGTTGCCTTTCAATTTTGTTTCAATTCTGAGCCACTGTGATGAAAACTTAGTGTCTGCTCTAGTTGTAAGCCCAGTGGGTAGAAACGAACAGGTGCTGGACCAAAAGCTGTGGATGTTCTGTGGAGCAAGTCCTTAGCTGTCCTCTCTCCAGTGCTGTGAATGGTGGAATAGGTGGAACAAGGAACACTTCCTGTCTCCTTCCTGTCATTACTCAGGAAAAAAGGACATGTAACAGCTGCATCCATCCCCCAAGCCTGTATTCAAAAGGAAACAACTGCCATTTGTGCAAGCTAAGATTTACAGACTCGAGTTATTCCATGATAGCTCCAGGTGTGGATACTCCTAATTATTAATGAGTAGGAAGTAGTGAAGAGGTAACGAGTGTCTCTGAGAGAGTTGCTTATGTTTAGTAGAAGTGGCTTTATGAGCACTGTGCATGGAATGTCTTAGAGTTTGTCAGTGTGCTCCTGAAGTTACAGAACAGTGATTTCAGCTGTACAGATCAGTCCTTTGTATTGAATAATTTAAGGCAGGGAAGGAAATAAATACACTTTATCAATTTAGCCATTAGCCAGGAAATTAATAGTAGAAAGGAAACCTCTAAAAGCAGTCTTAAAATAGTGCTGTCATGTCATTGGAAAGTCTGTGTCGTTCTCCACATTTCCTATCTTAACATTTTCTACCTTGATCTTGTTTATTGATCCCAACAGTCTAGTTTTAAAAATCAATGGAACATGTTAATACCACATCCTCATTCCAACCTCCCAGAAAATGACTGGAAATTTTTATGCCATATGGATTCTGTGTAACTCTATTCAGTGTCCATTCTTCAGCTGGAAGACACTGGTTCTTTGAATGTTTCTGAAAATAGAGGAAAGGTGCTTCTTGTTTACACATCTTCTCTTTTACAGAGCTCTTGCTTCTCAGATACTCTCCAAAGCAGTATTTCATATCCAGTTCTCATGTGGGCTGACATTTATTATAAATTTTAATCTACAATTTTGTGTTTGCAGGGATAAAGAAATACTAAGTATGTGCAGGAAGATGTCATGAGCTATTCTCTTGTCTATTAGTCTGCCATCAGCCTAAGGCCTTTGACTCATTACAGGAGCTGTCAAACTGTTAAGCACTGACTGCCTCTAAAATCAGTACTGCTACTGTGTAGGGTCTGGAATTCTCATTTGCAGTCCAGGCTGTAATTAAATCAGCCTATTTAGGAGAACTTATCAATGTTCTGTGTACACATACCTTAATTATTGCTGAAAGCTAACTATACTTTTCCTAAATGTGACTATTTGCCTGTTTGCCCTAGACCAAATGAATCTGAGGACCTCATATATAGTGAAGATGACGCAGTAACTCTAGAGGCTGCCCAGGTACAAGTAGGACTCAGGTAAGTGACCAGCAAAGGGAATTGTTTCTGCTCATACATACATGCAAATAGTAAACTTCCCTCATGTTCTCCTTTCTTTAACAGATATGACCACAGCAGTTCAAGTTTTGTGATCATCATCGCACAGCTCAGAAATCTTCCAGCGTTCTCTGTCCCCCTTGGCTCTAAAGTGTAAGTCGAACAATCAGCGAACAGTAGTGTTGAAATATGAGAGGATAATAATAACTTGTACAAATTCTCCAAAGGAATGGAGTGATTTGTTGCTTAACAGCACTAAAATATGTATAATACTTTTCAAACTGTAGCAGTACGTAGCTTTTACATGTTCCAGCAATGCTGCAGGGAAAAGAATTTTTCAGGAAATTGGCACATTCCACTGAAGTGGAACAAAAAGCACTTTGTGTGTGTGTGTGTGTTTGTTTACATGATGCTTCTATTTAGTGTTTTTAAATATTCTGTACCTTTGCAAGTGCAGAACAGCTATTCTTTAAACACCAAAAAGTGAAATTGCTGAAATGAATTGGTTCTGGTTTAGCTCAGACAAGGACATGGAGTTACTAAGACCATTATTTTGATAGATCACCATTCTTTCAGCTCACGGTGCTGTCTTTTACATTAAAATGCCACATAAATGTAAAAATAATACTAAAATAATGTATTTTAAGTGGGCTTTTAAAGGGATAATTTGATAAATTGCGAGTGACCAAGGACAGATACATTGAAATACACCACCCATAATGAGTGGAGCTTGGAGGTCTGTTAAGGATTAGTTCTTGTATTGAATTGGACCAACAGGAAAGGTCTAAAAGTAATGACAGTGGAAATGGTATATAGGAAATGTGTGGAAATGCCCGAATAAGAAAATGTTGACACTAAGATTCTAATCCTAAACACTCATCCATACAAATAAGTACAGCTTGCCTTGGCTCCTTGGGGACACCTCTACTTCAGCGAGCTCTTTTACAGCCTGGAAAGCTTTCATAAACTGTTGAGAAGATTAGCACAGAACATAATCAATCCTCAGAAAACTGTTTTCTTGCTGGTTCCCTTCCCTTTGTTCCCCATCACCTTGAATTTGATTGGCAGATCAATAGAAAGCCACTGAACACAGGCCCACAGGCCTCTGCACTTGCTGAATTTTTCTGGGTTTGTTTGGTTTTAACAATAAATGTTTGCCTACCACCATCCTTCCTTCTCTGACTTCCATCTTCCCCCAATGATCCTCTTACCATTTAACACAGTAAAATAGGAAAAACTATGGAAGCATAATTAGACAGAGCTGAGAGAAAAAACAAGTGTCAACAAAACATTAGGTCATAGTTGGCATCTATGTAAGAATTGAAGTACAAAGTTGTAATTAGTAGTCAGGCATCATCAGTGCAGAAGTCCAGACCTGCTGCAGCTGTAAAGATGTAATAAAACTAAAACTACACAAAAGGAGGAAGAACGGATAGGGTAAAGAAAGGACCTTGAAAAGAACATTTTTTTCTGTTGCTTGCCATTATATGCATATAATTCTAAAAATATGTACAATGGTGAAAATGAGGTCTGGGAAATTATGCAGGGTTACAACTGTGTTTTCTAGAACATCCCATTGGATAGATGAGTGCTTTATTGAATTTTTATGCACAGAAGAACAGAGCTGACATGAGGTTTTACTGATGCCTGCTTTCACTTTGTAATAGCTGGTCATTTTAGAGTAGGCAGAGCCTAAATGAAGGCTTACTATTTGTGTCAGAATACTTTTTTCATCAGTTGAGAAATAATAGATTTATCCCAGCAGAATCTTGAGGCATTGGCTGGCTTTTTACCCTTTTTAATTAAAATGAAAGTAAGTACTCTTGTAAAACAAAGACAGTGAGGCATTTATCTTTTACTTCTTTCCTCAAGCCTCAGTCTGGCCTGATGCCAATACATTGGCTAACAATTAAAACTCCAATGAACCACCTTTTAAACATAGTTTTAATATACTTAATTTTCTATTCTCTTTTCTAAATGTTCCCTAATTGCAGCTGCTATTAGTAGACCATGCAAATTGCTTAGCTGCTTTTAGGTGAATACAGCAGCAGCATTATGGATGTACATTACACTGCCACTTAACTCTGGGACTGGTTTGTCAAAACATTGGATACCTGCTATCCAGGCTATGCATGTGAACCAAACAAATGAGATCTTACTACTTTTTTTTTTCTCAAGGAGCTTAGCTTAATTGGGGAATAAAGGCTGTGCCCAAATTCAAACAGCAACATCCTGTTTCTCACAGACCTAATTTATTTTGGTTTAATTAATGTAAACTAAGCTTTTAATGATAATAACAGTACATGCAAAGCCATTAGCAGAAAATACAGCAGTCGTACTATGCATTTTGGGAGAACAGGTCTTTTCCAGATTAATTTTCCTTGGCCCACCTTTTGTTCTTACTTTAACTGGCTTCACTACATTGTAATGTAGTCAATAGTATTTCAAGCAAATACCAGAAATAGACTAATGCATGGGCACAGAAAGGATGTAAAACAATTACTGTGCTCATTCATATGTATAAGAAGGTGAGTAAATGTACAGATTGCATTGGTAACATCTTTATGTCAAGCCACCACTAAAGCAAGTCAGCTTGCATTGTCTTTATCCGCTTAACAGCCATTCATATTTGTTACAAACAGAATGCAACCATCTAACAGTTCCTTTTTGGGAAATGCTTCTGCCAAGGGGCAGGAGGAATTTCTCACTCCAGTTTTTCACCTCGTTTCCATTCCAACTGATTTGTCGATGCTTCATTTTCTTGCCCTGCAGTTGATGGGTTCAAACTTCTGTTCTGCATCACCCGTAAGTGCCAGTTTAATTACAGGTGAAGATGCTGTTTTGTTTCCGGCAGGTACATTCGAGTGGCAGTGCTTCCCTCCTCACCTGATACCAGCTGTCTGTTCCGCACAAGAGTGCATCCCGCCATGGAAACCACCTTATTCAACGAGATATTCAGAGTAGCCATCTCCCAGCTAATACTGTTGCAGAAGACACTAAGAGTAGATGTTTGTGCTGTCAGCAGAAGTCATTGGGAAGAATGCTTGGTATGCAGTTGCATTTCTGGCAGGTTTATAGTATCCACTGGCATTTGTTTCTCTTACTTTGATGGTAAAGGCTGCTAAAGTTCCACAGTGCTTAGAGACAAATTCTGAAGCATAACTACCTTGGTTGTTGCTGTAGTGCTTAAAGAGCTCCTTTTAGTTGAAATTCTTGATAGAGAATCCAATCCTACTTCAAAGATTTAGGTGATGTTTTGATAATTCTAACACTGCATGATCATAACCCTTTAACTACAGGTTGACTGTAACATTATCCTAACACTAGATTTTAAAGAAAAAGCTGAGTAAGAGCCACAGTATGAAAGAAAAGTGTGGGGGGAAGAGCAAACTTTCATTATCACAAAGACCAAACTGAATTCAATTGTTGTAGGTTCTATGATGTCCACCATTTTAGGCTTTATGATCAGTAGAAATAAGAAAAAGGCAAGACAGTAACAGACCAGCCTGTTGGAAACTGGCACTTCAAAAAATTTGTTGTTGATTGAGGTCATCACCTAATTAGTGATGCTTCATTTACTTTCAGCTTGCTTTTGCGTGGTCTGGTACACAAGATAGACTCATGGCAAAAAAACTAAACTGACTCAGTAGCTCATAGTTTAGTTACACCCAGCTGAAGAGATGCTGGAATGTGGCGGGGTTCATCAGCTCTAACTATGTTGAGCAGGCTCTCACTTTGAAAAACACAGAAGTTAATTTAATTCCTGGGGAATTCAGTATGTAATAGGTTTCCCTTCAGGTAAGGGAAGGTGTGACGGTTTGGGTGTTACCTGCTCCCCCACTCTTATGAAATCACCCAGACTAGACTCAGCCAAGCTGGAAGTTAAGGAAATTAAGCTATATTTACAGCTTAGCAGATATTTACAATATATACAGCCATACACAGAAATATACAAGTTAAAGGTAATACAGAGAAACACTCCTCCCAGAAACCAGAGTCCCCAGAAGGACTTCTCAACCACCCTTCCACCTCCTTTCCACCCCTCTACCTTATTCCAGGCTTTGCCTTACATGCAAGGTGAGTTTGGAGGATCGGCCAGGGGTGTTAGAAAGCAGAAAGATTAGTTACACAGAAAACAGGCCAGAGAGAATAGTACAGGCACCATCTGCAACAGAGACCCACACTGGGTTATCTATGTTTATGTTCTTGTTTTTATACATCTCAGCAAGCCTATGAGCGAAGTAGACATCACCATTGTTTCCTTTTCACAGCCTATAATCTAATTCTTCTCACCAAAATATTCCAGCTAGCCTCAAATTAGCACAGAAGGGCAGCAGGCCAAAGCTGCAACAGAATGCAGGATATGAAGGTGAGATAAAAAAAAAACCACCAACAACAAAACAACCCCACAGCAAAGACATAAGCATTAATCACTAGATCAGAAGAAAGAGTTGGGAATACCACCCTCCAGCAAAGAAAGCCCTGAGCAAGATGACTGGTGTTGGTCAGAGCTACGTATGTGGCCCAGTAGCTGTGAGGATGATTTGCTTTGCCAAAGAACAGAGGATTTTACATGAGTACTTCCTAAGTTTTCACAGAATGCCAACTCAGTGGATGTCAGTGCTTGTACAGATGAAAGGGTTTAAGCCTTTTTACTGTCTTTTCATCTGCTTCTTCACTTGTTAGAGCAAACAAACTCCTATGTTATAATGATGATTTTTGTGGTGGAACAACTGAAAAGTTGACTAAAACTTGCTGCTCCCTGAGCTGATGCTGCAGGTTTCATTGACACAGTTTTTCTTTATTGAATGCTGCAGAAATCGAACATGTGCATGGTGGTGATAGAAGTGGGGTTGTGTGTGTACAGGGTGGGGGGAATTCTTAAGGCTCCAATAAAAGGTGGCAGAACAGGCAATCTGAAGGATCTTTCTATGTAGTTCTATTTGTTTATTTTAACTATAAGGGAAATATAAAAAGCGTACAGTTAAAAAGGGAAACAAGATTCACATCAAATTTGTGCTGCCTGTTTTACATGATAAGTACCATAGAATTTATGTTCAGATCTTGAGCAAGAAATAACACTACTTTGATCAATATTCTTCCCCTTTCCTGTTTCATGCAGGCTGGGACTCAGATCAGTCTGGCAGATTTATCATTTTCTGATGAGACTTGTACTCTGTGGTACAACCTGTTACCTTGCAAGCAAAGGCTTGGCAAAAAACCCAAGGAACAAAATGAAGACTCTATGTTTGTGTTAAGGAAGCAATCACTGCACTCACTGGACTTGGTAAGCAGTGTGTTGGCCCTGTGTGTTACTGAAGTAGCACCAAAACAGCCACAGAGCAGAGGTGCTGCACTGTAAGTGTGTGAATTGTTCTCCCCTGAAGGTCCAAGAGCCTGTTGTCTTGCAGGCACTTTTGTCTCTAGTGACTTTGTGCTAGTAGGTCCTATGTGTGCTTTCAGACTTGTTAGCAAGTGTGGATAGGGCTGACGTTTCTTATTGGGATATAAAACTGCACTCCAAATTTGAAACATTTAGCTGTGTTTTATTTGGAAAACAATGTTCTGAAGAGCTTCCTCAAGTTTACCATCGATTTTCATAAGCAGCCATTAAAAATTGTGATTTCCTGTTTGGATTTGCATACCTAAAGCCATTACACCAAAAACGCTGTTAATGCAAAACATACAAATTCTTCTGGTTACATAACTTGTGTTCTGCTTTAATACCTCTTCAAGAGAACTGTGGTAAGAAAACCACACCTTTTAAGAACAACATTTTTTTATTCAGTGATGTTGCAAGTATGAGAGAGAAAGAGAGATGAGACATTTAAGAATGACAGGAGCACATTAGACACTGTTACTGATTTGGGGGTTTTGGATGCAGGTTTTTTCTGTATAAAACAATCCGTTAACTTGCTGCAGACTGACAATTCGAACCCCTTACAGTTGCGATCTGAGTCGAGTTTTTGCTGGCATCAGGGAGCAGCAGGGCAATGTAGCTCTTGCAGATGTCTTTTTTTAACCTGTGTTGTGTGTCACTCAATTCTGGTTTCGTCTTCCTTTCCTTGTGAGTAGGAAACTGTGTCAGCTTTGCTGGAGAGGACATCTGCTGAGCTGGAAGCAGTAGAACAAGAGCTGGCAGAAGATGATGAGGAGGACGAGGAGGAGGAACAGGGACAAAGGGGCTCTGAGGAAGACTGGTAAAGCCACTTTTCCTGCCTCTGCTCAGGAATTCTGAATTATTCCACTGAATTGTTCCTATCCTTAGACAAATGCAAGGGCTGTATTTTCAGAGAAGATCACTAGACTCATAGAATGGTCTTTAAAGGTCATCTAGCCCAATCTTGCTGCCATGGGCAGGGACATCTTTCACTAAATCAAATTGCTAAAAGCAGTGTCTAACATGACCTTGAACACTTCCAGTGATACATCCACAGCTTCTCTGAGCAAGCTGTTCCAGTGCCTCACCACCACTGGAAATGGGGTAAAAGTTTGTTCTCATGTGGTCAGTTCATTCACCTTCCTTTTAGGTTTATGGTGTCTTGGCTGCTCTCCTAACTCTTCCATTCTATGTACATCTTCCTGCAAAACTACTTCGGGGGAAGCCTAAGGCACTGGAGGTGTCCTAGAATGTCTCATAGCAAATATTAGTTGCATTAACTATAATAAGCACTTCATAAGATTTTAAGAGAGTTGCTTTCTGCTAAAGTCAGTGTGTGCTTCCATCAATGGTCTTGGTTTTGAAGAAGTTGTGAGCTTTCCCAAGGAGCAGATTTCCTGCTAGATTGCTGTATTGAGCTCTGTTCCTGTGTAGCTATTTTAGCTGCACTGTAGAAGTACAATCATGCTTTGTTATGGGAGAGAGGGAAACATGCTCATTTCTTTTATGTATTTATTGCAGCCAAAGTCGTCAATGTTAGCAGCATACAGCTACTGAATGTAGTGTAGTGTTGCCATGATGATCCTGGGAGGTAAACTGTAGCAGAGCTTGCTGGGCCTTACTAGAGCATATAAGGAAATGTGCCTTCATATGAACTTAATGGTGATACTCCTGTTTTCCCTGTCAGAAAGATGTGTACATTATATGTGGGTGAAGGTCTAGGCCTTCTGCTAGCTTTTCCTGGTGGACTTTCTCATTTTGAGAGTAAGCTTTGGCTGTTTCTGTTCATACAGGTTAGAAATGCTTACAGAAGCCTCTGATGAAATTGTGGATGAAGAGGAAGATGGCTTAAAGCTGGCAGTAGAAGGCAGCTGTACTGATGACATGGAGTTACTCATTGATGCACCAGAAAGAAGTGAAGACAAGGACAGGGAGAACAGTGATGAGGGCCATGAAAGCCAGCAAGCTGCTGTAATGCTAACACTGGTGAGTATCTTCAAGTACACGTTCCTACGGTGCCTTATTGTGTCTGAAGATCTATTTCTGAGCAGCTAATAGAGAAATCTGCTGCATCTGAGTGCTTGCAGTTTGATGTGGCCTTCGCTGTCAATATGCAGCTTTAATGAAATTAATGTGGTCACTACTGAACTATAAAGATGTTTAACAGATATGCTAGACAGAACTTCTAAGACACTAACTAAATCATATATCTTCACTTATTTTTTAATAGGGAGAATATTCAAAACAGAAGTGCAGTTCAGTGGCTTCAACTTGTGCACATTTAAAACATTTCTGTACATCTGTTGAATCAGAAAAAAGAAAACAGTGCATCTGATAAACAGGGGAAAAGACAGAACAAGGGTCAAGACATTTCAACCAGTGTAGGGAATTCTTTATTTCTTCCCTTTTATGAAATACAAACCCTAGCTTAGCAGAGAGGAGGAGGGGGAGAGATTAATGAACAGAAAATTCCAAAATGTGTACAAATAGTGTCCTATTGAACTGCACATAATACACTCTAATTATATGTTCTTGTTGACTGGTTGCTTTAAATTATATATTCTGCCTTTCTACAAAGAACTAGTACATTTTTTGTAAATCTATCCACATGTTCTAAAAACTTTATTTCTAGAGTATCTTTCTGCATCTTAATAAAAATGCTGATGCATGTGGTAAATCCATAGGTTCTGTGAAACAGCAGAGGTAAAGAGGCAAAGAGTGACATCTTGTTCCTTCAAGTTTATGATGATACAAAATTCAACAGCTCAGTGGACTCGCTGCAAACTAATTAACTTCCAGTTAATGTGGCAAGATGCCAAATGAGCTAAGGCCATGGTATAAAAAGACTGGCAGTCTGCTGGGTAGCAAGTAAATATAGATCAAAGCTGTAATTGCTCCTTGGCAAGGGAAGGCATCGAGGACAACATCTGAAGGTTAGGCACTCACACAAGTCTTTTTTTTTTGTTAAGCCCAGGCTGGATGGACCTAGACAGTGAGTGAAAGACACAGCAGACCTGATCATAAAGCCAGGCAGAATATAGATCTCTGTGTGCCAGATGCTCTCCAGGTTGCAGTTTTGCTGTTTAGGTCATTATATTTATCACCTGCACAGTGAAAACTGTGAACCTCGTTAAATTACCCAAGCTGATGGAAATGCCCCAGTGCACATCATTAACATCATCAGATGTGCTCACTGCTGTAGTGTTTGTCCTAGCCTGGCTGTCAAGATGATTGCTGCATGTAAGCAAGCACAGGCAGTGCCACCAATGTGGATGTCAGCACCTTGAAGCTCCCTGTGACACCTGTGGGGCAACTGTAGCAGGTGTCAGGCTGCTCCAAAGGGACAGCAACAAGCAGCATCTTTTCCCTGGCTTCACATGGCACAGTTCAGCAGATTGCCTTAAAGCAGCCCTGCAGCTGGGACTTAGGGGACATAGGATGGTATGTCTGGAAGAACCTGGGCAATGTAGCTTCCCCAGCTGCCCCTTTTGATGGACCTAGGCATTATCTCTGGCATAGCAGAATCTCACTGTTGTGCAGATGCAGAACAAAATAAATACAAATGTGCAATAATAATCACAACAATAACATCTGCAGATAGCCTAGCACAAGGATTTTAGGAGTCTGGGGTGTGTGTAATATGCTTTTTGCTTCTGGTCTTTTTCCATCCACTGCAAGGTAGCAACATCATCTGGAATGTGCAAAGGCACAAAAGCTGTGCAGTAGCATTTGTCTGGATAGAGTAGTTCTTATAAACTAATTTTCTTTATATAGGTTGATAAAGAGACTAACACTGAGGAATCGGTTAATGAGAATGCAACAGTCCGACCCAAAGACAGAGCCAGCTGGAGCTCAAGACAGCGTCCCTTTGTCAGAAACAGCATGATAGTGCGCTCACAAACCTTCTCTCCAGGAGAGCGGAACCAGTACATCTGCAGGGTAAGAGGAAAAACACTTGGAATGAAGAGCTATTAACTAAAGAGTCGTTTAACTTATTGGGAATGACGCATTAATGACAGTGAGTCATGTGCCTGTTTCCACTGCAAGAGCCAGAGCCTGCACTTTGTCTAGATTCTTTCCCTGAGCTGATGCACAGTAGAAGTGACTTTCAGCAGCCTTGCATACTCTTGCAAAACACCTTTACTAAGGCAAAAAATACATCCCGTTGGAGAGAAGTAACACAGGTGCCTGTGCTGGCTGTTTGCAGAAAGCCTGTTCCCTGCGTGTCAGCAACTGCAACTTTCACTTAGTAAAATACTTTGTTAAAACATGGAATAGAATTCACTGTAAACTGCCATATTTGAATAATGTAATCATTTAAGGGTAGCGGTGTGGAAAGAGCACAGTAATCAGTTCTAACCCCCACTTTGTATATCAACTAGTTTTAAACCCGAGCAGCCCAAATCATGCTGTAATTACGTCTTTGAAGGCTGTGTGAGTGCTGCCTGCGGGCCGAGTTTTAAACATGGCTTTGGCAACAAAGTTCTCTTGTCTCTCTAGATCTTTGATAGCATGGGGAAAAATAGATTTGTCAGCCCTGGTGCTGCTAAACTAACTGTGAAAATCATGTTTAAAGATTTAAGCATGGTTTCCTAGGTCTATAGATTTTTATTACAGACACCCTGGTAAAGACAGGTTATTTTGATCTTTGGTTCCTACAGGTTACTCACACAAGTAAAGCTTCTTTAAAAAAAAATGCTTCAATTCTCCAGCTAGAAGTGGTTCCTTTTAATCATTAAAGTTGATGACTTCTCTGTCAGATTCTCACTGGCCTAAAAAATAGTATCTATAGTCAGCATCTATGTATTGAAATATCTATTCCATACACTCTGCAGAATTACAGAATCAGAATTGTTTGGGTTGGAAAAGACTTCTAAAATCATCAAGTCTAACCGTCAGCCTAAAACCACAGTAGCCATTAAACCACATCCTCAAGTGCTATGTCTGCATGCTCTTTAGCACCTTCAGGGATGGCAACTTCTGTAACAATCTTTATGTAATTTGGATAGGTTATTGTCTCTGATTCAGAACCTAGACTTCACCTTAATTCATAGTATCATAGTATCATCAGGGTTGGAAGAATACTTGAAACAAATTGTATTGGCAAAAATACATAGTCCTAGCTTACTGCCTATGGAGGAAGTGCAATTGGAAATAACACTAGTTGTTCTGATGGATTATTTAGTATGAACTCTTGAATTTGTTGCACCTGGGAAAGCACTGGGCATTTGTAGCTTTGCACATTGCTACGTCCCTGCTACCAGAAGCCATAAACATATCTTTCTCTTTCTGTCTGGAATCAAAGTACCCTGGGAAAAACTCGAATTTACACAGCTGACTCTCTTGCAGTTTCAGAAATACTTGCAGTTGGGGCTTAGGAGTGTGCCCTGTACCTGCATCCAAGAGCATGGAGAAGGGTGAGCAATGCAGGTCTCACCAGTCCCAAGCTTGCACCATGAGCATACCCAGCCTAGCTTGTTGTGTGCACCTGTGGGATATGCTCTGGCTAACTGCCAGCTGCTCTCTTCAGAAGAGATGGCCTAGCTTTAAGGAAGCACCCACTTCATATGCAAATACAGATTTTTGAGGCCTAAAGGATGCTTTGAAAAGCTCCCTTTAAAAGTGCATAAAGAACATCAGTGATGGTAGCCAGCTGTGTGTATCCAGGGGTTAGCTCCCAGTAGTGGCTCCATGGTGAAAAGCAGATTTGTCTCTTGAGAGGTGTATTTGTATTGCAAGAGGTTGTATTTCTCACCCCCAACTGTGTAAAACATACTTTAGAGCTCTGGTTATTGAAATGTTAGCAGAGTGATTATTTTTGTCTGTCTTTTTCTGAAGAGGTGAAATAAATATCCTGCAGATAGATGCGTCTCTTTTCTCCGAAGGTTACCCCCATGCATGCTGATGCATCTAACAATCAGTCTGCACTGATCTCTGTGGAAGTAGTGCTACAATTAAGAAGCAACTACTGTCAAGCTGTGGTGCAGGTTTTTGAGACGCAGGAACTGCTCTTGGAGGAAGCTGTAGGCACACCTGTACAAACAATGCCACAAAAATAGTGCTTGTTGGACAGGTACATGTCCACAGTGATTTACCTTTCTGTAGTAAATTTGTTAAAAGCCTACCCAGATAAATGAAAGCTCTCCAGCCAGTGATCTGGCAGTACTTAAAAACCATCAGTACCTTCCCTGCATTCCTAAAGAGTGTAGTTTCTATTCATCCAGTAAGATCAATGGTTGTCTTGAGTTAGAAATAGGATTTTAGAGTAAACGCTGCTTCTAGTTGGAAAAAAAACCAAAAACCTTACTTTGTACCAAGTATGACCTAGGTGTTTCTCACCACTGAGGTTTCCTGACTAGCTATAACACCACAGGTGCATTTCTGTGTGGAGGTGCTTTATGTCTGGTTGTACATTTTGACAGTTGAATCGAAGTGACAGCGACAGCTCGACGCTAGCCAAGAAGTCTCTCTTCGTGAGAAATGCCACAGAGCGACGCAGTCTCAGAGTGAAGCAGGTATGTACTGGGCATGGCTGAAAACAGAGCTTGGGGAGAGAATGAGGAGCAAACAAATTCAAACAATATGCTTTATGTCAAGGTTTCAGCAAAAGCAGTGAAAGTATCACTTGTAGTCCTGTAGTTGTAGGCTGGAGTCTCAATATTGTTGTCAGCCTTACATGTTCCCCTTCAACAAACCTTATCACAGTATCATCAAAGCTGGAAGAGACCTCATAGATCATCAAGTCCAACCCTTTACCACAGAGCTCAAGGCTAGACCATGGCACCAAGTGCCACGTCCAGTCTTGCCTTGAACAGCTCCAGGGACGGCGACTCTTGTGGCTGAAGCCAGCAGCAAGACACTGGTGCTCAGCATTGTGGCGTTTACTGTTGCGTTTGATCTTGTTACTGTCAGAGGGGTCTAGGTTAAAGAACCCAGACAGTACAGTGACCCAAGGTTGACTTTTATGCTGCGTAAAAGTCAACACAGGTAACAGATATCATGAGCAAAATTGGGTAGAAATTTCAAGGATTCATATGGCCTTTTAAAGGAGATTTATTCTTCTCTGGGAGTATTTGAGTAGCAAATGGATTGAGGGACAAGAGAGTAAGAGTATGTTTCTCATATAGTCTTGGTTATAGCTAATAAAACATTTCTGCAGAAGGTTACCAGGCACCAGTACTACATTTGGCATGAGAAAGAAGTACTGGATATTTGGGAATGGCTTCTCCTGCCCAACTTACTTATGCATAAAGTCACTGTGAAAGGAAGGACAGTAAATAATATGAAATACGCTGAAGAAATGAATGTTTACAGAGTTTATAACAGTATGTGTTAAAAAAACAAATGCTCATAAAAATTAATAGAGTTGAGATCTATGGGGAAGACTGGGTTGTGTTATCCTGGGGATCAGAATGTTTTTTGGGTTTTTTTTGTTTTAACTTGGAAATACATAATTGTACAGCTGGGTGGAGAAACTTTCACATTCATTTTTAGGTAGTGGCTGAAAAAAATCCAAAATAGATGTAGTTTGGGGGCTTGGATCTCATTCTAGCAGCTTTCTGCTTGAAGTAAAAAAAATATGTATATTTGAGCTTCTCTGACTGTAGTATGTCAAACCCTACCCTAACCCGTCTGGATATTAATTTTCCCTGTTCTGCCTCCCCAATGATTCAGCCTGTTTGCCAACCAATCATGCGAAGAGCTATGCAAGAGTGCCCCATACGCACTTCCCTTGACTTGGAGCTGGACCTCCAGGCATCACGCACAAGACAGAATCGTCTGAACGATGAGCTTCAGGCCTTGCGGGACCTTAAACAAAAGCTTGAGGAAATGAAAGGCAGAGGAGAGACAGACCTTCCCCTGTGTGTGCTAGAGGATGAGCGATTCCAGAAACTCCTGAAACAAGCTGAAAAACAGGTACGAGCAGCACACAGATGTGCGGGCAGATTAATAAATGCAGAGAAAGGGCATATGGGGAAGAATTTGGTCCATCGTGGTAATGACTTCTACAGAAGCTCACATTTGACTGATTACACCTCTGAATGACATAGTGGATGCAGTTTTTCTTTATTAGTCAATACTACAACATATAAACCTAGAGTTTGAGGTAATATTTTACTAGTGCCCTCGCTTCAGTAATTCAGAGTAGAAAATCTCTTATTGGAGTAGTAGTTGTGGTTGGTTTAGTAAGATAGCATTTAAAGTTGATTTTAAATTCTCACATCCCAGCCCAGGTATGCACATACTTTTTGTGACTCAGCATAAGAGGACTGGTGGTTTGCACAGAACTGGTGGTCTAAAGATGTCTGTAACAGGTCAAGAGAGACAGTAACCTATACTTCAGCTGTGCCTTGTTTCCTTACACAGGACATAATTATTCTAGTTGTGGCAAAGGAAAGCCAAACTCTGTTCTCCATGTGATGGTCTCTAAAACAACTGCAAAAGACAATGGGATGCCATTTACCCATGCATAAAAGACAAGCAACATGATAGCATGAGTGAGAGACAATTGACAAGTTTGAACATGGAAAATTCCCACCAAATGCATTAAAAAGTTGGATGTTGTAGGGGTTATGTCTGGAGAAGTTGTGCCTTTTTTTTTTCCCCTTTAAAAAAATTATTCTAAGGGTGATCAGACAGTGGACTAGGGGCCTAGTGAGATCGCCAAGGGAGTTAAAAAAACAAACAATCAAACAAAACCCTCCAGAGCAACCACCACAGTTGGACATATTTGGACCCTAATTGGACAAGATCCTGAATACCCAGCTCTAGCTTTGCCACTTAGGAGCAGGAGGTTGGAGTAGATGCCCTCTGGAGCCCTTCCCATCTGGGTCAGTCAATGTACATCAGTTTTCAATGAGGGAATGTTGCTAGTGACATCCAGGAGGGAGTTGTACTCTTCACCTACTTATGGTTGATTGAATAATGTGGTGTCATCAAAGCACTTTGAGTAGTAAAATCAAAAGCAGCTTTAACAGGGCGCAGAGGACAATCATATGTAAGTATTAGTTTTGTTGTTTTGGTTCTTAAAAGCTAAATGTCAGCAAATAGCCTTATATGGAGAGGGAAGGGATGATCCTAGTATGTACATATTAAAAAGCTGAGCTGTCAATTAGATGTTAGGAATGAGATGCTCCAGATACAGGAAGGAAAAAAATCAGATGTCAAAAAGCAAAAAAATGGAACAAAACAAATCATTTTTTTCTGATACTAATGCATGTTATGCCAGCAACTTAAACATTGTTCAGTTCTAGTTCTTCTTCTGAAAGTGATTAATAAAATTACAGCGGTCAAGAGGGATGAGCTCTCAGAGAAGGAAATAGCTTCTATATCAGGAGGCCCACATAGTTATAACTGAAGTCTGTGAAATCATGAGTAAGCTTGGAGAAGAGCAACTAATTGTTGTCTTCTCTTGTAGAGGAAGCAGGGATTTGAAGAGGTGGCAGGTTAAATGCAAGCAAATAGCATAACATTTAGAAACTATAAAAATGCTTTTCACACAGTGCTACTGCAAGTTTGCAGTTTCAAAAAGCAGTTTGGTAAATTCACGTTAGAAAACTCTGTTAGGTCATTTGCCATAATAATATCAGCTTCTTCAAGAAGCACTTGACTGATAGCTTAAGAAACAAAAATGTTTCACAATATGGTCTTCCAGCTCTGTTGTTATCTGTTCTGGTTTCTGTTTTCCAGCCTCTTTCCTTGGCACCTGCTGTTTGCTATAGCTAGTGGGGTTCTCAGATGGCTGTAAAATAATGCTCAGCCTAAACTCTACTAGTGACAAGTGTTCTGAATAAAACCCCATGGGCAAAATGGGCTAACATAACATGTTGTTTAAACATCACACAATTTGAATTAATTTCATGAATGTTATCTAAGCTTTAACCCATAAAAATAGTAGCTTATATACAAGCAGCACAACTACATTTATGCCACAGAGTAGAAATGATAGTTTTTAATTATTTAATTTAAAGTTACCCCTACTCTAAGGCTATTGCCACTAGCATAGAGTATGCCTCTGAAACATTGTAATCATTTGGATTAGTGCTTTCTTATTTCAGCAGGCTGTTTCAAGGCAGCAGATAGGTTTGTCACATTGTGTATTTCTGATGGCTGTGATCAACACTGTAACAGGCACTGCAATGAGAGGTAAGGGCAATACCATACTTGCCTAAAATGTCTGCAGGCTGCGGCACAGCATTTAAGTTCTTCTTTCCAAGCTACAGGTTAGAACAAGGATCACAGCCACCTCATCTCTTTGAAGAGTGCCTACAAAGTTTCTAGAAATATTTATATCTTTAAAATTATTGCAGCCTTCCCTGTGGAGCAAAACAACCCAGAGAATGCTGTACTTTGCTGTCAGTGTTTCCTCTTGGGTTAGCAAAACACAGCAGCCTAAAGAACATTGTCATAGATTATTTTTTAGATCCTGCAGGCATTATAATGGCACAAACTAATGCAGCAGCTGGAAGTGCCAGAGAAATTGAGAGTCTCAAGTGAAAAATGAAACTGCAGATGTGGGGGATGTTGAAAATCAGTGGCTGCTTGCTAGCACACAGTTACTCTGCTTGAAGCCAAACACAGACTCTGTGCTTTCCCTTCCTACCACACCTTCCTAAGTACAGCAAGTACATAAAGCCCACTAATACCTGCAGATCAGAAAACAGTAGGTATTCTTTGTGCCAGAAGCATTTTCTCTTTAGTTTGCATTTTTGTGACAAATCCGGCAGTATTTCAAAGTTGGAGTCTTAAATACTCACGCAAGAACTTTTTCAGACACTATGTCTTCTGGACTACTTTGTCTTGGTGTTTGTGTTAAAGAGGATGTCTGTAAAGATCTTTGTTTCTTTTCAGTACATCTTACATATAGAGGTAATCTGTAATTATATCATTAGTATTGCAAACATGCCCTCATTGCAGGATTCTGGTGTTCAGCACGGATAACAGTTTTTCTTTAGATTCACCTTCTTTCTTCTATACAAGAACCACCAAAGAACAAGACAGGAATTAGTGTTTCAGCTTTAACTTTGATAGTGTTTCTGCTTAAGTTAAGCTCAGATACAGAGAATTCCTATCTGGCACTTCGTTTTAGCCAATAAGTGTCAGATTTTTGGCAGTCAGTGAGTGCACAGCTAGTGTATTAGTGTGCTTCTCTGTATGTGAAATAGGAGGGAGGTTTCACTCTCTTTGCAAATCAGTCAAGAGCATAATGTAAAGAGAAACCTGATCATGTACAGCCCTTCTCACATGCATCAGAGCATTCTGGAAATCTAACACAGTTAAAGCAAGGAAAGGAGGAATGCATGTTAATAGAGAGTATGAAAACAAACAGGTCATCTATGCTGTTAACCTGGAATGCAGTAGTTGCAAGAATCCCATGGCATAGTTAAGGAAAAGATAAAATATTTCAGAGTTTTCTAACTTTGTTCAGTGCTAAGTGTTAAATTAGGGGAGCTGATTAAGCATATGAGCAGTGACATAAAATTAAGACATTACGAGCAGTGGACTACAAATGTACGCTCACTAACTAATAACAAAAACAGTATTTATAGGTTAAATTAATTTTAAAGTTGTAGCTGTTTAGGGGCTGGGGAATGAAGAAGTGAACAGCAATACAAACGGACTGGATTTTCAGCAAGTTTTGGAAAGGGTGATGTTCTTTCATGTCTACAAAACACTGGAGTGCATTTCAGCAGAGCAGCACTACTGCTGTTCTTCTGTGAACAGATTTCTATAAATGCCCAGCATGTAACTGATAGCACAGGCTAACTGGTTTTGAATTAGCTGGCTTTGCTGCTGGGGAGTCTACTGGGTTGAATTCAGAACTGGAGACATGAACTCTGAAGTTAAAAGACCAACTTTGAAGATCGTTGTTTCTGGCTTGGGTGTGTGTTTTAACCTGAGGTAACAGAACAGCATTTTCAAGTCTGCGTGACTAAAACTAAGGATCAAAAATTATCCTCTAAAGAATTTCAACAATTGTCTAAGAGCATGAACTGCCAGCTATCAGTAGAAGCAATTCAGTAGAAGCAAAATTCCAAGTGCAGCAGACACTATTTTTGTGGCAGTCCCTGCAGTCTAGAAGTGAAGATGAGTGCACACACTAGGTAGCATTGCCCATGCCATGCACACATGGAGGTGATAATGCATGAGTTATGGGACTCTACAATCAGTGGCCATTTGTCTAAGAAACTCAGATGACTGCCCACCTAGAAGAGCTGCTCTTCACATTATTGGACATTCAAAAACCTCTGACAAAGTTGTTTGAAAAACAAAACATAACTTTTGGTAGCAGCCTATTGCCAAAATGATGGTTGTGGATCCTGTTGATCCAGCAGTGCTTACTAACAGGGACACGCGACAGAGCCAGCAATACTCAGGTACAGAAATACTGTAACTCGCTGGTGGGTATGTAGCTACTAAACAACAGTCACATCAGGAAACATCCTGCTGTTCTCTTCACTTGCCTTGGCTTTTACACTGTTACAACACAAATAATAGAGGTGAGTCGAGTCCCATACACAGAATGGGTGTTGTCTCATGAGTAAAAGCAGGTGTTTGTTATGTTAGAGTAGATGTAGGCAACTTTACCGAGAGCTTTGATTTAGGTATTGAAAGCATTTTACATGGGAAAAAAATCATTGTCTTTGAGTTTTACAAGGATATTTGGATGGACAACATTTGTTTGTGCAAGTTTAGGTGTTGCCTAACTCTAGCCCTAAGAAGTACCTCATGAAAATTTCTAACAGCTACTAGCCATCTGTGGTGGCATGGGATTTGCTTTGACTTTTTAGGAAAAGCTCTATCACCCTGTTTCATAGCCATGAGTTAGGCTTGTGGTGTTAGTCTTTTGTCCTGGTGAGTCCCTTGTATAGAGCTTTTCATAAAGTCACTTAGGTTGGGAATTATCTTCATTGAGTCTAACCTTAAACCTAGCACTGCCAAATGTTTTGCTTGACATAAGGAATTTGTCATTTCTTTGAGAGGAGCCATTGTTCATTATTAGCACAATACAGTAATTTCCCTCATTTACAGGCTGAACTGTCAAAAGAAGAACAAAAACGGGGTTTGAGCACTGAGAAGCTGATGAGGAAAGCTTCTAAGGATGTGTGCCGGTTACGGGAGCAGAGCCAGAAAGTGCCACTGCAGGTGCAGTCATTCAGGTATGGCCTGTTCTGCTTTTTATGCTCCTTCTCAAGTAGTAAAGGTGGATGAATTATTTCTAAATATAATCAGCATGCCCTGTAATATTAGTCAAAAATACACATGCCTTTGAATTGCAAGAAACATCAGACCTTTCTGAGAGAGCTCCAGACTAAGGTTTCACAGAACTGGGGAGCAAGCAGGGTGAAAAGTTTCAGATGCCTGTGTGGCATCTGCTGTGGGTCAGTGTGTGACCATTGCAATGGCTTACCTCGTCCTCAGTAGATTGACAGTGGGCTTTAAGTAATGGGATCTTTCCTCATGGTGGCAGGTCTCGTGAAGCAGGTGTCCCCCTCAAGAAGTGGAACAGTACACACCTGTCAGGAAACTAACCACTGCTTGTGCCTTCCTTAAGACTTGCTGTTCAAGAAAGACCTTGAGTCCCTTCTCCTGTTTTCCTCCTCCTTTTGGTTGCAGGAACAGCACCAATTACATGAAGTAATTAATTGTTCTTGTGTAGCATAAGCCAGAATAAACACTTCCTATCACAAACTTTAGTTCTGACAGATCTAAATTCCTAAATGGCTGGGCAGTAAGTGGCAGGCTGGCAGCTAAAGGCTGTGCTTTGGTAGAAAAATAAAACTGTCAATTGAAAAATAATGATGGTTACTCTTCCACACAGAAGAAGCAGTACTGCAGGCTCACTGAATCTGATTTGTCGCTAACACCCATTTTTAAAGTTGGATTTCCTATGCAGGAATCCAGAAATCAAAGTCAGCTGTTAATAAGTGTGAAATGATATTTTTTTTTTCCTTTTTATAACCCAGTCTGTTGTGAGCACTTTGAGAAATCCATAAGATAATAGGGGCCTGCGAGGCACATACTGCAAGCCACAATTTAATGATACAGAATCAAAGTAAGGCCAAAAAAAAGAAGTCTCTCAGAAAAAGCCACTGCATCTAAGTTCTTTATCATCTTTATGAAATTCAGGGCATCTTCAAACAGTTTTCACTTTCTATGCAAGTCTTGAGAAAGTTTTTACTGGTGCTGGTCAGTTTACCGTCACCACAGACAGACTGCTGCCCAAATTTACAGGAATATGTAGTGGTGCTCAAGACATCATTCTCCTGCAAGAAGTGTATCACAGAACTAGATCTTCCTTAATCTTCTAATCACCACACTACTAGCCAAGGAATCCTATTTATATAGCTGATTTTGCAGAGCTAATTTTCCTCTGAACTGATGGCTTTGGTGGAATTCAAGCTTTGCTGGTGTAAAACAAAGTTTAGCCTATTGGACAAATAGTTGCTTCCTAGGGCTGAATTGCAGCTGTACTTGTTACATTGCTGTGGCCTCACAGGCTAATCAGATATTGGCGTTTTTGAAGCTCTCAAGAAGAGTGACTCCTCTGAGCTGTAGGTTTTAGGCCCCCAATACTTATCACTTGCTTTCCAGGCTGCTGGCA
Organism: Pogoniulus pusillus; assembly: GCF_015220805.1. Lineage (NCBI taxonomy): Eukaryota > Metazoa > Chordata > Aves > Piciformes > Lybiidae > Pogoniulus > Pogoniulus pusillus. The sequence goes on from NC_087272.1 coordinate 25,995,988, forward strand.
GACAAGCTTCTGTAAACTTGTTATGCTTCAGTAATTTCTCAGTTCATAGGAGACAGAAATGGTAACAGCACAGGGGAGGCAACTAGAGAATGGGTTGACAACTCAGCTTCTGAGTCTTGCCCAGGTACATTTTTTCTTTTTTAACCCCACTTTTCCCAAGTCAGGCTAAAATGTTTTGGTTTGCCTTTTCCTTCACCCCCTTTGAAATGTCATCATAGAAAATGAAATACTGACCTAGTCACTGAAGTCTCATCATTGCAATTACTGATTAAATAAGATTAAAATCACTATATTTATGCATAAAAATATTTAATCACACTATATAAAAATCTACAACATTTTTATATTTTATATTGTATTTCAGAATTGGAGCTGTCTTTTTTTACATAAATCTGCTTAGGGAGGGAATTATGTCCAAATGGCCCACGTGATCTAAATAAATTCTGTGTTTTCCTCACTGCGTATTTTTCCATACCTAGAACTTTAAAGATGTGTGCTGTCTAATATTAGCAACTCTACAGCAGATGACATTGGAGTCATGCCATAAATAGTAAAATAATAACTTGCTTTCTTTTCTAATTTCAGAGAGAAGATAGCATACTTCACAAGAGCAAAGATCAGTATACCAGCCCTTCCAGCTGATGATGTATAATTATGCATTATCATTGCAGCGTGTTTCTACTTGTTCATCTCTTTTCAGATGAACTCTGTACTTCCAATAACCTGCTTTTAAAAATCTTCTATTTTACATTCACTATTGATATGTTTATTTGTAAAATATAGTGAATTGGATTGTTGTATGCTTAAAAAATGGCAAATCCTCCCCCAAAACCAGAAAACCAAAGTAGATTAATTTTGGTATGCTGATTTTGTACAGTTTGTATGTATTGGTTGTGTGGTTTAATTTTGTAAAGATGGAACAAAGGCAGTACTGAGGATGTATCCTGTTGAACTGCACTGTGTTGAGAAATATTATGTTCAACAGAGGATTGTTTATCTTTTCACTGTTTTCATGTGAGCAGACTGTGAAGATGGCTGTTTTGCCATGCAATATTTTTGTACAAGAGTGTAACTTTTATAGTTTAAAAGTTAACTGCAAGAGTAAGCTCCTTTCCAAAACATCAAGGCTGCCTCTCAACAGCTGCTACTTAGATTCAACATCGATAATGGAACTTTGTTTTTGAAAACAAATTTGTATTTAATACGTTGTAGGAAGAGTCAGAGTTCAATTCAGTTTTGTGAATGTACAGTACAGTACTTTGACCTGCACTGAAAGGTTTCTTGCATCTGCAGGAGAGTGAGAAAGGCAAGGCAGACAAGTAACCCTAAATACTTCTTGTGAGAGTACCAAAAGGGGCAGCTGCTTTCTGAACTAGAAGCTGAATCAAATTCATAATACCAGCATTGAAATTGGAATAGTTACATCCACTGTATGTTTCCAAATGGAAATTTCTGTCCTAGAAGCTGTCATAGTGCTGACTAGGAACAGGTAAAAAGTGTTTGGGTTTACAAATATGAAGGTGTTTTATTAAAACACTGAAACCAGAAGAAGCTGTCATATACTGAGAAATCAGAAATCTTGCTTCTAAGAGAGAGCTCCTGAAGCTCTTTGAAGTTTTCACATATTTTGGAACAATAACTAACATTTTTTCAAATACCCTGTGTGCCACTGTGGGTGTACATATGGCTTAACAAACAGATGTGAATGGCACATTTCAAATTTGTCCTGGATGAAGCAGCCTGCTACATTCTGTTACAAGTCCAGAGCGTTAGATAAAGGTATTCAAATAATCTGCTAAGAGTCTTACCTTCTCTGAGTAATGCATTAAGGAGGTAGACACTGCAGAAAACAGAACTGTGTCATTTTCTGAGTGCAACATATTAGGTAGATGTATTTAATTCACTGACTAAAGTTTTCTTCCCCAAGCAACAAGCCACATAAGCACAGACTTCATCTGCCAAAAGGGCTATAATCACTTGGTGAGAAAATGGAAGCAAATACGATGACACTATGGTAGCAGCTGTCTTAAATTCAAAGTGACAATTCTGTGACTAGGTCTGCGTAGCACCCAAGGGTTTACTTGTGCACAAATAGATCCGTTCACTTAAGCGTACAGCCAGACATGCTGGTTTGGGCAAGATGACTGAACATACTCTATGAATGTCCCATTTGTTGTTTGCTTCTTGGGTTTGAGATAACATCAATGTGTGAAAGGACAATTTAAAAAAAAAAATCTGGATTATTTAATGTAGAGGTGAAATGAAGGTTGACAGTTTCAGCTTCTCAATTTGATTATGTAAGTTGTTTGTAGAATGATGTCTAGAGGTGTACTTTTATGATTTTTTTTTCCTTTTATTTATTTACAGTCTTATTTATGTTCTGTTCAATATAGTTCAGTTCTGGCCATAAAAATATTTGACATTAAGGATGCTATTGTGAAAAAAATATTTAGAGCTGTGTAAATTCTTGCCAGATTAGCTGCTTCTCCTCACATATTGAATGGTTTTCAAAAAAAAACCAAAAACCAAACCCAAAAAAACAAACCAAACAGTACCATATTCTTGTTTGTAAGTGAGAGGTGAGGTCAAAATTTAAGGGCCACTGACTTTAGTTTGCAGAACTCATTTTAAAATGAGAGACTTGACCATACTCCTTGTTTTCCAAATTGGTCAAGCTGAACATAGTTACAGGCAGCTGTTAAAGCAGTTCTGGGGTTTGAGTTTTGTTTGGGGTTTTTTTTAACCAATTCAGACTATTCACACTTAAAACATTCAAGAAAATAAGCTACAATACTAATACAAATACCCCACCCCTCCAGTTTAAAATTACAAATATTACTCTTGAAGTGGAATTTACTCTGCACCGCAGGGGCTAATGACTGTCCTTAGTTCTATTTCCAGGTACCAATGCATATAACAAAATCTAAATATTACTGCTAGAAGAATATTTAGCCAAATGAGCAAAGTCTAGCACAAATTGCAATAGAACACAAATCAGATAAGATGTATTTTTTTAAACTATTGCTATGTTTATACTGTATTAAATATAAAATGCTCAGGACTGAACTAAATATTTAATCAGGTTATATTCTGAATGTGTTTCTGTTCTAATTTTGTCTGTAAGAGTATGCAAGTACGTCACATAGATTAATTTGTCTCTGCACTTTCCATGTGTTTCAGTGATTGGAAGATACATTTTTTTAACAAAGCGCTTTCCCAGACCAGTGTTTTATTTCATTATTTTATTGCTGCTCTAGTGTCTTTATATGCTTTTTGCAGAAACAGGTGGCTGCTACAGCTCTGTCAACATAAAACCACTGCCCTTGCTAGGAAGTTCCCAACAATCACTGACAAGTCTTAGGATGTTATATAGAAACTGATTCTTAGTTTTACACATTTCAGTAAAAACTGCACCTTGTATTACAAGAGACTGAGAACATTTAGTTTACTGCAAATTATGCAAGTCCAGGGAGCATTATTCTAGGCTGTACTGCATTGGATTTTTGTAATGCATGTTGAACTAGCTCTACAAACTATTTCAGGACTTCAATGTCTTTTTTTACAAAAATACTAGTTTTTTAAAACAGCCCATTTAAAATATGGTCAATTCTCCGTGCTTGCCTAGAGAATAACCATTCTGTACTTGCTTATACTAAAAAAAAAACCATGCAAAACTACCAGAAAAGATCTTCAATTGATCAGATACTGGAGGAATACAGAGGTGAGTTAGATCACTCATAATTCATCAATTAACACAATTAAAATTGAGGATAAGTAGGGATTGAAGCAACTACTTAGTGAGAAACAACCTCTTCTCCTCATCTTGTAAACAGTAATCTGTCTGTTCAGCAGACCTTTCTTACTGTAATGCAGGAAGAAATCTGAAAACCTGATATCTCCCCTTTTAAAGTCTTCCATTTCCAGTGTCCAGATGTCGGTGGGTGTCTTGCATATCTGTCATTGCATATTGCTCTGGTAGTTGGTGGTCAGCTGATAAGCAGATTGTGGAGAGGAGAAGAGATGCCCCTAGAATTATAAAAAATCCACCAAACCAGCCACTGAACAGTGCATCTCCCATTTCCCATCTGGGCACAATCTCTGGCACATCTTCATCCCAAAATTCCTGGATTATAGTATGGGTAACCCAAGAAACAGGGACTAAGGCCAGAACTCCAGCCATCCACAGGAGTATTCCTCCAAGTAGCAACAACTGTTTCTTTAGCTTCTGCCCTGTGTGCTCCATCTTTAAGCAGTCCAAACCAAGACTAGAGATGACAAGGCTCAAAAGTCCTAATCCATTTGACGTAGATAATAAAATCCTGGAAATCCTGAATTCTAGAGGCAAAGCTAGGAAAGAATCGAAGTCTTTACACTGTGTTCCACCTACATCTTGGACTATACAGGTTTGCCAGAGTCCCATGGTCCAGAGCTCCAGTACATTTAAATCTAAGTTGAAGTTTTTCCAGTCTGGTAAATAGTTACAGGTACCAGTTAAAATCCATCCTAGTACAGACAACAGCAGTCCAGCTAACTGTAGCTTGTGTCTGTAGACCAGCTTCATATTTAGCAGTCACAGAAGCTCTAAAATGCTCACCTTCACAAACACTGTTCTGATTAATTCTTTGTCATAGAGAACATAAAACAATACTTTATGAAGCATGATATACTCCTCCCCTCTTGCTTTCTGTTGCCTGGTTCCACACGTAGTGGAAACCAGTAAAGGGTAAACCAATAGCTCAAGGGTGTGGCCACAGCTGGGCTCACCTTTCCTTAGTTTTGTCTGTTTGTTTAAAGAAAAGCCTGTGTTTTGCGTTCCCTCCCTCTGCCAGAGCATGACAACAGCTCCGCTAGTGTATTTTTAACCAAAGTTTTAGTACCACACTGATACACTTCCATGTACAGCACAGGCTGCTGTCTGCTTTGTGGCCAGTTAGCCTATTTAAAGTCAAAGGTTGCAGGCTCAACATACTGCTAGAAATGTGAACAGAGCTTAAGGAGCCTTGGCTAGGATGCCTCGATACCTGCAGTGCAAGAAGATAGTGCAAGTATTTTTTAAAGCAGCATTTCTCAGCCTATTTTTGGTTGATAAAGTATGCAGGTGCCAGAAAGGGTTGGAATAACAGCTTCACACAAGTTACTTGGTATGAAGCACCCACCCCCTAACACCCCATGCACAAAGAGACATTCAGAAACCTGCAGTCTTCCTAGCACAACAATTTCCAAGTACACAGAAACACACGATTTCATGCAGTCACTGTGGTCAGACTGTTTAGGATGTAACAGCTCAAGTCTGCACTAGGCAAATGGAGAACTGCAACCAGGAGTCAAGCTTTGAGGCTAGCTGGATTGGTTTTATATGAAAAGCAAGCCTATGCTGCTCAAAAGCCAAGCTGTAAGGGAACGTGGGCAGTCATTTTCAGGATTGTACAGTGCTCTTGAGAAAGCAAAGTCACCCTTTCTGTGCAGTCTATGAAAACTTCAGCATCCTGCTGTGAAACAGTTTTGAAATGGTCCTGCAGGTGAGAAAACACCACCCTCCAATGCCAGTTTTGGCGGAAACAGACATAACTTTAGGCAATCAGCTAGGTAACAAAGAGTCTTTTGAACTGCTGCTGGAACAAGCTCCTGACTTATACTAAGGTTTGGAAAAGAGAGGGCAGTCTTTTTGTCCTGCTTAGAACCTTCCATTTTAAGGCCTAGTTTCCGTTTCTAAGTGTTGACACTGATCTTGCTGTTCTGCTACCACATAGTGGATGGAAGATGGATGGATGTCAGTTAAACAGCTTGTGCAACTAAGCAGGGATCCACCTAATATAAGACAAAATCCAGCAAGCCAGCCAACAAATAATGCTTCCCCAAAATCCCACCTGGGAACAATATCTGGTATATTTTCATCCCAAAATTCCTGAACTGTGGAATGGGCAACCCAAGAAACTGGGACAATAACTGTAATCCCCGATATCCAGAAGAGCATTCCTCCAAACAGCAACAGCCTTCTCTTTTGTTCCTGTTGTCTTTCACCAATTTTCAAACAGTCCAACCCAAATCCTGAGAGCAAGAGGCCCAAAAGCCCCGATCCATTGGAAAAAATCATCAAAACCCTAGAAATCCTGAGCTCTGGTGGCAAAGCTAGGAAAGAATCAAAGTCCTTGCACTGCATTCCTCCTTCTTCCTGGACAACACAAGCTTGCCAGAGTCCCATGGTCCAGATCTCCAGTTCATTCAGTTCCAAGTTAAGATTTTTCCACTGGGGTAGATAGGTGGTGAGACAGGACAGGATCCATCCCAAGAGAGAGAAGAGTATGCCACTTAACTGCATCATTGGCCGATAGACCAAGGCCATTGTAAAAGCAGAGTCCCGAAAGCTTGAGGAGGAAGGTCTCCCCAGCAGTTCTGCAACAACTGCTACCTTGAGTGATGGTGGAAGCTATGATGATTTTACTCCTCTGCTGCCCCAAATATAAGCCCTTGCTGTTAACCCTTTGTTGGCTCTGAAACACTTTTTTGTTCTTCATGAATATAAAGTTTCACATAAAGGACGAAGGACTTCACTAAACCATGAGTTAGGCTTTCCGATAAGGATTTGATCTGTTACCTTCCAATTTGCTTGGTAAAATTATATCCCAATGCCTGATGATTACAAGCCTGAGGATGAACAAAGAGGGCTCTATGACCCCTCACCCTAAAACACAATAGAAATCTTTGTGCTTCGATACGGATTAATTAGATTTTAAGTGGTGATAAAAAGTCAGCTCCGTGTGCAACAGGACTTCATTGTAATAGCTAAATTTGAGATTTCAGGGATGTAAATCAAGGCCTTGTAAAGAAAGGTAGACTGTTTGCCTATAATCTTTATTCTTAGACTTCCTCAACATACATAATGGCTTATCTTCCACTGCCCTGTTTTATGTCCCCAGCACTGTAAAAGACACTTTGTAAAAGATCCTTATGGTTCACATTTTCTACATTCATTTCTTTAAAAATGGGCTTTGTTTTGACTGACTCTTAAGGAGAAAAGGAGAAGGCTATGGTGAAAGTAGCATAGAAAATGAAATTCTAGACATCCTTCCACCATAATGAACCCAGGCAGATCAGCAGACAGCATAAACTTTACCTGCCCCAGGACCTCAGCAATGCTCTGGTAGCAGCTTACACCAGCTCCAAGTGTCCGCTTTCCTAGAGCCCATGTCCCAGATGGCACAGAGTGTATACACTTAGTGTCTAACAACATCTGGCACTCAATGCTGCCAGGGCCAGGAATGCCTAGTACCTTTTGATCAAAGCAAGATACCATTACTCTATGACCCCATTAGGAAACCCTGCCTTTTTTTCCTGCTCTCACATTAGCTGTGCTTGTCTACAGGGTCAGCAAGGAGAACATTTCCCTGCTCTTCCATTCCACAGGTGTAACAGCACAGCCTGTAAAAGGAGAGAGCTAAGCAGTGTGAACACATGCACACACATATGAGGTGCTTTCCAGTCTGTCATGACTTCATTTCCTAGATGTGATCATGTATTGGGCTCCTAATTCTCAGTAATTCAAAAGAGTTATCACATGATGGAAAAACATAGTTTTGCTTTTGAACTTTTTTAAAATGCCCATGAGTATCATTAAATTTCACTGTGAAAAGATCTCTTCCTCATATCTGCACGGAGTCTTAATTTCTAAGCCTTGTGTTTTTCTGTTGCAAGCTGTGAAGAGCCAACACAAGGGGAGATGCTATTTCCTCTCTGTTTGTGTACTAACCCAGGCAAGCGGCTTACACTTGGTTAAAAAAGATTACCATGCCCAAGAGCAGGAATCACCACGGATATTACTGACAAGATTTGGAATAAGTTGGTACAGCAAGGCTTTAACTTTGGCCACCCACTAGAGAAAAGAAGAAGCAAAAAGACCAACCCTGCATTCATTCAAATGCCAGATTGTATTTTCAGATTTGGCAGTGTCATTTCTCTTCCCTTGCTGTGCTCAGAGCAAGACTGCTTGTTCTGGTAACAATCACAACACTCAAATGAGAAGCTCCATCATACCATCTGAATCATTTTTCAGATAAACAACTACACTTCAGGAGTGTGTCTGCTCATTCAGGGACTACATGCTTATTTGACTTTAAAATCATGGTTACTGCCAGACTACTGCTGGAATGCTGTTGCACTTTTCAGTGAATATTTAGCATTTCCTTCTCTTGTTCCCAATTCCAACAGTCAAAATAGTGAGCAAGCACAAGATCAGGCATGTGAAGTTCATTCTTTTGCTAATATCTGCCACAGCTAGAGCAGTGTGCCAGCCCTTAAATTTTAGCAATCAGAAACATTCAGACCACTGCATCACTAAGATCTGCCAATTAAGTTCTGCAACTTACTATTAACCACATGCTAACTTAGAGCAAGCAAAGCTTCCTTTTACTGTTGTGTGCAAGACTATAAAAGAATCCTTGTTCTTAAGAGTGGAAAAACAAAAATAAAACAGGTAAGACTTGCCTTGTTACCAGGACAGTAATAAAGTGTGAAAGGCTTTTCCTTGGAATTTACTAATCTCATGAGAAAAAAACACAACGAAAACCAAAAATCACCAAACAACTTTCAGCTGAACTATGTAAATTCTTTGGTCAGCAACTTTCTTAGGACTATCTCCTCTATCTTTCCCCCACTCCCCATTGTTGTTTCTTCCTTTCTCTTGCATCTGAAAAAGATCTCATTCCCAGAATAATTTTATTTTGGTAGACTTGTGCCTCCACAGAAGGTAGCCTAAGGGCTAAAACTGGCCTCCCATCAGTTTCTGCCTCACTGCTCAGAGCAAACCCAGGGTGCATCATCACAGTGACAACATCTGCACAGCCTGAAAGAATAGATTCCCTCAAGGGGTTTCAAGCTGGCAGCCACTACCTCAAGCCAGTGGGGCTAGGGACTTGCCCAGCTCACACAAGTGAGCTGCCCCAGGACCACTCTGCCCCTTCTTCCACTTGCTGTAAACACACAGATGGGTACATCTCACACTTGCTGCAGTTCCTGTTTGACCTGTCCAGCAGCCAGTTCTGAGACACACTGAGCTTCCATACCTCTCATTAGACAATGCTTGAGAAGAATATAGTGCAGATGGTCATGATCAGGTTCCTACAGTTGCAGTAATACTGTTTAAAGCAGTGGAGATCACATCATTCATTCAAAGTAACTCCAGGCATCATTTTAGAAACATCATGTTTTACTAAAGCAGAATGGGAATGATCAGTTTGCATATTGTTTGTGCGGGTAAGTATATTAAAATTATTACTCTTCATAAAACCAGAAGAACAGAAAGATTGTGAATCTTATTGCAGGTAATACATATTTTCTTCAAAAGCTTTAGCACTGCACTAGCTCTTCTGGGAACCTCCATGGTCAGAGATAGATACACTAATCTTTACCCCCTGCAAAGAATATTAGGGAATTGTCTTTACAGAGCTCTGCAGCCCACAGAATTATTCAAATATTTTATGTTCAGCATAAGCAGGAAAAAATATCAGACACAGCACTTTGGGAGCTGATCAGGCAATTTAATTCCACAAAAGCAATCTGTGTATTAGAAGAGACTGACTGTTTCCTATACTTCCTTCATAAGGCATAAACATGTTGATGTTGTGGGCTTGTTTATTCTCTTCCAGTTGTCTAAAATCATGCTCACCTGTGAGATACAACTGTCTCCAGTAATATTCCCCAGATACTATCATAATTTTTGCTAATCTGATGATAGTCACAGAATTCCCTAAATATCTTTATTGCCCATTTAAATAGCTTGTATTTTCATGAGTCTTTTACAGGTTTCTCTTTAGATTCACATCTTATAGATACATATGCAAAAGAAAGAAAAATCTATATACCAGCTCTTATTTCCATAATTGAATCTTAGTTACAGCCAATAAAACACAGCTGCTGGTCAGCAGCTGGCAAAGCAGTGTCTTCAGCATCTTCCAACAAGTGAGTTAATTCATTCAGACTGCCAGTCTTTTTCTTTCCACCTTACTGCTTGAACTGGAAGTTGTTGGAGTTTGTATTTTCTTGCCCAACTACAAACCCATTTCTTTGTGACACGAGTGCATCTCTGGCTTCATACATACAGTATGCCCATCAGTGAAATCAAGAGAAACCCAAGCAAAGAGCACAACCCATACTGCTATCCCCATACTGACTTACTGCATTTAAGTGAACTTTGACCAAAAAAAAAAGCATTGGTAGATTCTACAGTTTCTGGATGATTCAAAGAGCATCCCAGTTCAGAGAGACTGACTTTTTCTGCGAAGAATTATCTCCACGTCCCCAACCACTGAGAGTCAGACTTCTCAAAGTGATAGCAGTCATATCAGACACATTCTGGCCTGCCAATAAAGCAGACTGATTTGAACTTTATTACTAAAGGTACGGTTCTTCTGTTTGATCTCCTCCTCGTTTCCCCCACTGAAATTACAGTATCAAGGTAGATGCAGCCTCATACAGAGCTGGAAGGATAGAGATAGCACTCATGTGAGACATCCAGCAAAGCAAACTGACGCAACATGTACAGTTGTACCAGTGTACAAGTGGTACTGTCTGTCAAACACCTGCCTGAACCCTACTGCAATCCACAGCAGCAGCTCTTAATTACAGATACTTAAAGGCAATTGTGAAAGCAGGGAAGAAAAGCAGTATGGAGAGGAGTAGACTGGTGATGAAGATGACAATTTCCATTTTGTAAGGGGAAAGGAGAGTAACTTCTAAAGACAGACATACAGATAGCTTACAGTATCACTGCACTTTCATAAACCATCTAACTCAATATTTAGAGGTGATGATTTCTGAGACTACATTCTTTATTTCTGAGTTGCATCCAAAGATAATGTCCCTCAGTGAATGCTAGGGTGCTGCTAGAGCAAAGGTTACAGAAACAGCTGAATATTTTGTGGAGAAGTTACAGCAGAGAGGAAGAGTCCAGCAGAGGCAAAGCAAACCACTGCTTCAAATCCGTCCTCCCTGATGCAAACTAAGAATAGAGCCCAGCAGTGCAGCCGTTGGTGCACCAGGGCTGGCATGCATTAGAATACAGCCCAGCAGTGCAGCCGTTGGTGCACCAGGGCTGGCATGCAGACAGTAATGCAAAGCTGGGGTGAAGACAGAAATAGAAGGTGAGAACTCAGTACATGCCACTTCATCACCTTCAGAAGAGCCAGGAAGGGGCTCCAGAAACTTCTTACACAGGAAAACGCACAGCTATCTGTGGCCCTGTAAACAGGACTCCCCTCCTCAAATGGGTATATGCTCCACTCTTCAGTATGGCCAGGACTGTCCAACCCTGCAAACCTTCCCTTGTCTGGTGTTTACTGGATGTAATTCATTAAGCAACATCAACAAGAGACTACTACCTATGCAAAAAAAATTATTCCTGCAAGTGGAAGAGCTTGCTAACAGTTTTCACTTCTGTAAAATTAATCAAAAGGTTGCAATGGATTAATGGTAGTTGGACAAGATCTAGAAGGGGAAGGAATGGAAAGCGTTAAGCACAGCAAGGCAAAACTGCCTATTTCTTCATTAGGGACTTATTCAAGAGATTGAAATGAGAGAGAGTATATTTGCCATCATCATACTGGAAGAATAAAGAATGCTTTAAGGCTCAGTACCTCAACCTCTGCAGAAACCTTTCCATCACCATCCCAATCCAGACTTGAAAGTGAGGGTTGACTGGGTTAGAAAATTAGCCTTATTATTCAGGGAAATATTTCTGATGTGCTGTCAATACAGGAGAGTACTGCAAGTATGAAAACTCATGTCACTTGAGCAGTGATTGGAATGCGATTTCCTTGAATGATGGAAGTCTAAGAAATTAATTTCTGAGCTGTGAAATGTGTAGACTTCTTTATCATTAGCTATCCCTTATTATGAGATTCTGGTTTAATAGAGTGTTACACATATATATTTCTATAATGCTCTTCATTTAACACCTGCAAACAATTACTGTAATAAGCTTCCTCTCATTCCTGAAGATATATTTCTTATTATCAGGAAACTTACAAGAAATTATTTGTAGTACCCAGTTGATCCTACATGGGGAATTGTTATTGCATGATAATAGGGATTATAAAAATAATATGGACTTGTTAACCATAAATTAGAAGACTGGACATACCTTTAGCATCAACCTAGCCAATGTGAAGTAAGCCATGAGGATTTCTGAAGGAAATGTGAGGCACCTGTGGCATTTTATCAGCCATAATTAATATTTGGGGGAAGGGGGAAAAAAAAGCTGGAAACATTTTTGAGCTACAAAATGCAGAAAGAAAAGGTCTTTCTTAGCAGGCAACTCTTATCTCTAGTGTTGCTGATCTTTTTGGCTAATAAAACCCAATCCAACAAAAGAAATGGGGGAGGGATGGGAGGGAGCTTTCCTTCTCTCCCCATACTGAATCTATGTTTTAAAATCTCCCCACAACTAAAATCTAAACAACTTCTCTGGCGAAAGAGTTCATGACACCCTGCCATCAACAAATTAGACCATTAAAACTTAAACACACCCCTTATTGTTGTCCATTTTATTCGTGCCCATCCCTTCTCTCTACTCCCTTTCACCTTCACTACTTCACATCAAAAAGCCTAAAAGGCTCTATCTATTCAGATGCCTTAAAGGGGGGCAGTGGGGAAGGAGTGAAGCAGAGATAGCTGGTCATGAGAAATAGATGGGTGCAGGGAAAGAAGAAGAAAGAGCAGTTTTTTCTCTTAATTTTCTCCTGGTCCTCCCATCGATTGTGGCCACCCATCAGCATCCTCATATACCAAATACTACCTGCAGAGGTGAAAAGGATGATGCATAGAATCCACTTACACACCTAATGCACGGTGCACTGCAAAATATGGTGTAGCTGAGAAGTGAGACTGCAGGAGTTCTGATTAATTCTGTACCAGTAGATCAAGGTAATGCCTGCCTGTGTTCAGTATCAACCCACAGAAAGAGAATGCTGAAGGCTTCCAATACCATGCCTCTGCAACAGTAATGTGATAGTTATTTTTTAATTAATTGATGATTAGAAAAGATATTTAGTACTTTTCCAATATGCCAAGTTATCGCAGTTTCTAAACTAACTTGCACAGAGATGATGGCTACCTCCTTGCCATCAAACACTTAAACAGAGAATGCTTTATTGTAAATGAAAGGTAGTGGATAGGCTTAAGTTCTAACCACAAGAAACAACAATTGTAATCACCTTCACAATTATTTCCCAGTATAGAGATAACCTGTGTTCACTTGAGTAGACAACTGCTTTGAATTCTTTGGTCATTCACAAGAGTATACTTTTTTCTTTGACAGAGTACAAGTGATTCTGGGAAAGTGACTATTCTACAACACAGTCAAGTCTTTGTATTGTTACTTTATACAAAATCCCATGTAGACTAAAGGCAGCTACTGCATGAGTTAAAGGAATGTATAAACACAATGCAGACATAAATGCAACTAAACCTCATGTACGTTTGTAAAGCAATATCCACTAACGCAAGGACAGCAGCACCAGGCCAAGCTAAAAGTTTATCTAGGCCAGCAGGAAAAGAATACAAGATAATAACAGACTGATGCTGTCTCCATCCTACAGTGTAAAGATCTCTAGGGCTGAACTTTACATCATCGCGTTTAGTAGCTGTGTTGGAAATTAATAACATGCTATTAATATTAATTTCTGTATGAATGTTAATTTTTATCATTAATATTAATTTTAAAAAATCCCTGAGATTCTTTGGCTTTTCAGTCAACAGGAAGTAGTTGCACAAAGAGTATTTATAAACTCAGAATTAAACAGTTTAATCAATTAGAACTTGGAAAATAGGAATGTGAAAACAAGAAAAATTCTAACCATGCTTGTGGAGCCTTAGCATTAACTCCAGCATAAGTACTCAGGACACTTTGGTCCCTGAGTAAGTTTCCTGTACTAAGACTCTTCCAAAACTCATGATAATGATCTTGGGGTAAAACACAAAATGTTCCAGGCAGAGGGAAGGAGAGAAGAACTGAGTTGCTGCTGTTGAGCTGCTACTTGAAGGGAGGTTGTAGCCAGGTGGGGTTGATCTCTTCTCTCAGACAACCACCAACAGAACAAGGGGACACAGTCTCAAGTTGTGCCAGGGGAAGTACAGGCTGGATGTTAGGAGGAAGTTCTTCACAGAGAGAGTGATTGGCATTGGAATTGGCTGCCCAGGGAGGTGGTGGAGTCACCATCCCTGGAGGTGTTCAAGAAAAGCCTGGATGAGGCACTTAGTACCATGGTCTAATTGACTGGCTAGGGCTGGGTGCTAGGTTGGCCTGGATGATCTTGGAGGTCTCTTCCAACCTGGTTGATTCTATGATTCTAGTGCTAGCTGCAAACATGTGGCCGGAGCAAGTCCCAGTTAACGAGACACAAATGAGGTGCTGCTCCTGGTGGAGGGTCAGTGCAAAAAAGGCATGGTTTCTAAACCACCCCCCATTAAATACACCACTTTCAAAATGAAACTGGCCGCCAATAGGCACTAGCATCATTGTTCTGGCAAATGAATGCAAAGCTTCATGCCTCATGTTACCATGCAGGCATGTTGAGGGGCAGCACAAGACACCTGATGTGGTGCTAAGCCCCTAGCCCTCAAGGCTTTGCTGAGGCCAAACCTTTATTGTTTGCTCATCTACTCAACTTCCCAGACCTTCAACAGGAGGAGGAGAGCAAGGGTTAAACCAGGCTGGCAGGATTTATGTCCTACCAGGACAGTAGCCTTTGATGGATCCTTCCCCTGTGCATTGACCCCTAAAGCACATACTTGGTGCATCCAAAGCACCTTACAACAATAAATTCCAGTTTAATTATGCCTTGCTTCATTTTATCCACTGTAATTATAAAAGCACTGCTAAATTATTCTATCTACCAGTCCCCATTTATTCTATGATGTTTGATATTCTTCCTAACTCTCTCAAGACTTTAATATTAGTTTATCATCCGTATGCAGAGGTCTTGTCCACTCTAAGAGATCCTGGCTTATATATACACAATTATCGCTGAATAGATGAAAGAGTGGTGACCTCACCTTCCAGCTGTCAGAACACAACACAACATGCACACTGTAATTCCATAAGAGAATTAATGTGGGGGAAAAAACCTCTCTTTCACTCCAGTACCATCATGACTGGTGAACAGGAACACAGCTATGGCATACACTTTAGGATGAAAAAACAAAAACTTTCCTGAGGTTGGAGACACTGAACATCACCATTTGGTTGGCACATTTGTATCTTGGTATCTACGTTTTGCCATTTGGGAAAAACCAGATAAGTAGCCCAAGAAATAAAATGGAAAACAATGAATTCTCTCAACAGCAACCTGCCTAAAGTCTAGTATCTTCCACTGTAAAATACAGTCGAGAAATGGGTGAGGTTTTCAGGTTTGGGGGAGTTTGGTTTGGGTTTTTGTTGGTTTTGTTTAGGTTTTGGTTTGGGTTTTTTTAATAGGAAGGATATACTCCCAAATGGATGTACAAATGAGTTTCCTGTAATATCCTGTCAGATGCACAGATGGCATGAGATTACAAAAGTGCTCCTGGCACCAACTACATGATTATTTTCACAAAGTATAGGTTGGAAGTAATGCATCCCTATTAATTTGAAAACCCCTTTATGCTACATCACATTGTCATGCTTTATCCTGACCTAATTATCACTTCTCTGCAGGACAACAATCACAGAATTTGCTGCTATTGTTGTAAAGGAAAAAAAATAGGGCACTGCAGAGTGAATAGGGCACTGCAGAGTGCAAGTGAACTCTGTCTAACTTGCATGTCTGGTTATGTGAACTACAACCCATACGAGCATCACTAGCAACAGGGTGCAGAAATAATTTTCATAAGGGGAATTTCCCCACAAAGGTGAAACAGAATCATGTGTAGTTTCCATGTGAATGGAAAGATGCATTAGAAGTCATTTTTGTCTATCTTTTTCTAGGGAGACACAATAAAGCAAAGTTAGAACAACAAACAGTTACTTAGCTTTTCTTTTGAAGTCTCTGCTGACAGAACTAACACAGCATTCTTAAGCTACCTCTCCCAATGAAGCCCTGGAATACAGATCATATTTCTTAAGTCTGTGTTGTTCTCCCCTTTTTTCCTCCTGTTTTAAGCAGTAGTAACTTGTGGTTTATGAGAAGAGCAGAACAGAGCAAGCAGGCAGTGCTAATTCCTCAACATCTTGTTCAGCTTTCACCTAAATGCTGGTCAGGGGCTTCCCAAATTAGAGATTTTATCTTCATACTCAACAGACCTATACTGCTCTTTCAACATTTTGTCCAAGCACTTACTGAAATCATGGTCAGATACAAAAAACACCTTCTCATTTCAGGCTAAGCCTACAGAAAATTCTTGCCAGTGAATTAGTGTTAACGTCTGGTGAAACACAGTCCCTTCCCCTTTTCTTTTAAAATCAGGACATTGGTAAGTTTTTCTCCTTGTACAGCTTATGCCCTTTTGGAAAGTAAAATATATTAGACAAGATGACATAGAAGAAGGGTTTTCTAGTCAAGCCTATTCTAGCCTTCAGGACCATAGCCAGATGACAGAAGTATGATTTAATAGTGTTAACAGAAATTAAACATTTAAATACCAAAAGGAACACGCATGTTTATATAAAAAAAGATAGAGATGCCAAGCTGTTCCAAATTTCTGTGAATCAAAGCTTATGCTTTACTTTCAGAAACTGAATGTGGTTCCCAGTAGCCTCATCCCATTCATCCTTCAAGCAAAATGCATATACTTGAAACTATTTACTGAGATTCTGGAATAACTGAACAATGTTTCATGCCTTCTCTTTGTTTCATTATGTGCAAACAAACACTAATCCCCTCCAGGCAAAACAAAAAATAAAACACACCACAAAAACTAAAACCAGACTTGCTGGTCCAATGGAAGTGACAAGAACCTCAAAGGTAGCATAAAATTATTCTACATCAGTAATCAAAATCATAAAGTCAGTTTTAATGCATTGAAATAAGCAGATAAATCCCCCAAAGGCATTAACAAGTAGAGCTTACATGAGTTGCAACACAAGACCTGAGCTAGGGATTGCTCACAAATAACCACAATCCAGTTTCATAACAGTCTGGATTCAATGGCCTCCCAGCTCAAGCAAAGCAGTATATAAGGTGCAGACAAGGAAGTCAGGCTCTGATCTTTTTTCTCAGCTCTGATAACAGACTTATATTTAAGAAACAATTTAACTACATTTTCTGTAAGCACTTTTAAAAAATTCACCTATTAAATGGGACTCAGAAAAACAAACAACAAACACCCAAACACTGCACATCTAAGATAGAAAGAACAAATACTAAGATATTTGTACAAGAAGCCACCTAATTTTGCATATCTGTAAGGCAAATAATTTCACTTTCAAAATCAAAAAGGCTATACTGAATGAACATTTTTCTGCACACCACATTTAAGAATAAGTTTAGCAATGTCAGTATTCTGAAGAGGAAAGTGGTCCTAAGGGTTGATACATCTTACAACTACAGGAGAATTGATAGCTGAAGAGAATTCTTTGATGTTTTATTTAAAAGTTTTGCTCAATAATTCAGTAAAGAGATCCATAATAAATCAGGAAAGAGTAAGAACATGCCATAAATACAATCCAGTAATGAATAAAAGACATACCAACACAAGGATAGCAAGTGTCTGCAATTTGGGAAGCACATAATTCACTATTTAACCCTACCAAATTAAGTAACCTGGAGTATAAACCCAGTCAAGTCTTGGATCTAAACAGTGATCCTCCTGTAACTCTTCTTCCTGTACGACTGAATAGCTGAAGATTACCCAGCAGCTCCAATGTTTTCACTAACAGACATGCAACAATGCAGCTTTGTTATCACCTACTAACACCAGATCTTTTCAGGATTCCAAGTGAGGCAAACATAAAAAGGAAAAGTAAGCTGTATATGTTCTCTTGCTTGTACCTTCCCTCTCATCTCTGAACACATACCACAAGGTCAGTTAGATAGGCTAATGTTCATCAATTAATCAAAACACCATTGCACACACAAATCCCAGGAATGGGAATCATCCCAAAAAAGAGGATTTACTTCAACTTGATAGAAAGATGCATTGTCTTTGCGCTCCCCAAAGTCAAGAAGAACACGTGGCACAACAGGATTGGGTTTCTAGAAATTCTAGTGGACCTATTTTGATTCTCCTCAATTTCTCTTCAATCTGCCTACATACAGAAGATTAAAAAATGCTAATTTCTTATGTTCCCACACATCTTGTCATTCCACATTTTCTAGTGGGAACTACAAAATTATTTTACGTAAACTCACAAGGAACCTGCCAGCAGTAAGGAAGCTAAACCAAATTAGGAAATGCATTTCCACAAAGAGTCTTCCATCAAAACACAGCAAATATGGAAATTTCCAACAACTCAGCATGTTGCTACATTGCCATTTGCTCGTAAATTCCAATAATACATAGCTCTGGGATCCCATTAGCATCCTAGAGAGTAAATAACAAATGAGCTATAAATCTCAAGCCCTGTAATCATAGTCAGGACTACCTATCCCCAATCTTCAAATATGTTTATTTAAATTGTATTAGCTATTTCTACTTAAATTTCACAGAATCACAGAATGTCAGGTTGGAAGGGACCCAACCTGTTAAAAAAGGCAGTTCTTAACTGAATGACACCTTTAATCAACTTCATCTGTAACCCTGTAATCTATCACCTCTCTCTAAACAAGACATCTGGGTAAAAAAAACTTTTTTTTTTCTTAACTCAGAATCTATTATTATAGCAGGAACATTACAACTAGCTATAGTAGGCTAAGCACTTAATGCTTCCTTCCTTCCCAGGAAGTAGTATATTCTACCTCTTGCTACACTTTTATCATTTTCTCACCTTGCCAATATCTAATCTACTCCAAATAGTCCTGATTGTTCCTTCGGAACACATAATTCATCCCAGATGCTCCTCTGTAGGTATTGATTAAAATAGCAACAACAGTCACCTTTTGTCCTGACCCGGTTACCACAGAGGCACCCAAGGTCAACATCCACACAAGCCAGAACTTACCATGACATGATGGTGACAACATTTGCAATGAAACAAGACCTTGCTTTAATCCTTCTTGTGCTGTTTTATATTCCTAACCTGAAGGCAAATGCCACTAGATTAATATGATTTCAAGTAAAGAATAGCTACCTTATACTACTATTGTAACAGGACTGGCCAGGGAGGGGAATCAATGGAAAGAAAACCACATCTTCAGAAGGTCACTTAGGAACAAGCTCTGAGAACTATAAAAACTTGCCTTACACTATGATGTCAAGTGTAAATGGAAAGCCGGAAAAAATGTAAACAGAAGTCTGAAGAACTAAATGAAAGTGAAGCAGAACTAAACCATCTCCCCTTAAGCCTATATCCTATTTCTCTTTCTCAGTTTTGGAAGGCTGCAGCAGAACTCTGTTCCTGTGCAGACATCCCACAAGTATTCAAATGTAAAACCTACCAGATTGTGTAACAAGTCTTCAAACTGAGACATGGGCTTTCATATATGGCAATGGAAATTAGAGCTCTCTATAGTCGATGTTATTTAAGCTTTTAAAAGTCAGACCTGACAGTCATCAAGTTTGTTTTCTAAGTTCAACACTAAAAAGCTGTGTGTGTTACAAAGGCTTCTGGCAGCATCCTTAAGACTATTTAACCTGGAGAATAGGAGAGTTATGCTTATGCTGCTACTGTCTTCAGGTATTCACTTTCAAGAAGGCTAGAATCATTTACTGTACTATAAACCAGCTCTGACTTTCAAGATTTACCTCTTTATAAGTAAGCCTTTTTCTTTTAAACAAATCATTAGACGTTATTCACATATACAATGTGCTGGTTTTTCTCTTGCTATGTATATTAATAACAATTTTAAAACAAGCAAAATTTAAATGTATATTTCTGCAAAATGACAGCTCCAGACAGTTTCCCCAAAAGTAAATTTCCTCTCCACTTAGGAAACATTTAGGGATTACTTCCAGACGTGGTTTATGTGTATTCATAAATCAAACCAACTGGTTACATACCTCAGAGAAAGTTAGTTACAACAGACTATGGATTCACATTACAGTTACCTCCCTTACCTTACAATTTATGTTATGACCTGACAATGTTTTTAAAGATCAAGTATCCACTTAAATGCAGCTTGAGATCCTCAGTGTCTGAAAGAGTAACTGCTAAATGTCCTCATTACACAGCTTAGAACACCAGTGCAATAATGCACTACAAGCTGATTGTTGCTGCTCTAAGAAAGGGCACATGGTTCCTGACAGACTATTCTGTTTATTTCATTCTTACAGCTGTTGAGGAAGCAAACAAATTTTAGGTAGACTTCTCAAAACTCCACTTGGTTTCTGTGAGCATAGCTACTTATGCTAAAAGCTTTCATTTAAACAAATACCTTAGTGCAGTTAGCACAGGCAAAAAATAATTGAAAGTCATTCACCATTTGTTTTTCCCTTCATTATACGACTACTCAGTGATCCTAGGCACAAAGGGAGCAGCGCTGCAAGACATGCTATGACAGCTTACAAAATGTTAGTGCCAGGTCCTGAAGGACTTTCAGTCAAAAAAAGATTAAAACCTGCTGTAATAGTTTCCCTGCAGGCCTGATGAAAAAGCCACATTTAATACCGTTGCAAAAGTTCACTGAGGCTCCAGACAGTGCACAATAAAACTAGATGCTGTGCTAAGGAACAACACTTTCCTCAACTTACTTTTTCTGTTCTTTAGTTGGTCCCCTTTCTCACCAGGAACACAGGCCAGCCATGATCAGATGGGCAGCCTGAAGCTAGTTAAAGAAAACATTCATTCTCCTCAGGTTTCTGACAGCTTTAAAAAAACCAGTTGTTTAAAACCACTTCCAGTTTTGGAACACTAAAAATGGTCTTGGTAAAAACAGATCTGTAAAGTACAGAAGGCTGCTGGAAGTAAGAAATGAGATGAACTGACAAAATTTGCTACCTCTTCATCCGAGGGAAGCTACTTCATTTCTTCAGACCATAACAAATAAATACAAATATGTTCTATTCCAACAAAAAAATTCACCACATCTGGAAAAATTATAGAATTGTCCCCTTTCCTACCAGCAAATAAAAACAGCATCCTGGTAGTATAGGCAGAGTAGCTTCATGCCCGGAGTGCCAGTAATTTCATCCAAATCTACGCTTCCAGTTTTTGATCAACCGACACAGCAGCGCATGACTGAATGTGCAGAAAGACTAATTCACCTGCTCTGGCAAACACAAAAAATTCCTTGATCATGCATGGGTTGTAACCTTATGACCCACTGCTAGACCCATAGCACATGCCTGCCTTCCAAAATGGAGCAGTTCAGCCAAAATGGTTGCTCCACAGTCCATTTATTATGCTAATACACAATAAAGCCTGCTCGCTGTTGCTCCCAACACCATTCTACAGCCTCACTGCTCTGTGTTAAGGCACCTTTGAAGATGTCCATCAAAATTCTAGATGCACTTGTAATTAGTACATATTTAGCAAGCAAATAAATCCTATAAAAATATGTCTGTGCTCAGACAGCAGTACTGATAATCAGCGTGTTTCACATTTCTATTGGTAATACATTAACTTATTGTAAATACTAGCTTTGTTGTAGTTCAGGCAGCTAAATGAAAATCAATGGAAAACTTGAGGGAACACAAAGAGACTATGCTCTTAATGATCTTCCTAATACTACTTTTCAGTATACCAGTAGGAATAATGTAGACATGAATTGTGAGATATTTCCAATGCCATTTATAGCCTTTAGATACACAAAGTATAACGTAAGTATGCATAAGGAGGTTTTTAGTGACTTCTAAAATAACTTTTAAATCACAGAAATGTTTCTAATACAATTGTTTCCAGCATGTAATTTAAATTGAAAGTTAATGCTTAGTAGATATAGGTGTAATGAAACTTTTTAGTAGGATTTCTTATTAGAATACCTCAGTTTTGCCAATTAGTAGAATATTTTAATATTACACACTGCCACAGCAGAAAATGAAAGCTCTGAATGGTTAGAAATTGCACTGCTTCTTTGTTCAGTCTTGTTTTGTGATAGAAACTGAACACAATTTTTAATACACACCACTTAGTAGAGGAAAAGCATCTGAGAAATTTTATATGATGAGATGAAAAAAGCATCATAGGTATAAGGATGACAATTTTGGTAATGCAAGAAACAATTGCTTCTCTAAATCAATTGTTTTCCCTTTAAGCAAAGGAAGTTATAACTAGAAACAGAGCAATCCAGTAAAGCTTCACCAGATAATGTTCAAGTTCAAAATGGTAGCCATCAAGATTTCCTAAATTTAGACCTGTCTTGTACAAGAGTTTTGAGACAAGATTCAGCTCACCACACCAGCATGTAGCATGATATGCTCCAAGTTAACAGCAATAAACTCTGGTCACAAAAATGACCTGATGTAACCTACAGATTTTCACATAATGCCATTATAGATACAACTTAGTTCCCTTAAGAGAGAAAACCTAGGTTCATTTGTGTCTCCTCTTGAAGGTTGAAGCTAATTAGAACTATACAAAAAAAGTTAGCTTTCTTGTTTGCATTGACCAAGGGTGTATATAGGGGGATATACCAAGTAACTTAAAAAGGCTCAAATTCCAGGTTCATGTAGGCCTGTGGAACAAACAAGTTCTACAGTCCCAGCCTCCTTGTGGTAACAACCAGTCTGTCAGTTCTGCTGCTGTCTATGCCTCTTGTAGAGCACAAAATTTCAAAAGCCTCCATCTCAGGCATTAGAAAGAAATCCACAAACACATACTCAATACACTTGGGTGCTGCCAGACAATCACATTAAGGGGTTAGACAGGACATTGTTTATGTATGCCAGGCAACAACGGCAAAAAGAACTGTCAGACACAATGAATACTGAAGCTATATAGCACCCACTGCTCTGTTGTACAGTCCATAAATCTGGCTACCTCTTTTTCGAGGAAAAGAAAGTTTAATTTATGGACAAAGTCATCAAAGGTACCAACCTCTTTCCAAGAAAGCATTTCCCTTTCTTTGATCTAATCTCTCTCTGCAAACAGTAACTTTCCACACACCCAAGTCCTGCTAGAGTGTGCAAAATCCTGATCATGGCTTCAGTTAAGTACAGGAACTACCAAAAAAAACCAAAAAACCCAAACCAAACAAACAAAAAATAAACCAGTAAAGCCTTGCTGCGGCACTTCTCCTCAAAGAGCACAACCTTCTCATGTCTCTCATTCCTTGCTAAACAGCACTGCAGAACAAGCAGATATGCCCCTCTCACAGCACAGCTCTCTCCAGAGCTCACATTTAATCCCAGCCTTTCCTCACTCAAAGCATAGACAGTAAGCATAAATTTCTGCTCTTACCTGGGTTCCTTCAGCTCCTTGTTTCCTTTCTCAGTTCCTGTGGACTTTTTGGTCTTCCTGTAATCAAGCACTATCACCACAGCAAGCTTTTCTCCTCTTGTAAGTCTTTCCTGCCCACCTCCTCTGATATAGCCACAGGTTCCCCACACCCCTAAGCACAGCTGATGGCTAACTGGGTACTTCATTAAGCCACCTTCCTGTTAATTCTGGGTCATACCTCAACATTGAGTCAATTCCACAACTTCCCATTCACATGATGAAAAGAAGACAGACTTCAATTGCTACATGCAAAAGGCATTCAGAAGTTTTTGGGTTGCTTTTTGCTCAGAACAAGGCAGGAAACAGACTGGATTTTGTCATTACAATTTGTTTTGTTTTGTTTTGTTTTTGTTTGTTTGAGATGGGCCCACATGCTTTAAAAACATATAATAAAATCAGATAGACCTGCTTACTCCAGAAGAGTAAATAGCTTTTGGTTGTTCAGCTGACATCAAAGAGACACTATTCAAACTGATTTTAACCTCTGTCCCTCAGATTTCAAATGAGTGTCCCAGCTGCTGGGGTACTCTTACCTATGTGCCCACTTTTGACTGGGAATGCTGTTTACACTGGAGTTGTTTTTGATGAATGAGTATGCTCTTGTAGAAAATGCTGTGTTACCAAACAAAACCACTTTCCTCCCCCACAACCTGTGGAGACTTCTGTGTTTAATGCTGCAAAACTGAACACAGAGTACTTTAGCCATCACACTTCATCAGGTTCAGGAACAGCAGTGAGGAGCTGCTCCTCAGCCCAGAGTGATAGTACTAAATGACCCCATTTTTAATTTCCACATATAAAGACAGTAATCTCTGTAGTCTAGTGGTTATATCTGCACAAGGGAGGACACATGCATTTCAGTTCTTCTTTTGGTGACTGTCTACGTCAATTATTCTTGAGAACCAGAACCCCTCTCACCTTCTCTTTTATTTGGGAGTGCCCTCAGCAGCACTCTTCCCGATCCAGAACATATTTAACTACACCATGCAAAACTTCACTAAATGGAACTCAGTAAGCAGAATATTAGAACACTTCATAACCTGGTAATCAGGGCATTGCCTTTTGAATCCCTGAATGAAATGGACGTTGTGTACCTATAGTCTGCAGGAATGGTCTAATCATTAAGCCCGTGGATAAACAACACAAGGGTATAGAGCACTCTTGCCTTTTTACTAGCTTAAGATAACAACACTTTTTTCTCTCTCTCAACTGCATTTTAAACGCAAACAAAAAATACAGTATGTCAATCCACCAACAGCAGAACAATTTTTCTACCTGTTCTTTATCTGACCCTTCAGGACAGAGTGCAGGTGCAGGGCACTGTCATTTAGGATCACCTGGATACTCCAAGCCACCCATACCTTTTTCAGAGAGACATTTAGATAAACTACTTTTCTTTATGGACTGGTATTCTGTTTATGCCATTCAGTATGAATTGTGCACCTAAAGGACATTTTATGAAGTGTTACAGCTGTTCTCCCAGGCCTGTAGAGTGCCCCTTTCTCCATATTATTGTTCCTAAAAAGTACCACCACCTGTTTCTGAGATAGTTTTGTGTTGCACAGAGCCTGTGCTCATTAAGTCCAGAATGACAGCTGGATTAATTTCCATATATGAAGGAGATGCCTCATTTGTGAACTTCAGTGGAACCTATACAGATGCAAAAGGCCCAGAGCTCTCCAGCAGCACCACCTGAGACACTCTAGGTATGACATGCTCTGTGGGGGAACTTTATCATCAGAGAAGCAAGGATGTGTGGATTACAGTCCCTTCAATGCAAAATTGCACCAAAGACTAGTTTAACCTTACATATATAAATACCACTCAAATCCATTTATGGATCAAACCCTTAAAAATAAAACAAACAAACAAACAAACAAACTTCATCAGGTATTTTTCTTTCTTTGCTACTTTTCCCTTTCCCATCTAACCTGAGAATTAAAAGAGGCAAACAGCTTACAATGAGGTCATAAATCACAGGTTGGAAATAAAAAAGACAGAAGGGTAATTTCCTGAACATCTACCTCATTCAAATGAACCCCAAGTTCCTTGTGCCTTTATCCTTAAAGCACACTTGGCCATGAGGCAACACAATGCTGAAATGCTCAGAGGCAAACGTACTCTGTGATAATCGGTTTATGCACATTCACAGAGTGTGCCATTCATTGTATACCCAACACAAAACCCTTTTCTGTGCTAAAGGCAGAAGGATTCCGGAAGTTTACTGGTCATGAATGAGAACTCTTGCTCTACATCATATTATAAACTATCATATGTATCACAAAGCCATGGCAATGCATTACAGTGCAGGATAAAATAAAAAATAATCAAGATACTGCTTTAAAACAATGCAGACTATAATTTTATAGGATAGTTCCTCCCTTCATACTGAAAATATAGTTCCAAGTCTCTGCAGCAGGCTCCTTGACTAACATTTGGCTCTCAATAAAGAGATTACTGTGGGATTAACTTGGGAGGTAGAGAAG
This sequence comes from Pogoniulus pusillus, assembly GCF_015220805.1. Classification (NCBI taxonomy): domain Eukaryota; kingdom Metazoa; phylum Chordata; class Aves; order Piciformes; family Lybiidae; genus Pogoniulus; species Pogoniulus pusillus. Next base: position 26,021,914 of record NC_087272.1, read on the forward strand.
AAACAAATCTCTAATTATCTCAGCTTTTGTACTCTGGCCATGATTTGTTTTTCTCTGGGGAAAAATAAGCTTTGTACTGTCTAAAGTTTAATGTGGGTATTCTTTCAGCTAGTTTTAATATATTTAAAAGTATTAATAAGGTAACTTGTAACTTTTATTTTCTAGTTGTTACATGTACTTTTTAATAGGAGTATTTTTTGTAATTGTTCTTGCAGTGTATACACATGCTTATCCCCTAAACCTCTCTTTTAAATATTTTACTCTATAACCTGAAATCCCCTTTTATGTATGACCTAAACCACTTGAAACACTGCGGGAGAAGGAATTTTGGATTTGCAATCAAACCATTTATTTTTTGTTACTATTCAACTAAACTACTGGCAAATCTTTGCAAAGCAAACTCTCTTTGTTAATGACTAAACATCATCAAGAACAGAGATAACCTTCCTCATTTAGAGAGGAATGCCATCCAAGGAGCAGAATTTACTGTCTTAGTCTTCCTCCTAGGGTCAAAGTTGAAGTTGTTAAAAAAAAAACCCAAAACCAGGAAAAAAGATCCCACGTAAGTCTTGATCTAGATAAATAGACACATAGCTCTTCTGAGTGAAGAGGGAAGAATTCTGAGCAACCTGCTTTCTAATAATGCAAGAGAATCATAGAATCAACCAGGTTGGAAGAGACCTCCAAGATCATCCACTCCAACCTATCCCCCAGCCCTATCCAGTCAACTAGACCATGGCACTAAGTGCCTCATCCAGTCTTTTCTTGAACACTTGCAGGGATGGTGCCTCCACCACCTCCCTGGAAATACAGAGGAAATATAACAGCAAGCAGCTCTGAGGGAGAGAATAAGTATTTAATGGCAGACAGGAAATGTAGTTTAAAACAACTTCAGAAAAGCACGAGAGCTTTTGGTGACTCTGGTGAAGAGGAAAGAGCAAGATCCACGCAGAGAAGAAAAGGTGTCATGATTAGACATGACAGGTTGTTCTGGTTTGGGCCACAAGCTCACCTGTTGCTGGAGAACAGAAACGACTTGTACCTCTTTCCAGGAGTAAGAAGGAGAATACTACACACTGATTGGAAGTTTAAAGAGAAATTGTATTTACAAGAGTGTGTATATATACATATATATATAAACAATCAAGTAGAATAAGTATAAAATCCACTAGGCCCAAACTGGCTTTCTAGAATCCTCCACCCATTCCACCCTCAGTCACCAAAACTGCCCTCCCAGTTGGGCATACAAGGCCTTAGTGGCTCAATTCCCTGCCAGCCAGCTCCCCCATGAACCATGAGATAAGAGCACACACTGCTTGGGGAAGCAGGGAAGAGAAAGAGGAGAGATCAAGTCAGGCACTATCTTTTAAGCTGTGATACCGGAAAATGGAACAGAATAACAATATTACAATACCCAAGGAGGAGCAGGTCCGTTCCCCTGGGATGGACCTCTGTCCCTATGGTTTTTTTTAAGGGGGGCCTGGGACCCCTCAAACTACCACACAGGCATAGGGAGAGATAAGGATAAAGCTTGAGGAAGATGTGAGAAACACAGATCGCTGCATGAAAGAGAAAACCAAGATAAGTACTGGGGTTGCACATGTAGATGGAGTAAAAATCATTCGGAAAGTCCGTTACGCTATACTAAAGAAATAGGAGGAAGAAAAGAGAGGGAGAAAGAAAAGCCATGACAAAAGAAGAAAATCCTATCTTATCTTGTCATTTTCTCATTTGTACTAAACTTCATCTAAATTACATACACTTTTGCTTGATTTAGAGGAAGCTGGGAAAGTGCTACAAAATATTCCCTCTGAAATGAAATGTCTAAATCACAGTTCTGCTGAAACGTTTCTATTCTGTTAGAAAAAGTAGAAGAAAATGTTATTCTGAGTTAAACCCAATGAACGCTAAGTTTGCCTAACCAACCAAAAGCTCTCGTTTGGGTTTAAATTATAACTAAACTTTTTCTCTGTGAATTGTTGTAGAGTTTCTGGGGAATTATTGTTCAACTACATTCTATTCAACAGATTAACTTTCCCAAGGAGGACTGCAGCTTCCCATCTGCCAAAACTGTTACATTATACACTGCTTACAGGAAAACCAGTATGTCAGGGGAGACGTTGCCTAAACAGACACCTAGCCTAGAGATTAAAATGGGAATAAGGCAAGAACTGTTTCTTTCATAGAACCCTCCCTTCCCATTTGTACTCATTTACTTCCAGTCCACAGGCTTATTATGGTTTTCTATTTCCTACCCTCACCTCCTCTCATACCTAAAGATATTTTTTCCGTGCTCCATGCTCTCACCTCTACAGCCACACTTCTTTCTACATTATTCAGACCTCCTCTCTGCCCTCATCCTTAGGTACAAAATTCTGCTTGCTACAAAGACTATATGTCTGCTATGAAGAGTAATATGCTCTCTTTTTGGTATTTTGGATACATCAGCCTGTTTAGGAATTTTCATTCTTTCTTGGTTGTCACTCAGGCTATTTTCATGAACCCTGAAAACAAGCCTGTTAATGAATACTACTTTAAGAGTTGATGGAGAATGTGAGCATGTGTGTAAAACATTAAGCCCTTGGTGTATGCTGGCACGAAGGGTACAGATTTATATGTTTGTTGGTTTGTTTGGGTTCTGTTGTTGTTTTAAATTCAGTACCAACAAAGAATTTCAAACTTTAAAAATAACATTTTTCAATTATGTGGTGTGATGTACATGCCCAGGGGTGTAACATGTATGTGCACATGACAGGTGTGTTAACAATATGAAATGTTTTCAGCTCCTGCTGCTTTTTACCTTACCCCTAGGAATTGATACTGAAGAAAATATATTTCAAAAACTCTATTACAAAAAGATACAGTAAGATTAGCTGCATTTAAGACATGCAAAAGGAATCGAGTCTTGTATCACAGTTCAGTTGTAACTAGATTTCTTCCGACTTTTTAAAGACAGCAACTTCATGTATTTTACAAACCAAATAAGCCTGTAAGCAAAATTAACTACAATGTATGGCAAATTTGTAAGACATTTTAGCCTTTCCTTTTGGAATCAACTAACCTCACCAATTAGTCACACAGAAGCAAACCTTTTCAAAGCTTTCCTGCAAAGAACATTTGTGTCTGAATTATGAGAGATATAAAGGATGAACTTCTCATATGTTCTCCATATCCTGAATAAATCAGCTTTGTGTTGGGTAGGAGTTGTCTTCCACCCCCACATAAGAATTTCAAAGGTGTAAGTTACTCAATGTACTTGTATTTTTCAACAGAAATAACAGACGTTCTCAAGTTTCTCCAAGCTGTGACTCCAACTGTCGTGCTGAAAAAAGTCATGACCCAGTTCCTACAAACATATGAAACCCAATTCTATTTCATTTTACATTTTATTAGCCAGTTACTCTGTCTATTTATACCATTAAACTTGATGCTTTCAACAACAAAGGGACTCATCACACACTAATTGAAACCAATGTCAGCACTCCAACTGGGTGCCAGAGTCCTTTACAAACATTGGCAAGCATGCTCAGTGAACTCATGTTTTAAAAAGTTCAATCTTTGCATAATCTCTAATGTCTTGTGGTGTTCAGAATACCAAAATAATAGGCACAGGAACCAAAGTCGTTTGTCACAGTTCTGCCCCTTTTCAGTTTCACCCTAAAACTACATGGTAACACTTACCTTCTCTCTTTTTCACTAAAGAAGTATTACTAGAAGCCTACTTGAAAAATACATGTATGAATCAGTGATGCAACTGCGGTATTTATTAAAGCCCATGAACTGCTAATTTAGTGCACTGAAGGACTGTATCAAGTTCACAGTGGGTAAGTGTACCTTTAAAAACACACAACTATCATTTACATGTACTCTTTAGCCTTCCTCAGCCCCTGTCTGTGAGTCTGACAAGTAGGACATGATGTGCCATTTTTGAGTTAGGCATACACCAACTAGCTATCTAGCATACCTTAGGTAAATGGTTATAGCTGAGTTCCCTCCACGATCTTTTCACCATGCAAACCCTCATGTGAGTTTCTCTATGCTCACCTGTCAATATTCACAAAACCTGTATGATTCCAACTAGTTTTGATATTTAAAAACCATTTTTTCCCTCAAACTTAGCAGAAATTGGTCCATAGATTAAAAAAAATGTTACAGGCAGATTGATAGACTATGAAACCAGGTAAGATAGTAGTATTGCACAAAGTTAATGCACCTCATGTTGAATAAATTAAAATTGCTGGATTGACAGATGCTAGAAAGTAATTAAACTGTTGAAATCATTAACTACTTCTGTGTTAACTCTGTGGAGCTAAGCAAACAAAGATTCTTTTTTAGTTTGTCGATGACCTAAGAGAATAGTATCTCTCTTTTCAAGATTTCTGGGCTGAACTACTTAAAGAGCTAATTATCCAGGTCAGGCAAGTCTATTACATAAAGCCTTCACTTAAAATTTATGTCAAATACACTGTTTGGTTGTTACATTGATATTCATAATACCAAGAAACTTTCTTAAGTTGCACAGGTTGCACAATGATACTTCAGGAGATATCAGGTCACTACAATCCACTAAAATGTATTTAATGTTGTGTCTCTCACAGCAAATTACATAATTTTTACTTTAATAAAGTCAGAAGAACACCTATCTTTTCACAGCATTGTCTCAATCAAAAGGAGGGAGCCTTCCTTACCTGCAGTCAGAGAGGGTTTGTCTGGGTATGGTCTATTCATATAGTGTGTATGTTATTTGAACCACTGAAGACAAAAGGCTTTTTACTATCTACCTGCTAGAATCAATACTTAACATCCAGATGATTAATAGAGCTTGCAGCTTGGGAGGCAAGTCTTAGAAATACTAGAGTCAAACACATAGAAGCGTTTATTTGGTGTATAATCCACCTTTTAAAAGTAAAAATATTCTGAAACTTCATGGCCTGTCACCTTAATTAGCCAAACTACTAGACAATTACAGAGACATCAGTACTTCTTGTTCCTGAATGTTAGAAGAAAACCAGTTTTGCCCTTCATCGCCTGTATGGAAAAATTACTAAGAACTCTACTGAGAATTATACTGAAATTAAAGAGAATAAACTTCTTCTATCTTAGTACCAGTGAATGGCATCAGGGACTGCCATCCCACATGGACTAAAACCCCCAACTCTCAACTGAAACATGTTCACACTACATAGGCTCCAGTCTTACTGACAGCTTTGGGAGTAGTTTTTGTCCTTTCACTATTTAATTCACAGATTCTCTTGCAACTAGTCAAACAGCACCCAAATGATAGCTTGCTATTTTAAAGGTGTATATATCCAGTGTGAACTAGACTGAACTAGAGTCCTGCACTGAGTTAACTTTAAGTTGTTCATTTTCATTAGCTTTATTCCATGGTTGCATCACTGATTCATATGTGTTTTATTCAAGCAGGAATCTGAGAATACTTATTTCATAAAACAAAGAAGACATGTATGCCTTGTAGTTGTGGGGTGTAACTAGAAAAGGACAGATCTTCGACAAACTGCTTTGGTTCCTGTACCCATTACTTGGTATGCTGGGTAATTCATGATGTTCAAAGCTATGCAAAGACTGGACCACTTTAAACTAAAAGCATTATAAGATAATAAAGTCATGGAAAACATGGAAAGGAGGCAGGCTTATTGCAGTGAGCTGCAACACAGCAAAGAACCATATAGAAAAACAGATTTCAATTATTAGCTTCCATACATCTCTTTTATGTAGGCTGCCATACAGAATAAAACAAATGCCCGACATAAACTCTGGTGTATTATGTCAGTAGAATCATCTTTATCAAAAGTACTTGTAACCTTGCCAGAGAACAATATCAATCATGTTTGACAAGACTCATTTTTCCTGAATAAAACAGGCACTTTATGGTCATGAATGAATATGTTACACTCCAGCTGCTAAATACTGAAAGCACATAGACATCACAGTTCTCTAGCTTTCTGTCCACCTCTCATTGATGTTTTAAGTCTCTAAGAATTTTAAATTGCCTACCCTGATTATTAGCTTGGGTTCTGCTTTAGTCTCATCACTTCCAATTGCTTTTTGGGAAGTATAACTTAAAATAGCATATTCATTTTATCTGCACATAAGATGATAACAGAATTTCCAAAAGGAATAGGAACAAGGGAAAAGTGCCATTTTATATTAGCTTTCCATAAAGCAGTTCTGCAGAACCACATGCAGCCCTATTTGAAAACCAAAATGCTAAACAAATGTGGCCAGATGCTTGCCCAGTCAGCACCGTGGGTGGATTTGATTGTGATGGTAGGATCTATGAAAAACACCACTGTGCCCATCCTGAACATGGTTCTCACTGTGTGAGACAAACAAGGTGACTACAGCCCCTCAGGGTGCAGTCTGGTAATACTATTACATCAGAAACAGTATCTGCTACAAAAGGCACGGGCACAGTCCCCCTCTTTCTCTCTTAGTCTCTACTGCAAATTTGTTTCTGGAATCAACAGACGTAAGCAGCTTTGGTATGGCAAATAAAATATCCTGTGTTGGACCTACTTCCTGAAAGTTAGTCACAGACTTACAAACAACACAAATAATTTGGTTTACTGTTTTTATTATTAATGCTGCTCTTAAAATTACACCTAAACCCACCCTCACTGTAGTCTGCACTGCATAGACAAAATAAAGAGGCTGTCTTGAATCTAAAAGGTCTATTATTAGGCTTATAGAGAGAAGACGAGCAGGAAGAAGATGTGTATTGGTTCACAGGAAAACATATTTATCTAGCAAAACACTTCAGTAGCTATGCTTGGACTCCGGCAAACCTTGAAGCACAGATGAGATCCTTGAAAAAGCAGAGGAAGATGGACGCTGCATTTTTAACACAGATTTTGTGCAACGTGCACACCCGTGGCACAGGTGAAAACATGAATGTATACTAGAGTGCCTTAAAAGGCTGGCATCAGTTATATAATGGCAGTGAGGGTCTACTTAGTTTTACAGATGAGATATGGTTTAAAAAATAAAGAGAAGGAATTTGTATTTCACATAGTGAAGAAAAGGGAGCCAATGGCATTGTGGAAAAAAGAGAAGTGGCAAGACTGGGACAATGAGCCAAGAAAATGACCTTTGCAATAGGACTGGAAGACAATGGAAGCATTGTTAAGTCTCTATACACTACGCACATAGCTCCAAGCAGGTTGTTCTGGGAGTAGGGGAGGGAGGCAGGAGGCCTTAGGAGATGAGAACTTAAAATAAAAGATACCTGAGAAAGACAAAAAGCAGTAACAGAACAAAAATCAACTACTGAAAACCAGACTAGAGCCCACAAGTTAGCGACTTGGATGGCTTGTCTGAATAAGACAAAAGCCAGCACAAGTGCATCCTACCATTTGGTCCTGTAATTAAAGGTTATAAATATTTTGTAAGAAATTCATACAAATCTGAGATTAGAGTCTGGAAAGCTGTAGTAATGAAGACTAACTCAGGAACAGTGTAAGTCCTAAAACTCTTAAGCATGTGCTGAACTTCAGGTAAACTGGACAGTTCTTGGTGTTTGCTTTCTTGAAACAGAGGTGAACCTCAATTAAGTTTGAATTAATTCTGTTACAGTTACTCAGTGTCTCTAGAGTCTTCCCACTGGGACTTAAAACTGTGAGCAAGCAAAGATTAAGGACAAGTCCTTAAAAAATGCCTGTCTCCTGCCAGACCTCTTGAGCACTGACTTGGGCACACAAAGAAGATGTGGTTTTGGATTAGCAGGCTACCCACGGATTCTCCCATCATAGCGAGTTCCCTTGGATTTAAGGGTCTGAGTACAGCATAAACAGTAAAGCAGTTTGTTCCTTGTCCAAGAAAAAGCCTTTATTTTCTCATTCTGTGCAGGTGTTGTTCTGCCAGGGAAAAGGGATTTGCCATAAGCCTTTAAGTATTGTACAGTGACCAGATTCTGTATTAAAACGTTCCATGTGGACAAATCAGACTACAGCACACATTTAGGGAGACTCAGGAGACCTAAAGGAGTACTTTCATGCAGTGATAGCAAAGAATACCCTGACAGCTAGCAAAATTCAGCTGCGAGCTGCTAATTATCATGTGTTCCAAAACTCTTTCTACAAACTAAAACCCTCTGCAGTTGAAGCTCTGCAGCCTCTGAAAAGCTTATCTGGAGTTTATCCTCTGGAGTCTGCAGGGAGAAAGGGAGTGGCCCTTCCTTGACTAATTATGTAGCTTTATCTGCTTTCTCAGATGGAAGGTGAAATTTCAGTTTTGAAAGCTTCTGTACAGTCTTGCTGTATGTTTTGCTACTTTTAACAAAACAGTTGCTCAGTTTTGAACTCATCAAAACAAATGCTTTTTGATGTATAGAGCTCCAAGAAATGAGCAATTCTTTTCTCAGGAGGAGAAAGATTTGCCGTGGTACAATCAATGTCTTTTTCTGTGTCTGCATAGAGTCAAGTTGTATCTGTCCTGGGAAGAAACGATAGCACTACACGGGTGCCTTAAAGGAGGGAGATGTGCCACTTTTTGAGCATGGCCTGTAAGGACTCAAAAGCCAGGACTACCTTGTGTTACTAGCTCACAGCACTAACAAGATTAAATAGCCCTGTAAATCTTTAATATTCTGTGTCCTGTGCCTCACAGGGTTTTCCCCCTTTCCTTTTCTAGGGCTAGAATCAATTTGTGTTTTGCTATGATCTGCAAGTCTATGAACTTCTAAATACATAGCCATCAGGTCTTGCAATCAGACAGTTCTTTATGATACTCCATCTGGGTTGTCTGGCATGGTTTCACATGACACTGTCTTCTCAGCATAGTAATGTCTCATCTGCTCTTTGGTGGAACACAGACAGTTTTGGTATCTTTGTTCATTAACAGCTAAATACAGTTGTTGAGCATCGTTTCTTACCTAAATAAAAGCATACTCTGCATTTGGCATTGATTTCTAACTCCTATTGAATTGTAGATTGGTTACATTGTGTTATTCCCTCTCTTCTGTTTTCAGCTGTTGTGTTTTTCTTTAAGAAAGGAGGATTGTTTCTTCAATACTGGATAGATTAAATATGATCACTTTTAAGCCATTGTTCTGAATTTAAAATTGGGACCCAAAAAAAAAAAAAAAAAAAAAAAAGAGAGAGAGAAAGGGAGAGAGGAAATACCCTTCTACAAACCCATTAGGAGTTTGCATCTTGCAGATAATTTATTTTATTATTTTACTATACTCATCAAGTAACAAATTACAAACTTGTGTTTATGTTATCAGCAGTCAAGGCTCTAGCTTATATGTAAAATCAACAGCACAGTAGTTGTAAGTTTACTATTTTGCTTGTGTTGTTGCCAGCTCCCTTTTGTTTATGTAAGTGATCTTGATGCACTCACTGTAGAAGCCAACCTCTGGTGCTGGAGTAAAATAAGAATGTATTTGATTTTGCTCCAGTTTTAGATTTTGAGTTCCTGTCTGCAGTAATTAACTATAAACTATCACTCGCAGGCCACCTTCTCTATTACTATTTACTAAACAGCAGCTTCTGATTTTGTATATATGATTATTATTTCTTCCCAGATGTATTACATTACATTTATCTATATTAAATCTCATTTCTCTTTCCCCTGTCCATCTCTCAAAAGTTGTCCCTAACCATATTTTCCAGTGAGGAGAGATCTGTTCTCACTGCTGCCTTGTTTACAGGATGCATTGCTGGAAGGGTATAACAGGTAAAATAACTGTGTAGCTCTTCTAGACTTTTCATTTCCTCTTTTCTGCATTCCAATTCTGCTCCCTCTGATGTAGTCACTGACTTCAATTCAGTCGAGAACAAGCATTTAAAGAGCTGGCCCATTGTCTGCATAATGGCAATAGTCCAGTTATTGAAATTTCTTAATCCTTTGTTTGGATTAAATTTCTTGTTCTCTTCTGAAAGGGGCATGGGGGATGAGAAAAGAGATTAAACTACATTACACTGCATCCCAAGCCTACAAAAAAAAATATTTCATAAAAGCAACTTGTAAATACTCTCAGTTTCTGCTGTGTTTCTGCACCTGAAGGAAGTTGTCTAACTTTATGCCAGCTGTATCTCTACTAGACTGAAGTTTGATTTTCAGCTGACAGATTTTTGGTTCTGGGATACGTTCTGGCACAGCAGCCCCTGTACTGTCCATCATCATTGATTTGTACTCTGATGTCTTTCAAGTCTTCCAGAATTCTCTCTGCATAACAACAAAATGAAGATGAACCATCTGAGAGTAACCCTTCATGTTTTAGATAGCTTTGGTAAAATCTTACTGGGGAAGTAGATTTGCCAGATCCCATCCAGCAGCTTAACTGAATCTGTGTGAGACCCTCATACAGAGGAGAAAGTGAATCTTTCCACTGGTGTCACTTGAATTGTTCTTGAAATGCTTTATAGATGACAATAGTTGCTGCAGTAGCCTACTCAGGGAGTTCCTGCTCCCTTCCTTGCTTTGGCACTAATGATCATGCAGTCTCGCCGGGAGTCAGCTCAGTAATGATGCTAATTAATTACTGCAGACAGGAGCTCAAAATGTAACACTGTTGAGCAAATCAAATGCCTGTGCTGTTTTGTCTGCAGCTGGTCTCCAATGGCTTCATTTGGGGAAAAATCTTCAGTACAGTTAAGAAAAAAAGCATTTGCTCTCTCAGTACACTGTTGAAGAAATATAATATTGAAGGACAGAATAGTAATAAAAATTAGGAAGTAACTAAAATGAAATACAGGACAAAGAAAATTTTGTTCTCAACAGTTTTAACAGAAGAGTACTCTTAGGAAGTATATTGCTAGAAACATAAGACTAGAAGAGACCATTTGGGTCACTAAGTCAGTCCCTACAAACACAAGCTGTCATTCAATAATCACCAAGTACAGAATGATCCACATAATATTGACTCTACATACCTCATACACAACAGGTCTCTTTCAACAACTTACAATAATCTCAAGATCCACTGAGATCACAAAAAGTCACATGAATAATATGTTTCAGAAAAACAAAAAGTGAAATCATAGACACTGTTACTGTCATGATGATCCAGCCTTTCTCCCTTCCTCTTCTCGCCACAGGAACCAGCACACTGCATCAGATCAGGTTGCAAGTTTGTCTGAAAACTGCCTGTATAAAATAATGATTCATTTTCAGCCCTATAAAATCCTCAAAACCAGTTGAGAATGAGCAGCTCTTCTTTTTTGGCAAGCTTAGTTCTTGGCTGCAAAGTTCCCTGGACCAACCTACTGCTCAGCTGCACAAATACCAGGAGGGCCCATGATAGCTCTCACTTAGATAAGGATAAACTGCTATGGAACTGCACTCCAGACATGAAATTTCTCACTGCAGCAAAGCCAACCAAATGGCTAGCTGCCACTGAAAAGAGCAGTTCCATATAACTGGCACTGCTATTCTATAAACTGTTCACTAACTCACTTTTTATTATGAGATTTATTTTCCTCTTCTTCAGCTTGCCATGGCTGCTGGAAAAGTTGAAAATCATGGCCAAGGAAGAGGAGGAGAAGTAGAACAATCTCAATTTTTCTGCACTGGCCAACTGTTAGAGTTGTGTGATTGCACTGCAAAGCTGTACTGCAGTTCCCTGTGAATGCTCATATCTGTTCCTGTACCATTTGTGTGCTAGCATCCATAGTCTATCGGCCTTGTAGTGGACAGGATCAAGGACCTAATTAAACTCAAGAAGCATGGAGGAAAAAAAAGCATCATTTTTCTTCAGCCAGAGGTGTTCCCTGATTGAGTTCACTTTAAAGCTGAAGGAGATTAGGCATAATGACGACTAAGTTTGCTTACAGCCTTCCAGACAGAAAGCCTATTCATGCAAGCCTATGAATTCACCACAGCACAGTGCCTGCTGCACTGTTTGAGCTGGGGAACTGAGGCTGGACCTACAGTATCAAATTTATAATGTCCCTTCTGGAAGAAATAATACCTTCATATCTCAGGCACAAATTTGATCTAAATATTTATCAACTGCTAGCAGCAGATGGAAATTTTAAATTAAAAAATACCAAAAGAAACAGAACACAGAAAACAAGCATATACTGCCTATAAATATTTACGCACTTTTCATGGATAATGTTGCCTTTTGTGTGCCTCTCTTCAAAAGCATTTTTCTAAGTGCCATGACTTTAAAAGTTAGAGCTATCTAGCTGTGCATGCATAAATTTTCCTGGCAGACAGAGTGGAAAAAAAAATAACTGAAGATAGCAGCATCAAAAAGGACTGGAAAAAAAAAAAAACAAAAGTCCTCGACTTTATTTTCTTGACTATTTATGCATACCTTTTGTTTAATAATTAAAAAAAAAAAAAATCTATGTTCCTGCTATCATGTGCTCACTATCACTGTCATACCTTGAAGGGGAAAAAAAAAAGAAAAGAAAAAAAGGTTGATATTATAGAGTTTATATAATAATTGCTCAAATCTTTAGGGAACAAGATTCCTCCTTGTGATATTAAACAATTCACAAAACACCAGGAACAACCATTCCAATATCAAGAAGCTATTAATTTACATCATTTTCATAATTTCACAGGTGTCAGATCTTAATCCATTATGCCCACGTATATTATGCTGCATAGTTCCTTGCTGACTTGCCATGGGCTAATTATTGATGGTTCACTACATTCTAATAAAACCTCTATCTCATCTGTCTCTCAAACAGAAATAACACACAGAAGTTGCCAAAATGGCTACTTGAGATCCTTTAAAAAATACAGAAGAGGATAAAAGTGTTCTATTATCCTCCATCCCATAGGTCATTCTGAACACCACCTCTTGAACAATGTTTTCATTTTACTTCTTGAGTTTACCTTTTTCTTACTAATAAGTCCCAGCCTTCATACAAACATCACCTTGAATCTTCAAGTAATTTTGAAAAAAATGCTGTGTTTATGGATATATGAATCAGTTACTTGAACACACAGAAATTCTGCAGTCGGTGCTTTGGGAATATACTTGCCACCCAGCTATGCAGACACACAGTTTATGCTGTAGTCATGATCATATCTCTAACTTGAAACATTGCTTTATCTCACTGAAGGAGAATCTAGGCATTCTGACAAATGTACTGGATGAGATAATGTTTTGGTTTTTGCTATACTGTTGTCTGCCTCTACGACCTTGCAGTAGACTAGTAATTTCTACAAAGTTATGGTCAAAAAATTACCATCCACTTCTTTCCTGCTTTCTCAGTATTTACAGTCTTAACTAAGAACTAAAACAGAACAGGTTTAAGAAGCAGCTATGTTGGATGTCCATCATTTCACAGTAACATCCTGCAGCTTAAATGACACAGTTAAAAGGGCATCATCTGTTTTTACCTAGAGGGAGGTAATCCCTGGCACAAAGCTACATGTGACACCTGTATGTAGCAAATGCATCTGTTTCTGCAGCTAAACCCTACAAGGGTGAGGAACAAGAAGCCGTGGGCAAACAATTTCTCTCTCTGGAATCACACATATGGCTTGATGCAGTAGTATGTGCTGAATCCTCCAGCCAGGTCTGAGACAGTCACAGATGCTATGTATTTGCATGACCACAGTGTTATATCCAACCTAATTAACACCATGTCCAACCTAATTAGCACCACCTACCAACAGGGTTAAGTACTTTGGATGCAGCAGCATTCACATGCAAGACTACAGCTGCTGCTTCCTATTCTGCAAATAACTTGAGGAGTATGTGCTCTGCTAAGTCCCACATTCTGTTGCATGGTGCAGAGGTGCCCTCTGTCTTTTCTTTCTCTTTTTTTTAATAGCAAATACAATTTTATTTTATTGCTTCCAAGGCAAGATGAAGCTTCACTCACTGCTGGACTTTCCATAGATTTTCTGTTTAATTGAATAGGAAAAAAATGCTTAGCATACCAGAATACTAGGAAGAAATACATTTAGGATATGCTCCTACATGTGTCTAAAAAGAATCCAAACAATGAAAACAAATAGGTGAAATCCCTAAGCCTCTAAGCTCAGCTGGTCACGTAAGCACTGACTTTCTGCTGTTTGGTCTCCGGGGCAGTAATTTACAATTCTGTAAGATGTTACTGCAGACTGCTTAGTAGCAATGCTATGTCCATTTGCACAAGCATGAATGATGATTCAAGGTGTGGAGCAACAGAAAATCAGCCTCTGGTACTTACATATGATCTTAGGAAGTACACTTCTTCAGGGCACAGCTTTGACTATTTTTCATCAAAAAAAACCCACAAGAAAAAATAGTGGCAGTTTAAACCCTGTTAACATCAAAAACTCATAAGGTATGCCTATCTCTAAGCTAACACATGAACACTTTAATCATAGTAATGAAGTCCAAAGTTCTTACAAGCATCCAAACTGGGCATTATCAACTGACAGTTTACCATATGTGTCATGGTAGAAGAAATCTTGAGAGATTTGAAGAATGCAGCAATTGCTTCAGGGAAGGTATTCCATATGCCGAGGGTGACCAAAAGAACATCATTAACACAGCTATAAGAAAAGCAGATGGTGTAGATATGGAGATGGAGAGAGAAGAGGACATCAGATGACAGGAAAAGGCAAAGTTGTGAAGTACTGTGGTACAATTTGAGAACACAACTGAGCTGACAGGTGCTGTTGACTGGGTGGGCTCCATAGGCACTTAGCAGAACAGTCAGGCAGACCCTTAGAAAAATGAACGGTTCTCTACCAGGAAAGTTGTCACAACTAGCTCATTTGGGTGAGAGAGATACCAGTGATGGCACAAGGGAAGTGCTAGGAATCAACCCATGATGACAGGTGAGGAAGGAGGTGCAGGGCTACCCTTTTGGCAGCAGATTAGCTTGGCTTAGATACATCATCATAATCAGGTCACAGCTCAACAAGGCTACATAACCTAACATCATCCATAGCTGCTCTGCAACCTCTTTCACCACACATTTCCCCAGACCCAACCATTCAGTTGCACCAGCAGAAGTGGTGCCTGATAGACAAGATTGGAGAAATGAGCTAGTTTGGAAAAGGTGCCTCTCCTCCCTCCCTCCCTCATGCTGCTTTTCAGCCAAATCAAGTTCCTAATCTGGTTTACCACACAGATAAACAAAACAACTGTGCCAGCAAATTATTGGGCATATCAAAGAGACAGGAGTGAATGGCTGGGAGCAGAGACTGTTTTAGGCCAGTGCAGCTGCCAAAAAAATTGTCAAACTGCACTCCTAAGAGAGCTACAGGGCTTGCAACAACAGGAAAATCTACGGAGATATGCTAAAGAGGCAAGTACAAAAAGGAGACACAGAAATAGGCCATGAAGATAAGTGCAAGAATAGTATTTCAAGGGACCTTTTTGACAGGTCGGGTCAGGCACAGGAAAAAAAAAACTGTCATAAGCAGGCTAAGAGATAACAAAAGCCTAAAAAATTTATCTGTGATGTAGACAGAAATAAGAAGAGACTTTAGAGATGAGAAGGAAACAAAATTTATATACATGAAGACAAACAAGACAAAAAAGAGAGCAGAGTCAAAGATGACTCCCAGGTTACAGATCTGATCAACAGAGAGTAATTGTATGCCTTCCAGACACGATCACAAAGTGTCTATCCAGCTAAAAACAGGAGTCCTTGTGTGGCGACCACAGATGGAGTTTCAAGTTGAGAGGTTCTCTGAAACACTATACGACATTTCCTCAACAGGTGGAAGCTTTACATTTTCCATCAGTTCCCATATTGTTTTTTCAAATGAGCTTCAAATCCAACCAACATACTCACACTTGCTCATAATTGCAAAACTGGCCAGTACCAGCAGCACTGTCATGGAGGACAGAGACCTAAAACTCTTCAGGTGTTTAGTAAACCTTCACATAAGAATGCAGATCGGGTCAAGCAGCATCTTTATCCTTAACCTTTTTAAGGGGAGAAGGGGTATTCAGATTCAGAAGCTTTGACTCTGCTTCCACCGTAATTTCACTACTGCCAAAACCTAGAACTGCCACTTGGAGTGTTTAAGAGATGGTTTTAATGACAAATGATTACATCAGAATGGAAAATGAGCCCACATTTATCTATTTCAATAATGGGATGAAAAAGTAAGCCACTCTTCTCTTTTTGGAGTTACACTCATTTTCTGGAGCTATTTCTATGCAATCTTGTCTCCTTCAGTGCCATCCAGTGGAAATAATGTGAAATATCACACCTATGAACAGGGAGGATATATACAAAATCACCACAGCACACAAAACAGCTATATTATTTTCAGGAGGTGCTGTTCATACCAGGTAAATTGCAGGTTGTCAGAGATATTGGTATAACAATAATGAAAATGAGGACCATGATTTTCAATAGCAATAATTCAAATTAGATCTGACATTGTTGCCTGGAGTCTCAAGAAAACTCCTTATATAATTTCTAAAATAGTTATTTGTGTCTGCAAAATATGTAGCACATACAAAATTCATACTGGTACAGCATGGTATAAAGATTTAATAGCATCCATTTGTGTAATGCACCTATCCACAACCCAAGCCAATAAAATATTAGTTTCAATTTTTCTTTTCCTCCAAGGCATAAATACTCTGACTGAAGAAGCAGGAGTATGTGTATTTATAGGTGCTTAAACTCTAAATAATACAACTATTTTAAAAGCATATTCACAGATATATTTATATTGTATTCTACATGCATGTGTACATGGAGATGCATGTGTTGTGTACACATATATATATACATGCATGCACAAATAAATATTATGCTCATAGTAGATTCTTTATTCAGATAAGACCTCTTTGCCCTTTTAGTGCTTTCCTGAATCTTCTAGAATTACAATGAGCTCATGCCAATATTTGCATTAAGATTCCTAAGACTTTTTTCATGCTTCTTCCAACTCTAGGGCAGAGCTGTCTGCCAAAGGCCTAATGCTTCCTAACCAAAAACTCTTAAAAGGTAGTCTGCAAGATTAATTTCTGCAGATAAATAGACTTTTACTGGTTTGCTCCTTAACAGCACACACATAAAGACTAGAAAAGAACATTAGAGCATTTTCTTGGTCCTACTTACACTAGCAGATGCCGACTGCAACAGAAAAGCATATTGAAATGCTAATGTCTGTACTCACTGAGTTTTACCTTTCTTTTCTCTAAATTTCTATTAAAATCTCAGTGGTTCCTCTGTCAATGCTCCCTTCCTATCACAGCTCGTCCCTTTGCTCGGAGTCAAGACTTGATTATGTTTGATTTTGTCCACTGTACCAGTGTATTCTCATTATTCTGGTTTCTTAACTAAGTTCCACATCTATTCTCTCCCATTTCTCTTAGTTCAAGGCTCCTGGCATACAGTTCTCCTCTGATTCCTCATCTACTTGTTCCCTTGCCTTGAACTTGTTCTCCTTCATTTCTCCTTGAAAATTTAATTTCATTCCTTGTACAACCCCAGTACCCTATGTTAAGCTTTTCTACTCACTAAGTAGTCTCAGTCCCTTCGTATTTCCTGTCTCAGTACTTACTGTTTCTGTCCCATCAGTAAGGTCCTTGTCCCCTCAGCATTCCTCTCAGGCATGCTCAAGCCCCTGTGAAGAGAAGAAAACAGCAGCTTTTTGGGAGCACAGACGTTTTGATAGCCTCACTCTGAGTCCAAAGACCCCCTCCAGCCCATAGTGGAAAGCACAGATCTCTCTTGGGCCCTGCAGCCCTCAGATGGGGTAGACTTGACTGCAGTTGTTTGAATGGTTGGGGACTCATGCTAAGTCAGGAAGAAAGAAAATTAATTTCTTCAAAGGCTTATGAATTACACTAGGTGCAGCCAGAGAACCAGACATCCACCTCCCAGGTCAGCTTTTCATGACAAATTCCAAGTCTGCTCTAGAGCATGAAGGCATTTAAGCACACCAATGATAAGATCTCCACAATATTTTATCCTAGCCCTTTTTTTTCCCCTGCCCTTGTTCTTAGATCATGTTTGGTAGCAGTAAAGTCATTCATTTTCAGTGTGAAAAATTTCATGCCAAGCTACAAACGTTTAGCAAGTGGTACACTACCTAAACCATAGTTTAGCAAGCAAAATTCAGTGAGTGGCATGCTACCTTTAGCTGCAGTTAAAGCTTAACAAACCCAATGAAAGGAAAACAACTGACAACCCTATTGTAAGCATTGTTATATATTTCAAGTATAACACGTTACTAAACACAGAATGGGATTTAAGCTATCAATAAGAGCACATTTGTGTAAGTGAAAATTATTCTTGATTATTCACATCTACCTTTAATCAACTGCAACTACAAAATACAGTTGAGAAATCTCAGGAGTGGGCAGTTGTGAAATCCAGAGCTGCTTACAGTAGCTTAACAAAAGTGGTGCAACTGTGGTTAAATAAAAACAGATTTACTCTGAACCTACAGAGCCATTAATGTTATTTTAGCAAGTGTTTTCTTTTATTCCAAAGATTAATTTACTGAATAGTAATGACTGGCTTCCTTGGCACACGCAGACCTCTCCTCCCAAAAGTGTTGTCCCTTGCCCGGCTAGGAGACATTCAATGATCTGCTCCGGCAGAACACATATGTTACACAGGGAAACAGCAAAATGTCTCTCACCCTTCTTCAGGACGCACTTCTAATGAACTTAAGCCAGAGACCTCAAAGGTTTATTACTTATAGAAGGGACCAACCTAAAGATAATGTTCAGAGGATTTATTGTGCCAGGCCAGTAAGATCCCACCGACACTGCCTTTCTGCAGCTGTAACTGTGAGCTTTATCTTTGCATTGTTGTGATATTAAGGGCACACTTCTTAAATAAGCTGAATAAAGACTGTCACTATATTTTAACCTTAACTGCACAGAATGTAATCAAACTCAATGGCTCTACTGCCTTCTGTGTTTCACTGGGACTTGACTCTGAAGAAATAATATCTCAGTAGTTTACAAAAGCAGAAATAAACTTGATTATACAGGAAGTGCAGGTGAAATACTGTGATTTCAGACACTGGCATGATTCACCCCAAGTTTTTAGTTGTATCTTGCCAAAAGACACTATTATCATGCCTCAAATGACTAACAACACTACTATCAATGTGGCATTTAGAAGTTCCTTCCCTAGTGGGGACAAAAACATCTATTTTCTTTCGATGTTGAAAATTAAATGCACAGTATTAGCACCATCAATGAGGTGTTTAACTTCAAAATTGCCTTTCCTGGTGAGAACAAAAATGCTACTTCTTTCCTTTTTTAAAAAATTACCAGCAGTGCTTTTCTCTCTTTTCTACTACACACACTTGTTTAATCAACTTGAGACACAGTATGTCTCTAGTGCTCAGAAAGCACTGTCGGTATACACCCAAGTCTGTGCACGTACGTGACATCTCATGCTCTGATGCTGGAATCTAGCCTGTTTCCAGTATATTCAAACACAATATTTAAGTACACAAAATATGTCTATGAAAGAAAAAAGCAGAGAAGACAGAAGGATAGATTTCCGTTCAAGTCATCTTTGTACAAACAAGGCTGTGCTAATGCAGAAGGAGCATTAGAGAAAATTAACAGCATAAGGTGCCAAAAAGGTACCAGACCATAGAGGTTGTTCTCTATACAAAACTACAGCCAAAAAATGCTGTGAGCCATTCCAAAAGTTTGCTGGACTTTTCTCCAGCTGTCAGATCTGTTTGTGTTCACAGATGTCATCAGTAGGCAGAGGTGAAATGGCTTGCAGTTCCTTTGTCCTCTAAAGCTGGGCAAGACGATTACAAGTTTTTCTCATCAGTTCCTGAAGCACTCTAGGACCAGATAACATACTAAGCTCTACAGATGTGCTGAGTCTCCACCACTCTTTAGAACAACGCTTTTGGAAGAGCCCAGGATGCTCAGATGAATACATACAACCTTATGCACAAGATGAACAAGAACAGACACAAGAGTGCAATACAGAGGCTTATATTTGGCATAAGAAACTGTCATTCACACAGCAACACCAGACTGTGACTTCTGAGCGTATGAGATGCCCAAATCGCCATCTGGAGTCTAAGTCTATCCAGCCCCTACTCTTAACTGGCATATGAGCAGCTCAAGCATGGGCTGGTCCTTAGCTGTGTCACTTGGCAGCTCAGACAGCTGCAGAGGAAGACAGGACATTCAAGGCTTTATTGTTTGCCTTGCTACCTTTGCTATACTACAGGCAGTTATGCCACAGCTACTCAGGCCTAGTTGACTTCCAGGTGTTCTGGGACAAACCCCAAGCATTTGTTCAAACTCTTAATTCATTGAATAATATGAACAAACAGGCTAGCAGCATGGATGATTTCAGCTTGAGTGCAAACTCAAACAGAAGTTCACCAGGGATTCCATTTACCCTTTTCCTTCTAAGGTCTGTATTGACTGTTGTCAAGAGTTTGGGCTGTGCCAGACACTAGACAAGTGATAGATGCCATTAACCCCTCTACCATCCAAAATGGGAAGAGAAAGGGAATAAAGGAGAGAGACCTTGCATGGAAAATTAAAACTAGTAATGAAGATAAAAACAAAACCTTTAAATATATACAAACACACACAAACCAAATATTGAACCCAACACCCTTTATGGCAATTGCATCACCATGACAGAAGCCCCAAACAAGACTTAGAGGCACACAATAAGTTGATTCAGAAGGTGGATTCTGGAAGTGAATTCAGGAATGCATGGATCAGGACTGAAGGTATAATGGATGCTGGACACTGAAGAGTAGAGCTCAACCCTTGTGATTCCTCAGCTTTAT
The DNA here is from genome assembly GCF_015220805.1 of Pogoniulus pusillus. Lineage (NCBI taxonomy): Eukaryota > Metazoa > Chordata > Aves > Piciformes > Lybiidae > Pogoniulus > Pogoniulus pusillus. Next base: position 26,042,602 of record NC_087272.1, read on the forward strand.
ACTGAATACAATGTATATGGAGCAGAACACCTTGTTGGTCAGCTTAGGGTCATCCATCTTGTCTACACCTCCCTGTAGGTGCAGTCTTTTATCCTGGATCCCAAACATTAGTAAACAAGATTTAGTGACCTTGACCTGCACACCAATCTTTGGTGTTAGCTAGAAACATTCAGAGTTATCATCCTTAGAAGCAGACAGCATCTACAAACATATGCTGTTAATTTTAGAAAGTGCAGCTACTCAGAAGAGACAGAGCTGAAAAGTAAAAGCAATGAACAGAATTAGTTCTCTTCTAACTCAAATGGGACAACCACGAAGCTAAGAATCATGGTATCACATATTCAGATATCAAGGAGACAGGCCAACCTCATTTCTAAGTGGAAACCCTAATGTGATAGATCATGGCCTTCATATATTTGAGCTTGCACTACCAGATAACCACATGCAGAACTGATACAACTAATGCCTGGAAACAGACAGGTAACACTACACTGGTGGTGATCACACACGCTGTTTCTAAACAAACCCATCACTGCCAGACACCCACACTAGAGAGTATACAAACTTTGTTCTCTACAAGCAAATACAAAACAATAATGAGCCAGTCAGGTAGGGTCCCACTCACACTGTCACTGAATTATTCATGCCAATGTACATCACATGGGCTAACCAAGGGGAAAAAAAAAACCACCTCCACTTTAACAATGGATACAAAATAGAACTGCATTGTACTATTTTTTCTGGTTTAGTTTCATTAGTTTTGAAACATAGAGATACTACAGGTTAAACCACTCCATGGCAATGTCCATGAAATAACACCTTAAAGTCACTTAAGGAGAAACACTCCTCCCTTAAATGCAATATGCCTTGTAGCTGACTTCACGATGACATGTAGGTGTTAAAAACTGAAAACTAAAGCAAATAGAGACTTCTAATTCAGGGAGCAAAATCAATACAGCTCTCCTAGGGGAGTCCTTTGCAATTAAAAACTCTACTGTTGCACTAATTCCGTGAGCACCATCCTGGCAGACCGAAGGTGGTGCTATTTTCATACCATGCTTATTACTTTCTCACAGAGAATTCCCCAAGTGGTTTGAATCAAATACTGAGGTAACATTTTGCAACATAAAAACAGCCTACGGAGTTGAAAAAAGCAATTACCTGAACCCTCTGTGGCCAGCAGCCCTCAGACTCTCTAACATGTCCTCCAAAACGTTAAAAAACTGTTTCCTTGCTATCACATGCCAGAGGACAGAAGTATGAACTGATCACTGATCTCATGAACTCCGACCTCAGCAAGGCTGGAACTGATCCGTGAATTGGAACTTCTGTTCACGCTTTGGTCAAGCATAAACCAAAGTGAGCAACTGTGGCCATTCCTTTTCCCCTAGTTCTTCAGAAATCTGAGAGAAGGATGGGGGAACGGGCAGCCAGCCAGAGGCACATGGGCTTAGGAGAGCAGCGCACCAGCTCTGCAGCTCAGTCGTATAGGCCTGAATGCGTCAACCTGCGTACGGCACCCACACAAGCACTGTTACAAATGCCAGGCGGCGCCTACAGCACAAAAACACCCGTGGGCCGTACGAAAACACAAGGTACGCTCAATCGGAAAGAGCCAAGGAGAGACAGGTGCCTGGAAGCTACGCACACCCCAGACCGCAGCCCTCAGCCCCGCCGCAAGGCCCCGGCCCAGCGCTCAGCCCTCAGGGGGAGGCTGCGGCGCGCGCTTCCGCCTCGCGGCGCTGACGGCGCCAGTCAGGCCCGGCCCGGCCCCGCCCCGCCCCTCGCGCGCCGCAGAGCAGCCTAGGGCGGCGGCCGCTGTGAGGTCATCTGGCGCGGCCGGAAGGAGCGGAGCCGCTGTCGCCGTTGTCGCCGCTGTTTCCGCTGTTTCCGCGGTGCGGCGCGGAGGGGCGCCCCGCGCACAGCCCGGGAGGGCGCGGCGGCTGTGAGGTCATCTGGCGCGGCCGGAAGGAGCGGAGCCGTTGTCGCCGTTGTCGCCGTTGTTTCCGCGGTGCGGCGCGGAGCGGCCCCCCGCGCACAGCCCGGGAGGGCGCGGCAAAGGAGGGCGGCGGAGGGGAAGCGGGAGCGGCCATGGCGGCGGGGAAGGCGGCGGCCGAGCCCCTAGGGCGGACGGCGGAAGAGGTGGCTTGGGCCGAGGCCCTGCGTGGGGCCTGCGAGCCTGAACACCACTGGCGGTTCCGCCGTGAGTTCCTGCTACGCAATGTCGGGGAGCCGCCAGCGGCGGGCAGCGCCCAGCTCCAGCGCCTAGTGTCCCTCTCCATGGTGTGGGCCAATCACGTCTTCCTGGGCTGCCGGTGAGTGCGGGCCAGGTCAGTGGGCCCCGCGTGGGCTTTCGGCGCAGATCCTTGACGGTCCCCCTCCTCTGCCCTTGTCGCCCCTCCAGGTACCCGCCGCAGGTCATGGAGAAGGCGCTGGAAATGGCCGAAGGCATACAAGTGACCGGCGCCCCTGTTCGCACCACGAGAGATGAACTGGTTGCCAAGGTGAAGAAAAGAGGCATATCAAGTAGCAATGGTTAGCAGATAATAGCTGTGACAATACATAGGAGTCTAGAAAATGCTTGTTTTTAAATGTTTTCGGTTTACCTCGGGCTTAGAAAGTAGTCGAATTAATGTTTAAAACTCCTTGTCAATCGTTTCCCCTGTCTGCTATTTTTTTTCCTTATGTAACACCTGTAGAGTAGATGTAATGTGTATGTATTCTGTTGGTAATGTAGAGCTCTTGTTTTGAATTCCTATAACTGGTGCACTTTAGCTGATGGTTTTTTAATGTGATGTAGACTGTTATGCTCCAGCATAAATGCATTCTTGTTACTTTGCCTTTAGTGCTAGGCAGACATTGTTGCTTTGTGAGAAACTTAGTTTTATAAGGGCAGTATTTCAAATATATTTTTATGATATTAGTAGACAAAAATACACCTTTTTTTAAACTTAAGTAATCTGCTTAATGTACTTTGATAATTTTTGGTTTGAACTCCAAGAACAGAAGTATGTTCTTGCCCTCTGGTCACAAACCAAAACCTGAAAACTTGCCCCTGAGTATTTTTAGGTTTTTGTGGAAAAAACAAACAAACAAACAAAAAAACCCCACGTTAAACCATTTTGAAGTAACTGAAATTACAGTACAAGGTGTATTCCTAATATGTACCTTTTAAATTCGCAAAGATTATTGCTGTAAGTTTTTAGAAAATAGATTGTCTCTGGATGGGTATTTCATAGTACAGGAATTAAAGAGGGTAACGTACTTCACTTGTTTTGCAGAAGGGGTAGAAGAGCCCTCCAAGAAGCGAGCTGTTGAGAAGAGCAAAGATGCTAAGGATACTGGAAAGGACATGAAAACAACCAAGGCAGAAGCCCTGAAGGAGACAGAGAGCACATTGCCAAAAAAGCAGGAAAGCGATACCAGCAAAGATTCAGAAAGCTCCCAGTCAACTTCCACTTCAGATCAAGAAATGATCACATCATCAAATGTAGAAAAGGAAGTAAAACCTGCTAATGCTGAAAATAATACTGAGCAAAATGTGTCTTCTTCCGAAAAAGAGTCAGGAGAGAAGTCTTGCTCAAGCTTACCTAAGGACAGCAAGTGTGGAAATGTGACATCACCTGAGAAGAAAACTGCAGTAAGTGCAGTGCCACCAGCTTCCCAGAGTGCCCTGCAGGTAGAGGTGGTGGCAGCTGTGGTGCCACCAACCACCAAGAGTACCCCACAGGCAGTGGCAGCAGCAGTGCCACCGACCATCAAGAGCACCCCACAAGCAGAATCAGTGCCACCGACCACCAAGAGCGCCCTGCAAGCAGCGGCAGCGGCAGTGCCACCAACTACCAAGAGCACCCCGCAGGCAGCGGCAGTGCCACCAACTACCAAGAGCACCCCGCAGGCAGCGGCAGTGCCACCAACTACCAAGAGCACCCCGCAGGCAGCAGCAGTGCCACCAACTACCAAGAGCACCCCACAGGCAGTGGCAGCAGCAGTGCCACCGACTACCAAGAGTACCCCACAGGCAGTGGTAGCAACGATGCCACCAACTACCAAGAGCACCCTGCAAACAGCAGCAGTGCCACCTACTACCAAGAGCACCCCACAGACAGCAGCAGCAGCAGTGCTACCCACTGCAAAGAGCATCCTACAGGCAGCAGTGGTGCCACCAACTACCAAGAACACTTTGCAGGCAGTGGCAGCAGCAGTGCTGCCAACTACCAAGAGCACCCCGCTGACAGCGGCAGTGCCACCAGCTACCAAGAGCACCGTGCAAATAAGTGCTACATTGCTGTCTTCCAAAACCCAGGCTAGTACTTCAGCATCAGTGTCCAAGAGTGGTGCTCAGGTGAGCAGCTCACTGCTTTTGGCTCCCAAGACCAGCACTCAGGTGGGTGCTTCACTGCTGCTGGCCTCCAAGGGCACTGCTAAAGTGACCTCCACACTCCTGGCCTCCAAGAGCAGCGCTGAGGTGGCTGCTTCGTTGCTGGCTGCTCGGAGTGGTGCTCAGCAGGGATCTTCACTACTGAATTCCAAGAGCAGTGCTCAGGTGGCTGCTTCACTGCTGGCTGCTCGGGGTGGTGCTCAAGGTCCCTCATCACTAGCCTCTCGTGGTGGAGCTCAGGCAGGTGCTTCTCTGCTGGCCTCCAAGGGTGGTACACAGGCAGGCACACCACAGCTTGCTTCCAAGAGCAGCTCACAGGCAGGTGAAAGTCCTGCTAAGGCTTTGTGCAAACCATTAACAAGCGAAGATGCAAAGGAAAGACAGCCTTTTTTCAACAGATTATACAAAGCTGTAGCCTGGAAACTAGTTGCTGTTGGAGGCTTCAGTCCTAATGTAAATCATGCGGAACTTCTAAACTCATCTATTCAGTCTGTAAAAGCTACATTAGATGTTGCTTTTGTTCCCCTGAAGGAGCTTGCAGACTTGCCTCAAAATAAGAGCTCTCTGGAAAATATAGTTTGTGAACTGAGGTGCAAGTCTGTCTACTTGGGTACTGGCTGTGGTAAAAGTATGGAAAATGCCAAAGCAGTTGCTTCAAGGGAAGCTTTGAAATTATTCCTCAAGAAGAAAGTTATTGTGAAGATATGCAAAAGAAAATACAAAGGTAGTGAAATTGAAGATTTGGTACTTCTGGATGAGGAATCAAAACCATCAAATTTACCTCCAGCTTTAAGAAATCCTCGTGAGATCTTGTAGGGGAGAAAGGCTGTTTGTACCCTGTATAGTATTTCAAAATAAGGACTGAAGGTTAATTTTGTACTTTAAAAATGCAGGCTTCCAGATATTTTGTATTTCTTTCTCAGTTTTGCAAGACAATGATAGTCTTTTCACTTGGTAGCAATTGTATAAAACTTGTTAGAGATGACAAGTGTGCATTTAAAGGTATGCCTTAATACATAGCACATTAGTGTGCTGTTTCATTTGCAAAATAGTCTACCTAATTCTTCTATTTTTAATTAAGGTACAATTTGTTGTTTAAAACTTGACAATTTTGTAATTCTACGATTTGATGGCAGTGTGCTCAATTGTCTACCATGTCTTTTTTAGCCATATAGAAGTGTGTATATATAGGGACCATAATACTTGAATGATTGAAAGTTGCTGAAAAATTTCAATCAAAAAAAATGGAATCATCTGTTTCAGGCTTCTTGCTCATAATGTTCATTGTTGCTCATACTAGGAGCAAAAATACTTGGTTGACTAATTTTTATGGGATGTTTCTGTAGTACTCACAAATATAAATGACACCCTCATTCCATTTAACATACTAGAAAGCTAGATCCCGTTTAAGATTATACTGGTAAATTATCAATTAGCAGTCAAGTCACAGCTGCTTCAGCCACCAGAACTCTGTAAGCAAATTTATATTGTTAAATATTTACATTTTTTCTCTTCAAATAAACATGGATTTCAATACTAAACATTTTGACTGCTACTAAAACAATAAAACCTTCAGAATAGGCTTTTATAGTACTTCAGTTTCGGCCATGAAATATTCCATCCATTTCAATAATTTTGCAACACCTTGAGGAAAGCTTTACTTTGAGTGGCTTCAAGGTGTAATCCCACATGGATGAGATGTTTTCTTTAGATGCATAGATGAAATACTGTAACACTGATAGGGTGGACCTGTAGAATATCTATTTCTACTTTTGTAACACCAGAATAAGGGAAACAAAGATACTGCTGTCTAGTAGAGACAGCAAGTGTATTGTAAAGCAAAGTGTTCACACTAATCAAACCCTTCCTTTGCTATGTTTCTATGCCATGTACGGGATGGTTTGAAGGAAAGTGAGAGATTACCTTTTATTTTCAATATTACTGAAATACCTGCACAAACTGCATGTTTTGATATATTGGATAATGACATGTAATTGTAAAAACATACTGTCTTCAGTGCTATTTTGAATTAATCTTGTCCAGTTACGGTAGTTAGCATCATTTAGTGGCGATCTTACACTTGACAGAGATCCACTGATCAAGTCCTACAGGAGTGAATAGGATTTCCTGGGATCTCAGTAGTATGTATGTCTAAAGACTTCAAGTTCTTTTGTGATTGTGGAACTAAACCACAATGGTATTACACTGTACCCTATGTGATTTTGAACAGCAGTGGCTGTCCAGTCTGTAGCACCTGAAGCCTGCAAGGCACTTGTGCTTGGTGGCCAGTTGAGAACTTCCTCTGTCTGACCCCTGTGCTTCTGTGCCCTTGGTCGCCCTTCACTCTTGTTGGGTTTCTCAGGAGTTCCCTCTTGGTGTTTCTGGAGCACCACCTGACATTCGGAACGCAATACAGTGCATCTCACACAGCGTAAGAATATTGGTGTGTACTGATAGCACAGAGCGAGTTCCATGTTGTATTTAGGAGCTGTGGTATTCATGCCAGCAGATATGTAATTTGTTTTCAGATCTTCACTGTGTTGTGGAGATGCAGAATGACTGTTGTCACAGCGCAGGAATTGTGTCCTGTGCCCTCTGAAACAGCTTTTCTAGCTGTTCATTTGGGCATCTCGATCTCTGAGAACTGCAGCATGAACTTGATTGTGAAGATGTCTTCTGCCTCCAAAGCAAAGCTGATATTTACTGACCTCAGGGGGGAGGTTAAGGTAACTGTGTTAAAAGGCTGAGGTGCTAGATGCCCATTTTTTAAAGTACTCACTTAGGCTTTTAAAAAAAAATTTGAATGTTATTCCTCTTTGATGTTTGGTTGTGATTCATTAAAGGATGAGTCTGTAGCTACTCCTAATCGAAACTGAAAGTGTGTGTTATTTTTTTATTCCACATTTTGCATGGGAAGCAGCTCAAAAAGCAGATTCTGACATTCAGGTAAATAATCAAAGTATTTGAATTAGAATTTCTTAACATTTAATTAACCCTAGAAGAAGAAAGAAAGAATTTCGAGGAACTGGCTGTGTCAAGAAGTGTTCATGTGGTCCTGCTAGTTCCACAGCCTCTGGGTCTTCCTCCTAGGTGCTGTCCTGGTCTCTAGCAATTGAGATGCTGGTAACTGTAGACGTTGCTGATCAGGACCGGCTAGAGCAAATGCAGGTTTATCTGAGGGGATACAAATGAAACCAACCAACTGAAAGAAAAAAATGTCCCTGTTTTTCTTGCAGGAGTGCGGGAAATTGCAGTCATCAAAAATTACTCCTGTTTCCTCTAGGGGCTGCTAGAACAGCTTATGTACGTCCTGTTTTCTTAAGACAGCTGCTCGACTAACTGCTGTTGGCATCTTAGGGGGTGGGGAGGCTGGCAGGGCCCGGAGATGTCTCCACTGCAGTGCGCTGTGCTGGCCATCAGGTGGCGGCAGAGGCCTCGCTGCTGCGGCCCAGCAGCCTGCGGCGGGGCCGCTTCGGGGCGGGGCTGCGGCTCTTAATTTGCCTAATATATTCCCGGGGAAGCAGCAGCCCTCCGCGGTGCAGAAATCCCGGGCATACGGAGCCTGGCGCGCCTCTGCGACGGCCTGGCGGCCTCTCTGTCTGTGCAATGCCTGCAGAGACTGGCAAAAAAAGACGAGGAACTGGGAACAGTTCTCGCCCTGTCCTCAAGGTTTCCAGCATACCGCCCTATAAAAGGCGGCTGAGGAAACACTCGTGCACTGGGATGCTCTGAAGACCTGCTCTCTAGGCTACGCACGGAGGACGCTGGTTCCTCATGGGCCTTAGTGCCCGCCTAGGGGAAAGTCCCCGGACCACCGGCAGAGAGTGTCGGGCGCTATCGCGCTCTCGGACGCCCCCATCTCACGCAATCGCCGCCGAGACGCCTCCGGGCAGAGCGGGTGAGCGCGGGGCGGGCTTCTCGTCACGGCCACAGACATCGCAGGTAGTGCGCAGGTGCACTAACAGAACGGGGCTCACTCTCAGGCCATCCCTTTTTGCCAGCCTTGGCGAGCCCTGGGCGGAGCTCTTCGCAGGGAAAGCGAAGCACGCGTGGGAAACACCCGGCTTCCCCTGTCAGGATGTACACCCGCCTGGCGGAGCGCCTATCTCTGCCCGAAAAGGCTTCCTTTCACTTCCCTGTTCCAGGAAGAAACCAGAGGCCAGATGGAAGCATATTCTCATGTTTGTTTGCATCATGAAGAAGTTAAACGTCAAATACAGAGCAGTCTGATGCGTATCCGAGTGACAGCACGAAACTGACACAGCACAAAATGCAAACATCACTCTTCTCCAGCACAGCAGCCACTCACAGGCATGCTGCTGCACAGGGATGAGTACGGGGTGCACCCCTGTTTCCTCCTGCTGACCCGGACCTCCTCACAGAACGCCAGTACCTCTGATCAGTGAGTGTCATTAGTACTACTCAACAGATTCTCCTGCTTACATTCTGATACTGTGCAAGCTGCTGCCTGCAGCAATCATGCACATGAGTACTAGCCATGCTGATAAACCCAACAGATTTCACAGGCAGTGCTGTCCTTGCCTCTAGTACATTAAGCAAATAACACATCATTGTGCTCAGCTCCATGGAATTAAGTCCTCTGACAACCTACAGCCACGCAGGGGTATGAAACCCAACAGAAGAGCACTAGCAAAGACCTCCAAAATAACATCACGTTCAGGAATCTCAGGCCCAGAAAGTATGATTAATGTTCCCCTTACCCAAACAGCACCCAAGCAGCCCTGCACCAATATTTCCTTCTGGTTCATGCTCCTGTGAAGCACCCGGGTCTGCCAAAGTAGCAATGTCTTTTAGGTGGAATGACAGACATATGGCCTCTATGTAGGCACAATATTTTGCAAACCCCACTGGTTTCCAACACCTGCCTTTGTCCCAGCAATAGAGGAACAGCTTTTTAGCTGTGTCAGACTACTATGCTAGGTGGAAGAGAGCAGCATGCAGGAAAGGGAGTACCTCTGTCACAGAATTAGCTACAACAGCTCTAACTGCATCACATGAGTTTTGAAAGTGTGCACAGGGGGCTGACAAACCACCTGGCTTGAGCTGTCATTCAGACTGCTGTTTTAGCTGCTTGAACTTCCTTAGTATTCTCTCTTTTCTATCATAATTCTTCATGTGATCAGCTATATGTATACGGTAAACCAGAGATTTCAAATTAAAATATTATCAAAGAACCCATCCCAAAGAAACAGCTAAACTAGGGCATATCTTTTATGAAGTTCTTTCTGGGTATTTTTGTTGCTGTTTTGTTTTTGTGGGGTTTGTTTTCTGTTTGTTTTTTTTAAGAAACTGCAATGAAATCCCAGTGTCCTAGTTCCAACTGCTAAAAAAGATATATGCATGACTGTATGAAGCTAACGTTTCACAAGCTGTCAGGCTTTTGTAGTACAGAGAGCACCTGCAGTACAGGCTGACAAGCTTGTGTAGACAAGCTGAAGCTTGCACAGTGACTGATGTGGGTTTGGGTTTCTTCTTTAGTCCTAAAGATTGCATTATAGCACCTTAAAATTTTTGCCTGTTTTTCTCTGTGTGTGGACAAAATTCTCTCACTTGTAGTTTATGTTAAATGTCAGTCTTCGAATTTGTTAACAAGAGACAATATGTGAAAAAATCAAACTCCTCTTGACTACAGATGGCAGTAAGCTGACATGACATGGTCTAGTAGTCCAGAGGCTAATTGCAAAAGCACACATTGAAAAGAGTTTTGTTGCTGTCTCTTTCACTAGGCAGATCTGTCCTCCAGCTCTTTAAGTTGGAAACTGCAGAGAAAAATCACATCAGTATCTATTCTGAAGCATATTTTGTAAGCTTTTCTTTCAGTTAAAATGTGCATTTTCGCCATGTTTTGCATAGTGTATGATAGGCACACTCTGCCCATTTAACAATTCGAATTTGTTTGCCCTCTGTGTGGTTCTGTTAGTAGCTAACACCACAGCAAAGGTATTGCCATAGCTATGTTACACAGTTCTAAGGAAGCTTTATCATTTATGTACCTTACCCCTGAACTGGCCCCCATTCTAAATTTGTCAGGAAGCTATCAAATTTTAGGCTGTGATTAAGAATTACAGAAGAATTACACATTACAGAATGTGAATAAGAATCACAGCTTTCTTCCATTCGTGAACTTAAACCTGTACAGCTCTGCATGTGGCTGAGCTAGGATACTGCCTTGTGCAGAGCTGGCCAGAGTGGAGTGATAGCAGCACTTGGAGATGACTGTTCACACATTCAGCTGGCCTTTTGTACATGACAGCACAGGGTTCCACCTGCACTGAAGATGCACTCACATACCAGTGTTCAGAAAAACAAAGTTTATATCAATACTTGGTAATAGTTTCAGATACGTTGTAGGCTAATTTTGAAAAGGGCACATGGTAATTTCTGAGCTCAAGTGCCTGTTGCTAAGGCAATGAAAGATGGAGTTCCAATGGTTACCAGTTATTTACTTGCTCTAGTAACATTCCTGCAACTGAAAAAGCACTGTTCAGCTTTAACATCTTAGCCCTTTAAGGTTTGAATTGTCACTGATGGACAAGTAACATTGTTAGTCCCAAGTGGACTGAGAAACTACATGGTCTAAATGCCACTACAGAGATCAAATACGTGGCACAAAAGAAAATTTGTCACTGGTAAGAAAGCCGATATAAACAGCCAACATTGCCTAATTTTCTTCCTCTGGTATTTTATATTTTAACTGCAGTCTGAGAGACAAACTCTTTTCAGTCAGATGATGCCCATAATTTGATAATAGCTTTTCACCTGAAATTCTGCCTTAGTTTGGAGCATATGTTACATTTCTGTTTATTACTTTGGGGAAGAGGATGGTTGAGAGGTCAGCGATCTATTAATCTTGTTTAACCAAGAATTTTTTTTCACGATTACAACTGAATAATAAAGAAAATATAAATTCTGTCAGTTCTGGGAAAAAACATGTACATCAGTTGTATGCTAGTAGTATACAACAGTACTAATTTTTGGTAACTTGGAGTAAGTGGTGGCACTCAAAAATTCTGCACAGCAGCAGCACCTCTAATTCAGGTGACTTGGTGCTACATTTGTTTTGAAGATACAAAACTACTCTCTCGTGCTGTTTGCACTGACTTTCACTTGCACTAGTGCTTAATCATTTGTACTGGATAAGCAGATTCCAAAGAGAAGAAAATAAAATCCACACTAGAAGTGAAATAAAATGAAGCTTTCTCTTGTTCAGTGTGGGGGTTTGATGACATATGCTAAGTCTTTTCAAGTTTTAAAGGGAACTCTTAAATTAAAGAATGGCAACTATAGGCATGTAATTACCCCACTTCTGCACATGGAATGGAATTCATTTCACTGAGATCTATGACAAAACACCTGGCTCCCCTTATAGTCAATGGAGACATTTTTAGGACAAGACCTATTTATACCAAGATTCTCTCTCAACTGGATGATTCACACCCTTATTTCCTGATTTGGAAAGGACAATTAACATAGACATCAGGGAGAGTATTATGAATGCCTTAAACCTCCAACTAGTGAAAATTCCAGACATTACACTACCTGTCCTTATTTCACAACCTTGATAAAAAATGTGCAATTGTGTACATTTGGTCCTTACAAGAGGAAGAAGTAAGAATGTGTTTTCCACATGACCTATGCTGAATAGCAGAATCATAGAAATGCAGCACACATGCTAGCCTGTAGCTCAGGTAAGAGCACACAATAAATCCTTTGTTCATTGTGGGCAAAAGGGACTCAGTTGCATTAAAGTCACATAGAATCTTCCATTTACTTTAATGGAAGAGGACCAAACTTCAGGACTCGAGACAATAAAGACAGTTGCCAAATACTTGCATTAAATTAGCTTGTTGCCTTTCCTCACCTGGCCTCCCTAAATATTATTTGCACATTTCCCTATTTTTTTGGCATGCCGATTAGCTCTGCAGATGGAAAGAAAAATGACAGTCATTTATGCTTTAAACCAGTAGATGAAGAATAAAAGTCACTGTCTGAAAGATGCTTTCTGCAGAAGAAAACAGGGACTTGCTACTTCAGCCACAAGGAGACAAATCCGTGCTGTAAATGACAGGGAATGAGCCATGTAGCCCTACCCATCGCAGCAGCCAGATGCTGCCCCTCAGCTGGTTAGCAGTGTCTCCCACCTTTAAGGAGCAGCAGTTCCTATGCCAGCCAGCATGCTTCATAGCACCTGTGAGAAGATGATGTTGTCCAGTTCCTGTTGATTTTCAGAAAGCACCCTGAAGAGAGTAGATTATCTCAAAAAGGAGCAGTGTGGTTCTTCTCAAAACAAGTAATACTATGTCAGCGTGCTGTGACAGAAGCAATGATGCCACATAAAAGTGAATTTCTTAACAGCTTTCACCTTGGACCTAGCAATTTTTCAAAACACTTTTGAGTACAGACACAGGATTAGAGTGTGGAAGCTGAATGGGAAGAACTGTGAAAATCAATAATTACTACAAAATAAAGCATGAAATAAACTTAATTTGCACATTTCATTCCAGAATGGGATAAATAGAACCCATCAGCTTGAAGAAGAAAAGATGAGCTGGTTATTGCAGCTGTCTTCATCCCCATTTTAATACAAGTCAGCTGATCACTAATTTGGGCACAGGAAGAGATTTTCTTTTAGAGCATCATAGCAGAAAACTTGGAACTTCTCCATTTTTTTAACAGATATTTGCATTTAGATGAGGAAGAGCATACATCTCCTAATCAGTAAAGGGTGTTTGATGCTAGAAAGCAATTAGATATACGTGAGAATTAGTCCAAATGGAAAAAATACATGCCCATGTATTCAGAAAATGTACTGGTTTAGTTTATTTCCAGGTGTCCCACGCTTGTGTAAACAAAATAGAAAAATACTTTTTTTTCTCATATGATTTGTGTTCCACCAGATAAACCAAGCCTAATATTTAAGGAAAATCAAAAGCAATTATGTCTGCCACTACAGGGAAGTACCTTTTATGGATGATCTCATGTTAGAGAAACTTTCAAAAGTAGCTTACCAGAACAAATGTTGCTATCTCTGTAGCTCTGGCAAAGAATAGCCTCTTCCTGGAATATGGTCTACACAAAGGTTAACTGGCCTTTTTATAAAACACAGCCTGGTGTTGTCAGCAAACTTGCTGAGGGTGCACTCAGTGCCACTGTCCATGCTACCAACAAAGATGTTGACCAAAACTGATCCCACGACTGATTTCTGAGGGACTCTGCTTGTCACTGGCCTCCACTTGGACATGGACAGCCACTCTTTGGGTACAGCCATCAAGCCAGTTCTTAATCCATATAGTGGTCCACCCATCAAACCCATGTTTCACCATCTTGGAGACCAAGATGTGGTGCAGGACAAATGAGAGAAAAATTCTACAAGTGAGAGAAAAACTTTGCTACAGAGCACACTCCTGTGTGCCAGACATACATTCTTCCTCCTTGCACATAGCCTGTCATTATGCTGTGGGTACAAATTTCACCTCCTGATGAAAACTGCTCTTCAGAAAAAAAATATTTCAGATACAGTTTGACAAGAGTTTAGAAAAGAAACATAATTCATCTGCAAACAATTCAATGTGCGTATATACACTTTATTGCAAAAAAACTGACTCGCATTCCTTTCCTGCCAGGCACAATGCCTTTGGGAAAGTGCATTTCAAGAGATTTAGTGCCATTGGTGCTGAATTCCGAGAAAATGAAAGGATGATGCAAAGGATAAGACTTCTGCATGAAATGCTAAACTTCTTCACATTTTTGTCTGCTCATGTATCTTTTGCATTATCTTCTGAAACTGTGGGAAGGTTCAGGGTTGTGATTGAAAGCATAGTGCAAAGCACCACGGCCTGCAGCGGGGACAAGTGTAACGACCTCTAACAGTCACAACATATCTTTGCAATAAACTCCTCACAGCCTTCATCGACAGAGAATGCTTTCGGTAAAGCAAGCCAAAGTGGGAGGCCGGACCGGAGACGGGCGTTAATCAGTGGTGACAAACGTACCCCATGAGGGCTGGAGGCACACCTAAGAGACCCTCGTGGGTCTCTCCCGTTCGGCGCCCGCGGTACTCATAGACAGGTCGCGGCGCCACTCCTTGCCCTACTAAGAGCAGTGACAGAAGCTGACCGAAAACTGGAGGTGAATGGGCGCTACTCACACCTGGCCGTCATTTCCGCTCGCTTCACCTTCTCCTCACACAGGTGCACCGCGACCGTACTCCTAAGGGGAGGCAGCGGGCAGCACGGCGCGGGTGAGGCTGGCCGCAGCAATGGCGCCCGCGGGCGCGGGCACGGCAGCGCGCGCGCCTGCTGAGGAAGCCCCCGACCCGTGCGCGCGGCGTTTCAGAGGCCCCCACCGCGGCCGCGCGCGACCGCCCACACACCGGCGCTGCCGGGGCACCCAGCGTGGGGCGGGGCGGGAGCCGGTGCTCGGTCACAGCCGCCTCGCTACTCACCGGCTGTGGGGCACAGGTAGCCCCCCAAACCGTGACAGCCGCCTCAGTCCGGCGGCGACCCCGCGGCGACCCCATGCCAACCCTCATGAGGGCCACCACTTCTCCCGGACACGGAACCAGAGCTGACCTGTGCCTTTAGGAGCAGCTCCGCCTCCGCGCCGGCTCCCGCCCCTCGGGGCGCGTCAGGCCAGTAGCAGCGGACGAGAGGGGAAGGCGGGAGAATGCGAACCCCTCGCGGCACGGCCAGCCGCTCCTTATAAGGGCAGGACCTCGCGCATGCGCGCGCCCCGGCGGCCAGGGGCGGGGGCTCCGAGTGGGTTTTGCTTCGGCGGCGGCGGCGGCAGCCGCGGCGGGAAGGGTTGGGGGATCCCGCGGAGGAGTGGTCGGGCCCAGACTGGTGAGGCGCTCATCTCTCACCACCCCACGCAGCGCCTTGGCGTGGCCCGCGCACCTCAGTCCCCCGCGGTCAGAGGGGCAGCGGCAGCAGGGAGCCGAGCGGGGCCGCCGCGGGGACCCCGCGCCCGGTGCGGGCTGCGCGGCGGCAGCGGCGGATGTGCTGCTGGCGTGGGGGGATGATGCTGGCGGGGCCGCAGCTGGTGGCGGGGCCGGCGACGCCGGGCGGCGAGCGGGCCCGGCTGCTTTCGCTCTACGTGCAGGACTATCTGGAGTGCGTGGAGTCGCTGCCGCTGGACATCCAGCGCAACGCCTCGCTGCTGCGGGAAATGGACACACAGTGCCAAGGTGGGCGCAGTCGAGGGACGCGGCCTCTGCCACAGGGCACCGGGTTGGGAGCGGGGGGGGAAGGGAAGGAAGAGGGGCGGCCGCCCGCCGCACATGCGCCCGGCGCGGAGGGGCCAGAGCCGGGGCGGGCGCCGGGGTGAGTCCCCTGCCGAGCCCCCTGCCGGGTGTGCGTGGGGCTGAGTCGGTGTTTGCCGGGGCGCTGCGCTCCGCGTGTGCCGGAGCGGGCCCCGGCCGTTTCTTCATGGGGGAGGTCGACCCGAGACGGCGGCCCCGCCCCAGGGGCGGTGGGAGCTGGTGTTTCATCGCTGCCCGGTACTAGGCCTCGGCTCGGCGCGGGTCCCGCTTTGCCGTATGGGGCCGCTTCCGCCCCGCTTCCCACCCTAGGCAGCCCCTCTGATTGAACTGGCGGCGTTACTGCTGGAGGTAGGGTCATGAGAATCGGTTTCGCAGCTGCCTCTGCCCCGCCGCCGTGCGGGGGTGAAGGGTGCTGCGTCCCGTCGGCGCCCTGCCTCTGTCCCGGTAAATCGCTGCTCTCTGGCTCGGCCCGCCGGGCGCTGACCCGAGGCACTAGCTTACGCGGAGAGCTGCATAACGTGTTAGTAGCGTTCGTGTGGACCATGTAGAGGGTCCATAGCGCAGGAAGTTATTCTGCACTTCAGCCAAAGCCAAGGGTTCTGCCGAAATGTAGGTTGAGATGGATTAGATTTGTTCCATCTCGCACTCGTGAGTTCTTCCGCTGCTGCGGTATCTTCTAGTTACTGCTTTACTGCTTAGATAAGGTGTTCTGCTGAAGAGCATTATTACTTGAACAGTGCAGCAGAGGCCGAATGCAACAGACCCATGGCAGGAGTCGAGGAGGCCGAATTTCATCCCGTGTCCCCAATCCTAATGGGAGGCTTTCTTCAGGGTGGGTGAGGAAAGGACCGTTTAGGCCTTTCGGACGTTAAACTGGCCACCTCGGAAGGCAGCTGTTGTAAACAGGTTCTTTCAGTTATCTTTCTGATTACCTAGAAAGATGCATAAGAACAAGCTTTTGCAAAATTTCTATGCTTTTAAAGTGTGAAGGGCATAGACCTTTCCTGCAACCTTTTGAATTTTTAGCCAGGGCTGGAGTGTCTGCCTGGCTCTTTACCTGATCAGTGATAAGTAGCCAGCACTCCACATCTGTCCGGAATAAGTTCAGTCTTTTATTTAGGCATTTTTCCAGCCACTAATGCAATACTGAACCAAAGCAGAAGTTTGTTGCTGTTTTTACCAAGCCTTCAACTGTTCTTAAAAAACGACACCCCCTCCTCCCCATCAAACCTTCAAAATCGGCTAAAAATATTTTAGGCCCAAGTCTGAAGATGTAAAAGCAAGGCTATATAATTTCAGCTAATATAAAAGGTAGTCATAATTCATGCAGGATGGACAATAATACTCTTGTGCTTGGAAAACTGAAATCCTTTTAGCTTTCATTAGCTCAACCAAACTTAATCTGATTATCAGTAATGAACTCTTGCCCCTGGTTTATGTCGAGTTTGTTTGGTTGTTTTTTGGTGTTTGTGGTTTGCTTGGGTGTGTGTTTGTTTCTTGGTTGGTGGGTTTGTGTTGTGGTTTTTTTTTTAACATGGGTTTCAGAGATGTCTGGTTGGGTGTATGGATGCCTTCTGTAATCTTAAGAGACCAACAATGAGTTTGGCAAGCTTGCATTTCTGTCAGTCCAAAAGTTCGTTCGTTCTTTTTAACAGATGGTGATCTACTGATCTGGTGATTTAAAGTGTTCAGCATATCTTCATGGGCTGCATCCAGGGCATAATCAACATAGGGTGAATGATGTTCTCTATCACAGTGTGAAGAGGCAAACTGCTTGTGGGTTCTTCTGGGCAGGGCATTCCCAATACGGGAAATCTGTAACTACACCTACGCTGTCACCCCCCTGCCCCAGGAGGCTGTGTGGGAGATAATGTGGCTGCAGAATATTGTACTCTGGTTATGGCTTTTCAGTTCAACAGCATACAAAGTACATTAATCCACATTTTTCAGGAGCAGAGATTAAGATTTTTTTTTTTCTTTTCCCTTGTCAGGGCAACAGGCAAGTGATGCATCTAAAGGTGAAGGGAAGCAAAGCTTGTGTTTTTAGCGGTAGCTGGGATGCTGGTATTGAGAAAAGAACAGATTAAATGAGTTATTGGACAGGTAGAGTAGTGATTTTTATCTTCCCCTAAAACCTGGGACAGAACAAAATGCTATTGGCTCCTTTTGTCATACAGGTCTCAGAATTTATAGTAAAGAGTGGCCATTTGTACACAAGCTACTACTTCAAGATGTCATCGGGAAACAAAAATATCTCTCTGAACGTTGTTGAGATGATATCTATGACTTCCATTTAGCGCAAGCTTGAATCATTTCACAACTGTACAATACAGACAGGTCCTTTAAAAATGAAAGCAAATTTGTGAAATGCAGGTCTTAGGGAAGAGATAGACTGCACTGCCTATCTTTTTGCTTTAGAAGTACATAGTTTAGTATTGCACATAAATTCCCTTGCCTGTTCAAATAAAATCCTTAAGCTGTTTCTGAAGGAACCAGTCCTGTATCCAACGGTGTGCACTGGCTTTCACTGACAGTTCTATTAATCCATGTCCTTTCACTTGAGCGCTTCTTAGATTCTGCCTTCTATGTATCGGTCTAGTTTATCTTCTGGTCTAGAAAATATTAATGTAAAATTCAGACTAAGACTGGCTTGTAGGCTTTTTGTTAATGTCATATTTGAGTTTGTTAAACTTGCTTCTAAGAACTAAATTTTATGAAGGAGTTACAACAACTCACCCAGTTATTTTGCAAAAACAGCTCAGAAGTCAAACTGTGAACTACTCATTACTAGTTGCTTAAAAATATCCTGTGATGCACTAAACAGTAGGTCACCTATTCTGAAAAGTTCAACCTCGGTGTAAAATGCAACTTGCTGTAATTTGTCTTGGTAATAGGAAAAGCACTTAGAGTGATCTCAACTTAAGTTGATCTCAGGCCTGATTGTAAATTTGCTGTTGTGTAACTTTTATAACAGTCTACTTAAAACTGTAATACCCAAACCTTTAGGCAAATAAGAAGGTGAAGGAAGAGTGCCTGGATATCTTAATTCTGGCATGTTGTATGTCACGATATAAGTTAAGATATTGCTTTGATTTTTAGGCCAGAGTTTTGGAACCACTGTGGTAACAACTCCCAACAGAAACGCCTGTTTTTTCAGAGGGAGGCAGCATTTGGACTATCTACAATCCAGCAGTTGTGATTTACCTTCTTGATTTTTTTTTTCCTCGGTGTCTAAAATAAGCTTGAGATGTTTTTGTTGCAACAGATTGTGATCTTAAATACTGATTGCTGACCACATGCAAGTTGTATAAAATACGTGTTCTAGTTCATTAGGATATACTGTAATTAAAATCTGTACTGCATCTCATCATTTCTGTTTTTCCTTTAGCATGTTCCATCTTGTGTAATTATTCCTATTGTCTTTATTTTGTAGAAGCGTTAAAAGAAATAGATGATGTCTATGAAAAGTATAAGTCAGAAAATGATCCAGTTCAGAAGAAACGCTTGCAGCAGCATCTTCAGCGTGCATTAATCAACAGCCAAGAACTTGGAGATGAAAAAATTCAAATAGTCACTCAGATGCTAGAACTGGTAGAGAATAGAGCCCGGCAGATGGAAACACACTCTCAGTGTTTTCAAGATCTGTCTGAGAACGAAAAGCCTCTAGAAAAGGCAAAGATGGAGTCCTGCCAGCCAGAGAGATCTTCACGTAGACCTCGTCGCCAGCGAACCAGTGAAAGCCGTGATCTGTGCCATATAGCAAATGGTATTGATGACTGCGATGATCAGCCACCTAAAGAGAAAAGATCTAAATCTTCCAAGAAGAAAAAACGTTCCAAAGCCAAACAAGAGAGAGAGGTTTCACCTGTAGAATTTGCAATTGATCCTAATGAACCAACTTACTGTTTATGCAATCAAGTGTCTTACGGTGAAATGATAGGATGTGATAATGAACAGTGTCCTATTGAGTGGTTCCACTTTTCGTGTGTTGGACTCACTTACAAACCAAAGGGGAAATGGTATTGCCCCAAGTGCAGAGGAGACAATGAGAAAACGATGGACAAATGTACTGACAAATCAAAAAAGGATAGAAGATCGAGGTAGTGAAAGCAATTCATGTTTTAAAGAGTTGCTCCTTTTATATTAAAATGTTTAATTTACAGAGAACGCTGTTTTAGGAAATGCATAAGACTATGCAATAATTTTTAATCTATAATATTAATGGAGTATTAAAAGCTGTTATACCTTCTGTGATCTTTAACTTTCTGCACTGAATAACCAAATAATTGAAACAGGGTGGCTTCAGACCTTCACAGAAGAATTACAAGCATATGGCGCTTGATTTCAATTTAACCGTATTAGTATTTTAAAGAACCTTGTGAATCTTGAAATAATGGTGGTGGGAAAGATACTGAAGAACTTCATGCTATAGGAAAGGTGTTGAAAGGCCTCACATAACTGCTAGAATCTTAACAACTGAATTTGTTCTTTATCCCAGGTCTTAACTTTTCAGTTTTTGTGTCAACATCACACATTTGGAATTAGGGTTTCTGAATTCAGCTGTAACTGTAAAAGTCTTCCGAGCTAAAAGCAGACCTCTTCAGTGACTTTCATATGACCAGTATATTATTTCAAGGAAGAAAATACCACTAACTTGAGCTTTTTTTTTTTTTTGGTCAATATTAAACTCTTGTCTTTGTGACTTTACACATGGGAGTCAGTTTTTGAATCTGATAGAATGATGGTGTGCACACTGTTCTGGACATTCTTAGTAGGTTTTGTTTGGGTTCTGTGGAGCATCCTGATGTGGTCTTTATTGTTTTAGTTGATCTCTCTAATGCCAAAGCTGTTTACTTGATTTGCCACTGTCTATACTTGCCTTGAAGTGGCAGAAGGATCCCTTGAGAGGAGTGGATATTGAACAGAAATTAGAAATGTGATGAAATCTTTGTCGTAATCTCAAGAGAGTTGAAAGAGGACTGGTATTCTCTGGGATGTAAACTTAACATTTCCTTAAGCAGCATGAGTGTATGTGCATGGCCACACTTGGGTTTAGGCACAGCACCACAGTTTCTTGGCCTCAGGTCAAGAAACTAAGAAGCCTGAAGACAAAAGCTTTCAATGCAAGTTTTGATAGATGATAATTAAAAAATTACATAAGCATGGGTGGCATAGAACAACCACACAGATTCCATCAGGTTTCTGACAGGCTATGTAAACAGTGTTGTCCCAAAGTTATGTTTGTAGTGGCTAAATACTAATTGGGTGGTAGTTAAAAGTAAACTTTTCTCAGCCTTGCAACTTGAAGATGGAAAAAAAGATGAAAAAAGCTCTTTCTGTTTCTTTGTAAGGAGAGATGTTAATTGAAAAGTGAGTGGTGTATCAAAAATTGCACTTAAGGCTTCTGCTGAACAGTGTTCTTTGGGACTGCTTGTGCCCTGGTAGGCTTGGCAAGGCAGGCAGAGCAGTTCTGCAGGGCTGGGTGTGGAGGGGGCTGCAAACACCCTGAAGTCTCCGTAGTCTCTGCTCTTCGTTGGTAAGGTATCCGTTTGACAGCACTATCTCTGGCCCAGCCTGGTTGAAAAGCAGTTGTGCCGAATTGACAGCGGCCCAGAAGGCAGGTGAACAAAAAGCAATGCGGGATGGCTGAGTGCCATCCAAGCTCCCTCCTGCATCACCACTAGAGGGCTGTGGCAGCCGGGGCTGGTAGGCTGGGAGCACTCTGCTTGGCATAAAGCCTCAGTGCTGCTGGACAGGTGGTACGAATCAATCTGCAGGACTCTAAATATTATGAGCTACGTAAAATATCAAGCCTATTTCCACAGTTATGATCTGATTCCTTATCTGAACTTAGCATTTTTAAGTAATGCTGGTTAGCATATGGCAGGGGAGCATGAAGCCAGCGTTTGCAATTCTTGCTCTAAAATTGTAGGTTTATTAAGTGGACTAGCTCTGCTGGGGAGGACTGTACCACAGCAAGCAAACAGCCCTTGCAGGAAAGTACTATAAAGGCTTTGACCCTCAGCATGGTAGGACAGAAAGTCTTATCCCCAAGGCCCTGTCTTGCTTTCCAGGCCTAGTGGCTAATCGAGGTTGCAAATGCAGACTTCATAAAGGGGCTGGACCATAGGTATTAATGACGGATGATCAAACCAGCTGTTGGAGACAAGTGGTGTTAGTCATCTTCTGTACATTTTGTCCCTTTGTCTATTTGCTGTGACTTAACAGTTCATACATTTTGTTTTTGGAAAAACTGTTTGAAAGCTTTGGGCTGGAGATTGTATCAACACAATGTCTGCCTAAAATGGCAATGCTCCCTAGTATTAAAGACCAAACATTACTTAAATAAACACTGAACTCGAGGAAGAAAATACAAATTAAATTGTAACTTAACATTACTAATTTATCTTGAGAAGTATTTCTTGAATTTCTACTGACTAAACCAAGAATACTCCTGTGAGGCAAAGGAGAAAGCTGGGAACCTTATATAATTGTTCATCTGGAATAATTGCTAAAGTAGGAAGTGTATGTGTTGTGGTGTTACAGAAAGGAAATTTTAGATTCTGAAAGTGGTCCAGATAAATATCTCCAATGCAAGGATGCTTGCTTTTATGTTAATAGTCCTTCTAGTAGGGGATACAAATTCTCAAAGTTTCCAGTGGAGATGCTGATGGGGAAATGGTACTTGCTTGCCCACTACATGAAATCACTCAAATGTTGAATTAATTTTTGTAAGCTGATTAGCAGAGCGCCTCAAATATACACAGGTGCATCTAAAGTTACCTCTTTGAAGTGCTCTGGCTAATTTATTAAAATGTACATGAGAAAAGATCTGATGTTATCTGGTGTTCAGCATTTTACCACCTCCTTTAACCAAACCCTGATTTTGTGGTTTTGCATTCGTTTTCATAGAAGATCAATGGTAATTGCTGAAGATGCACATAAGAATGGTAGTTTGAAATCGGAAAGGTAAGTAGAGAACTTGTATGTTGCTTCTTAATGCTGATTTCCTTCCTAAAGGGATGAACCTCACTAATGAAATGAAAAATAAAACTGTTAAACCAGTCCATCTTCAAGATATGTATTGACTGTCACAGAATCATAGAATAGTTTGGGTTGGAAGAGACCTTAAAGATCACCTACTTCAAATCCCCTTGTCAGTTGAAAGACATGTCATGTAGATTAGGTTCACAGAATTAAGCAGGTTGGACAATACCTTAAAGACTATCAAGTCCAAACCTATTACCTAACACTTTCTAATCAATTAAACCATGGCACTAAGTGCCACATCCAGTCTTTTTAACCACTTTGAGAAATGGTGACTCCACTGTCTCCCTGGGCAGCCCATTCTAATGGCAAATCACTCTGAAGAATTTTTTCCTAACATCCAGCCTAAACTTCCCCATGTGCATTGTGAGACTGTGTCCTCTCATTCTATTGCTGGTTGCCTGGGAGAAGAGACCGTTCTCCACCTCGCTACAACCTCCTTTCAGGTAGTTGTAGAGAGCCTTAAGGTCTCCCCTGAGCCTCCTCTTTGAGAAGAAGTTGCTCAAAGCTCTATACAACCTGGCCTTGAACACTTCCAGGGGTGCAGGCAGGCATGACGAGATTCTTGCAATAAAACCCAAAAACCTAGGCAGCAAATACTGGAATTTGATAGAAATACAGGAAATTCTGCCCTCTGTGAAAGTTATTGTTACATCCTAACAGTGTAGGTTACATTTTTGTTTTATTGAAGCCTATGGAAATATTGTGTGCTTTTAAGGTCTTGCCTTTTTTGCCTTTCAGTTTTGAAGTAATGTAAGTTCAGCAGTAGCAGAAAAAGGAACGGAATCAGAATGTTTCTTGATCACTGTCCCATGGAACAGTTTGACTAATCATTTAATCAAAACTAACTTCAAATACTCCTAATAAAAATCTTACTATTTTGAAAGAAAAATGAGCAATTTAATATTTGCTGCCTATATTATAAGGGCATCTTGCTATCTCCAGCAGTTACTTTTTTTGGCAAGTCTGGAATAGTACACAAGCTTAATACAGGTTTCTTCTCCAGTTGCTGTGTATTACTGTATTGTGTTGTGCAAGCTGCCTGAATCCAAATTAATCCAGTTAATTACCAGCCATGGTAGGTACAATCTTTCTGAAAGTGTAGCTTTCTGCATACTGTTGTGCCTTAGTATCTTTTAATTGCTAAAAAGCACAGTGATAATACCTCCAAATTTAAACTATTTTAACACTATTTCCCTGCCAGTCATCAACTAATCTACACATCCAGAAACGGTAATGTAGTACTGACAGGTCTTGAAACTAGTACAGAAGGATGGTAAGTGAAATGCCCTGTTCTTCTCTGAATGTAAGGATTTTCTATTTTGGATGTTCTTTCAAGAGCTGAAGTGGGCCTTTGTAAAGAAGAGGGTATTTCCTGTATTTGAAGATATTTTTTTCTTCATTTTTAAAAGCCTCTAACTTTGTCTTCAAAGAAACTTCTACAGGTTGTCAGAATTCATACTTTAAAATGAGCAGTTTGACACTTCTGTGGTTTGTGTAATTTCTGATTGCAGCAGATCTGATTCTGAAAGCCTTCATCTGAGGTTTTATCCTTCAGACTCAGCTGGGCTGAACTGCCCCCTGCTCAGTTTCCCCTAAAACTCAGAGTCCATTGAGACAGAACTGCAGCAACTGCCATACCAGCAAGTGAATGGCTCAGATTTCTTTCTCCCTCTTATTCCCATATGTATTTCTTTTATGAAGAGGTATCAACTTTGGTAGCTCTGCAAGTCTTTGACATTAGCACCTTCGACTACAAAAATATTGTAGGTTTCATATAGAAGCCCAACTTGCTTTAAATGTTTCAATCTAATCTAGACATGTTTTTTCATCCCATACATAACTGAATGCAACAGAGCAATGATAAAAGCCCCTGCAAATCATGAAGATATTTGATCACATCAAGTGATATGTATGAAGTTCTTCTGTTGAATATTTCAAAGTTAATACTATCTTGGTAGCTATTGCTTGCTGAAGCCTGCTTTAAATGCAGATGACATAGTATTATTCCTGAGATGCAGTCTGTGCACTCAGTGAGTCTTAGCAAAGAAATTCATCATGGGCAAACAAAGAAAACTTGTTCATGTAATATAGCCTAGAAGTAGCATATCTTCCTGTCCAGCAACCATGGCTAGTGTCTGTTGAGGAGACCTGAGGCAGACCATGTATGGTTTGAACTGTGGAATGCCACAGACCAGATAAACTGAGTTGTAAGTTGGGAGGATCTAAACTCGACCAGTCAGATGAGGTTAGGAAGGTAGTGGCAGTTGCTGTTTTGTGTGTTTCCAATCTCAAAAAAGGTTGAAACCCTGAAAACAGAGATGTGTATCCTGCAATTCGGAGTAAAGCACTTGTTGTTGAAGATGGGCAGTTCTGTTCTTACCTTGCCTCTCCAAAGTTCTTTTGAGGTACTTAATCAGTTCCCTTGACTGTCATGGCTTTCTGAATCCTGTTCATAGTGCATAGGTGTTCTTGGGACCAGTGACAACTCTGGCTCTGAACGGCTGTCTTTAAGAGATCAGAGATGCTCCTTGAGTCTCTAATTATCAGAGAGTCTAGTTTTCCTCAGCTTCTCCTTGTTTGCTAGTAGACACTTAACAAAAGCAGTCCTTCCCCCCTCCCAGCAGAATGCATAATTGGTTTTTCATCTGATCCTCTCAAGATGCAGGGCTGTCCCTGAAACCCACAAGGACTGTTCTTAAGTTTGGTGCTAGTTAGGCATCTTTCTGTCAGTGGTAAAACGACATGTAACTGTGCATCTGTTAAAGATCCGTGGGGTTATGATTCCTGCAATAAAAAGGTGTTTATTTTTTACTATTAGAGAACTGAAAAAGTTTGAAATCCTCTCTTGCGTCATTTTTCTGATTACCATGCATTCTTTGGAACAGCTTGAAGATTATGGATTTCCTTACCAGCTGGTCAGGAAACAGTTCTGTTTAGTGACAATTCTGGCATTTTTTTTCCATTAAATTAAGCTGTAATTTGCTTTTGAGTCCAAGTCTTAAGATCAAGCTCATACAGCACCAAAATACTTTCTAATTTTTAGTTGGGGTAGGATGAGTTCTAAAAGCTTATTTTGACAAATTCTGTGCTTTTTTTCTGATCTATTTCCATATTTTGGTTTATCTGGTAGGGCAACCTCATTTTTAAGTCAATCAACAATGTTTTAGTTTCAGGTATTAGACTAGAGTGCAGCTTTTCTGCCAGAACATACTAACTGTAGCATGGCTAATTTCATACTTTCAGAGATGTACTTCACATATTGCATGCTTCTTTCTTGTTTTCTTAACTGTACATCAAGGAAGTTACAAGTAGCATCCACACAGATATAAGCTGTAATTACTTCTGTTCCAAAGACCTGTTTTCTAGTGTAGAGATTAGCACTTAGTGGGTGCATAGAAAATAAAGTCCTCCCTAAAGTTTTGCCTTTGCATACTTTCAAATGGAAAAGGTACAGCTGCTGAATGAATTTCACTATAGTAATTAAATGGGCACATTAGGACTAGTAGGAAGCTACACTTTATAGTTGAGGGAGTGCAGGGGAAGCAACTTGGGTACTTCTGTGGTTGAATGTAGTGTGATTTAAGAAGTCTAAAAGGAAACTTTCATCTCCTCCTGAGAAATAAAGAGAGTTCTAGAATCTTTGAGGAAAAACTTTCAGTAGAGAAATTAGGATAAAATCCTGTCCCAATTTAAATAAAATTCTACCCAGCATACAGATTTCTAGCTTCCTTTGACTAAAGCCTAAAAAAAGATTAAAGCTCCATGGCAACTGCTATCTTAACTCCTGACAGCCATAATATAAATTACATCTTGGAAAAACCTAATACTGAAAGTTTTATTTAGGTCACCAGTCAGGCTAAGAAATGGTAGGCTTAGAGATAACCTCCCAAATTTCATTTTGCCTCCTGCATAGCCTCAGTGAGGCAAAGATTGCTGTGGGAGGCAAACTGGATGCTATAGGGTAATATGCAGTATACATTAAAAAAACCTGACAACTTTTAGCTGCTTAAATTTCTTTTATACTGTCGGCAGAAAAGGCTCCAATTAACTTGCAACTGTAACCCTCCAGGGGGGAATACAGTGAGGCTCATTCAGGAGATGGCAGCCCAGACAGGTACAATGTGAGGTTACCAGAGTTGCTGCATTTGCTGGCAGTGGGGGTACAGCATCAATTTGTTTATTTTTAAATGGGGAGGGAAGGGAGATGGGCAGATGTTGTGCAATGAATTCATTTGCCTACAGGAACCTGGACCTTCATAGTTGTGCCGCAGAAGTCCCTTTTGGATTTGTATGGAGCTAATTTCTACCACTCAAAATTCTCAGCCTCAAAGAGTACTAATATAAATGGAAATAAAAATTCTAGGGTAAAGTGAACCTGTGGTAAAAAAACAACCACTGCCCCCTCAAAATTTCTGTCATTTGCATTAAGATTAGCTGGCAGAGCTAGTTGTGTTTTCTGGTTCTTTGACTATTTTTGACCCTGCCCTCTCTGGACTATATGCATTTTTAGGCCTTGAAGAATGCCTTTAATAGCTGTATCATAACCTCTAAAATAGCCT
Organism: Pogoniulus pusillus; assembly: GCF_015220805.1. Classification (NCBI taxonomy): domain Eukaryota; kingdom Metazoa; phylum Chordata; class Aves; order Piciformes; family Lybiidae; genus Pogoniulus; species Pogoniulus pusillus. The sequence continues at coordinate 26,069,873 of NC_087272.1, forward strand.
AGTGCTTCAGCCTGGAGAGAGATGTGTAACAGGGATCATTGATCCTGCTTCTCAACATAGGGCCAAAAAGAGGGGGTGCTGCACGCTCTCTAGGCTGTTAGCTGCTACCTGGGCAGTCATAGAATTGCTCCAGGGTTTCTTCTGACCTCATCAGATACCAAAGTTCAAGTCTTCAGGACTGAATTTAAAAGGAGAAAATAGATCTTATTTCTCCAATAAAAATAAACTCAAGATAATACCAAAACCATACTAAGGTGGCAGTCCACTATGTACCTTGGTTATTATCTGCTTGGAAATTTAGCCTTGTAAATGTTTAACCCTAGCATGCCCTCTCCTATTAAGGATGAGAAATAGCATTCTGGAAGCATGACCAGTATAATAATTAGTTTTACAGAGCTGCAAGTAGGGCTGCTTTTGCCCTTTCCTCTGGCAGCTGGAGTTCAGTAATCACAGTATGATGTATGCCTTTGTAACCAGGAATAATGGTATGATGGTGTTCAAATGGATCCCAAACTTTTATCCGTGAACAAAACCATGCATAGAGATGGTAAATTCTATAAGGAAAAAAAAAATCTGCCTCCCTCCAAGAGTGTAATAACAAATAATTGTATTGTTGAACACAGTGAATTGTGCAAGTAGAGTGGGACAGGGGATGCAAGATAACTCTCCCAAAACACGTTTAAGGGTGAGGTTGTAAAGTAGTTCAAAAAAGGCTAAATGACTTGGATTTCTAAGATCATAGGAAATTCTGCATTGGTGAAGAACTCTTTGCTTCATAAAACTTGGAAATTACTAATAGTTGAAATCGTACAGAAACAGACCATTGAGCATTTTCTGAGTAAAAATACATGCTTTGGCTATGATTTTTAATGCAGTAATCTGTAGTCTTATGATAACACACCTGGAGAGGCAAGTTCATCTATGTTATGATTACATTTTATTTAGCTGCAGAAGGTAAGAATAATTTTATTTTGTCTCTTACCTTATTAAATACTTGTACTTCTGGATGATTTTATGTAAAGAACACTGCAATAAAATTTGTGATTATCAGATCAGAGCTATTCTAAAGTCCACTTGAGAAGACTTATCTCCCCATTCCCAAAGCACTGCCAGACAAGGTAAGTTAGAGTATGAGTTCATTCCTTGGCCTGTGCAGCAGCTCGTCCTGCTTGCCCTAGGCAATGCTCTCATTTATTAGCTGATGAAGCTTTAGAAGCCACAAGGCTTGCCTTCCTGTAAACATACTGTGCACTTTTGAAACCTGCTTGAGGATAAAATGTGATGCTTCCTTGAAAAGTGACATTTTAATATTTAAATTTTTCTTTAGAGAAATCCCAAATGTTGTGTCACATACTTGTGGCTGTTGCTAAGGAGACAGGATTGGTGTGGGGGAAAGCGGGTCAGACGTAAGTCTCATACCTAATAAATTTTTTTCTTGCTAACATCTCTCTCTTGTGTTTAATGACTTGTCATCTCTCCTTGCTGGCATGAGGTACAACAGCAGAGAAGAAAGCACCCAGAAGATTTCAAAGCCTTGCCTTTGTGCAGTAGTAGAGTAACTGATCTGCAGATTCAGTAACTGCTAACTGTAGAAGGTTGTTAAAACTTAGGAGAGTTACAACAAATTGAGAAGAAATTCTAAACTTTTCTTAATAATTCAAGTTGTGCAAGTCCCTCACAGGAAAAATGTAACCAGAAACATTTCTGCATCTTATCTGCTGCTGGATAAAGGATAAAAAAAAAAAACAAAACCACCAAAACCCAAAAAACAACCACCCAGCCAAACAAAAAAAAAATCCTCAAAGCAACAAAACCCAACAAACAACCCCACAGCACTTAAATCCTAATATTTTGGAGTACAGCCTCCAGGCAGAAGTTGATTTAAAAAGCTCAGCAGAAAAAAGTTACTGAGATGATGCTATTATGCTTGCCAAAGCAACAGATCATTTGATAAGGCTCCTTCTTGAGTCTTATGGCCAAAGTCACTCTACATAGCATTATATGCAAAGTGTTCCCAGCTTATAGTCTTACTTGTCTTTCCTACTAAATTAAGCACAGTTTCTAAATTGAATTGTCTGATGAATATAAAACTAACATTTTCATTTGGTTCTTTATAGGTGAAGCTAAGGGACTGTGCTTTCAAGCACCTTTTATTTTCCCACTGATACAAAACTATTACTTTCTACACCTAAAGGTGTTGTGTAAACATGCTCTTCAGCAGACTCTTCATCTCCTATTCAACAGCCTGAATAACTGCTATGACCAAGATATGATTTGAAACCATGGCCTTGACAAGATACAGAATCTGTACTAAGCAAGTTTTGGCTTTGTTCAAAAGCTGACTCTATTTTAAAAATATATTAAAAAGCTATTAGCAAAAAATAACATTGAAAGTTTATTTTTGCCTGGCATAGCAAAAATGAGAAGAAAGCCTCCTGAACTAAAGTTAATCATGCAAATAGTAATAAGATGGTGCTAAAATAATTCCTATTTCCAGCAAAATGCATTTCTGCTGAAGGCTTCTATGTTGTGTCACTAGAATTTTCTACTCCAAAATGGAATGACCATCACTTACTTCAGCTGGGTAAAGAGGGAGCCATTCACAACAGTCAAACTGCTTAAAGCCTGAGTCCCAAACAAAGATAGCACACCTCATGACAAATAACAAAGCCTTGTTTCAAACAAATTATGCATCTATTTGGTAATACTTGCCTCTTGCTCATTTTCAGTTTAGAAGATCAGAACATATAAGCACAAAATAATGCATTTGTCATACTAAACCATCAGTTATCTGTCACTTGCCTTCTTTCTTAAGGTAACAAACATGGCAAGATGACCAAACTCTTTGTGTTATTGTATTTAGTGTAAGTATGTGAATGAGTGGAATAAAAACATGTAATTTTGCAAAGAGAAAGTCATTTTTACAAACATAAATCCTTGACCTACCAGCAGAAACACAAAATCTATTAACTTACTCTTTGCCTTTCATGAAGTTCCTATGTGTGTTAGCCAGCTTTCTCATTCTTCCTTTCCGAGTGATTCAGTATAGGAACTTGACGACTGTTGAGTGTATGATTCATGTAATAACAGCAGAAGAACATATTCAGGAGTTTACCCATTTTCCATCAATGACTCCAAAACCAATTCTGCTGGCACAATCTGTGACTATCAGGTTCATTTCTCAATAGTTTTTTAACCTAAAATTTAGAAAAACAATAATTTAAGTGTCTGTCAGGTAAATACCTCTACCATGAATTTTATATTAGTCTTAAGGAGTAGCACTTTAATAATGATTTAATCATTAAAGTAGAATAATCTGTGACAATAAAAGACCTTTAGGATTTGAAGAGAGTAAGATTAATGTCTCATTAATTTGCAGCATTTTGAAAACCTCCAAATGTTGTGAGATACAGAAATAGAAACATTGGTTTCAAACATTCTAAGTAACTATATACCATTTTGGACCATATTTAAGAGAGTTAAAATAAGCAATAAGATAGAGGAGAGGTGTAGATGAAAAATAGAACAGAGCCTAGAAACAAGACAACTGAAGTCAACAGTCCTCAGTAATGTGAAAGTTTGCTTCCAAGTGGAAAGGGACAATATAAGTGAAAGAGACAATAAATAATGTCTTTTGGATGGAGCACTGAAGAACACACAAGGGAGAAAACAAAAATGAACTGTCCAAGCATAATGACAGTGAAACACTGGGATATATTACTTTGGAAAGCAAAGATCTCCAGTGATGAAGACATTACAAGACAAGCCTGACAGTCACGTCAGCATCCATTACTTTATAACTGATCCTGCCCTTGGGCAGAGGAAATTGATTTGGTCAGCAGTTCTTGAGCTGTAAGGTGGCATCAACATATCCTTAGAGGCTAAGATGAATCTCCAGGGGCATTTAATCTGGTGTTTCTCCTTCTTCCTACTTTTTCCCCTGTAAGTTCTCTCTAAAAATCACTTCATGTAGTGTTTACTTCCATCCATCAGGACAGGAGGGGACCAGAGCCATCAGATCCACCCTACCTAAGGGCACATTTTGAGCATCACCAGTGACCATCTGGGTAGAATCTTGTTGCATTTTCCTTGCATTCCCCTGGCAAAAGTAAGATGAACTGCTGACAGTTATGCTACCACAGCAGCACAAAGTCCATGGGTTAGGCTGACCTTTCTCTTCCCAGAGAACCCATATTCACAACCAAAGAACATTTAAAAGCATAGGATGTGAGGAATGGTACAACTTCCCAAGAGCATCGAAACTAAAATCAGGGAGAGGAAGCTTCTAATGATGTGTGGCAATTCAGAACACAACTACCCAGGGACAAGATTTCTTGCTGTTGTACAGAAGTATCATCTGTTTGCTGGAGTGGAAATAGGGATGTTTCTACATATGAAAGGCCCATTCTAGTAGAGTAGGAAGATAGGTCAAATAATACTAAATTTCATTATCTCCTAAATGGATTTCCAGCTCTGCTTTCCCCTTGCTGCATATGTAATTAATTAATAACAAAATAGTTATATTCTCCACACTCACAGAAAATGTGGTAGATGTTCAGGTATTTCAAGCAGCAAGTCTGGTTTGCTTTGGTTTCTACCTCATGAAAAAAAACACTGGAAGAATGTTTCACAGTATTTTCTTTGATAAGTGCTAATTTTTGGTAGAAGAGACTGGCAAAATGAACACACACATTTTTAGCAGCTAGAGAACACGTTCAGCAAGTAATCCTTAGCGTACTGATTAGTTCTGAGTAGTTTCATGCAAATCTTCACCATCCAAGCTCTCAGTTATTTTTGTGAATACCACATCTAGCAGTCACTTTTCAACATGAAAAAAACTGCATTTAAGCTTACCAAAAAATAGTACTTCTACCTGTCCAGTTTCTAACTTCTGCAGCGTGATTTAGTTGATTTGCTGTTCTTCACTGCAGCTGGGAAGCACCAGATAGTGGCCAATGTAGGTCAAGGCAGTAGTGTATAGAAAGGATGGATGTGCTGGTTTCCAGAAGGTGGAGTTGGCATGGGTCTTGCCATGGGATGGTGTGTGTCCTGTGAACACACTGTGACCTAGGGAGCAGGGTGGCAACTGGTAAGTCAGTCACAAGCTCAAGAACTTTTCTGCAGATTTATGTCAGCACTTTCTACTCTAAATTATGCATCCTTTCCTCATCCTTACTTCTATAAGTAGTTAAGTGGCATAGGCGTTGGTCAATGAAATTTAAAGCCAAATGAACCTCTAGGCATAAATCCTTTCATATGGACATATAAGTTACTGTATATGTACACGTATGCACTTGTAGCAACTTTTCTGGCTGATCTGTCTGTTGATCCTATGTAGTGATGACTGAGAAAATCAAGGTAAATCATGTCCAATGAATATAGAGCTGAGACTGGCTGCATTATGACAGATGAAACAGTTCATAGTAAAGCCAAATACAGCCCACCAGGTGATATTTTATATAACAAACATTATTAATAAACTTTGCAACCTTGTGAAAAAAAAAATCTGTCTGCAACATAATCAAATTGTAAAATTCTTATTGCAATTTAGAGTTTGATCTTTAGAAAGAAAAGTGGTAGAATGTCCCCCTAGAAAATTAACCATCAAGTAAGAAACCAAAACTTAGACTTGATTATGATTATGACCGCAGAACATTTACCTGTCCAAGACCTTCCTGACGCTAGATCATAATGGAAGCTATGGAGTGAAACCAAGATGGAAATAAAGTGACATCATAAAAAAAATCCTAAAAAAAACTCAAAGCAAGACCAGTAGCTTGCTAGCATGTTAACAGCTACATAACATACCCATCAGTAAGCAGAACAATGCTTTGGGATTTGAGAGAAACCATATAAACATGACACATTAAGATATTGTTTCTCACCTTTTCGTCTCCTCTAAGCAAGATCAATGGCACTCTGTTTTTCACTAGTCAATTCCTATTTTGCCATTTCTTGCTTTATCTTCTTCTCCAGTCCCTTTTCCTGTCTTAATTTCCTTGTCTTTCCCATGGGGGCCAAAGTTCTGAAAAAAATATTAAGTATTTACATTTTTCACCTCATAAAACCTTTTGATTACATTAATTGAAGCAAAATTCCTCACAAGGAAGGATGCATAATTTACTTAATAGGTGATCACCACTATTTTAAGGCTTCTGAAAAACCTGCTTCCTTCTCATCTTCTGCATATTGTAAGCAAGTGGAGATAGACAGCATCTTAAAGAGCTATTGTGAATAGCAATGGTACATTCAAGACAAATTCCTCGCGTTTACTCAGAAATAGGCTGTCTGCAGCTCCAGACTGGAAGAGGTTAATGGAAGGTAAAGAAAACTGTGAGTATGCATACATTTCCTTCATGCAGGACTGCCATTCCAGTGGATAAAACTTATGGTTTACAAGTAGAAAAGATATTGGAAACCAATGGCTTAGGCAGATGTGTAGACAGATAGTAATGCTGCTTAAATACTGCTTAAGTGAGAATACTCACAATGCCTTCTTCCTAGGCAGCTAGGGTCACTAATTTTTGCAGTTGAAGGCTATAATAATTATACATCAGTCTGGTGGTCTTTATCTCTTTGATCTCCCTGTTTCAAGACAAGAACACTCTGGCTTTAAGGAAGGTTACAATGACCTCCTTTATGTATTCCAGTAACTCATATTTCAACACAAATCCATGGCCTGGACACCCAGTGTTTCAGCTGTCACCTGTCGCTCCCTTGCTCATTCTGCTTTTGGGTGGAGTCCCCTGGCACAGGTCCCTGGTGGCATTTGACAGAAGATGGCCTGCCAGGATAGGTTGCTCAGGAGTTTTTTTTGTATTCCAGCTCAGCTAACCCTTTACAAATCCAGTCTCTAAATTCCCAATGACAAAAAGGTCCCTGGCACAACATCAGGATTCTTTGATATCACATGAACCATATTCTGGGAACAGCACCAAAAGATCTTATCCAAACATTTCTCACAGACCTCACAAACACCAAGGAAAACCAACTCAGTCTAACAGGCACAGGGAAGAATCAGTTGCATCTTTCTGTTCCGGTGGGGTCTTTGTTACTGTTAGAGGGTTTTATCCCCAGAAAGCGACTTCTGCCTTCCTCCATTTCTGGAGAAAGCAGCCTTAGTTGAGAGTTTAGGTCTCACACTATCTTTGAAACTAAGAAGTATAGTTGACCTTAAGCAGCTAATGTTTCTATTCTGATACTAAATGCATTGTAAATAATTGCTTCTTTTCAGATCTTAACTTTATTTAGAGACACTTCCATGAGTACCTCTAATCCAGACAGATTTCAAGAGGATGCCCTTTATGCTAATGACTACTGTGACTCAAAAAAACCCAACAAAGAACCCAATAACCCATGCTTGACTGAACAGCCATGCTATTTAAAAACACTTAGCAGTTAGTTTCATAATCATATATGTTCTGTGTGCAAAACTTTATGGATACTACAGTCAGCATCAGAAACAAACTCCTACCTATTGTGAGAGAGACCAAGTACTAGCCCTCCCTCAAGAATTCTGTACTCTTTATTTTGGCAAGGAGCTGACTGTTTCTTCACATACTTCTTTTTAAAAAGGTCTTAAGTTAACAGCCTAGTAAAAACATTAAAAAACCAACCCAACTGTGCCTGCTTTGTGTAACTAATTGTCTAAGTAAATGTCTCATTTAATTAGGTTTCACAGAATCCATAAGCATGCACATCTCCTGCACACACCCCCACACCCCTCCCCAACTTAATTTCTGTGCAAATTTGCATTTAGTACCTGCCAAAATGAGTGTCAAGAGAATCTGGAAGAGAGGCCCATCCCTTGCCTGTAATGACAAAGAGTTTCAATTCCCTCAGCAGTATAATTCTGGTGCTTTCTGCAAGTCTCTTTTCAATTCAAACAGCATGGGCATCTGATTTTACTGTGTTCCACACTGTAAGCACTCCACCACTGAGATTCTGACATAAAACATCTCCAAGATAAAAAACCACACCCCCCAACAATAAGCAAATACTCACCAATATATGACTAGTAATTATTCTGACTACAGAATTACTCCAAGTCTGAAATTACTTGGATTATGAATCTTCTGAACACACCCTTGACAGTGATCTCCAGTTCCCCAATACAGATTTTTATGTATCCAGTTGCAACACAGTTAAAATCCTGGCCTCACTGAAATCAGTGGGAATCAGGAGTTCATTTGTTGAGAGATTTCATAACTAAAAAAAACCAAACAAAATCAACACCCATCAAGGTGTTGCAAAGACAAGTCCTTTGGCTAACTTCATGTTCAAGTTGTTTTCAGTTGGAGATTCCAGCAGTGCTCAGCTTTTTGTTCATTTACACCAGTTCTGAATCCATCCCTCTGTGTAAACTACTTCAGAAACAGGCAAAGCAATTCAGCCACAACTTACACAAATTAGTGTATTTTATCTGTCCTTTTTTTCTGGCAGAATCACCTTTTAAAGTTTATATTAATATTTTCAAATGCAACACTGTGCCTGTCATGTTGTCTTGTCTACTACCTGCCCTGATGTCTGAAATTCCATTTGTTTTTTCCCTTATTTGTAGTAATGGTCAAAGCCTGGTTATTGATCTTTGCAGCTAAGTTCTATTTGAAGGTAGTTCTCTCCACCATAAAAAGGTACAATAAAGAAGTTCAGTACAGACACAATCATAAAATCATAGAATCAACCAGGTTGGAAGAGACCTCCAAGATCATCCAGTCCAACCTAGCACCCAGCCCTAGCCAGTCAACTAGACCATGGCACTAAGTGCCTCATCCAGTCTTTTCTTGAACACTTCCAGGGATGGTGACTCCACCACCTCCCTGGGCAGCCTATTCCAATGGCAAATCACTCTCTGGGAATAACTTCACCCACGAAACAAACAAAAAAGCCAACCAATCAGAAAACAACACAAAACCCCCTCAACCCCAAAAAACAATCAACACATATGTCTGTAGTTATGCTAGGACTATCTTGTGAGGTTGCTTGAACAGTTTTACCTGAATTTTGCTGTTCACCTTCTTAGTGAGTACAAGGCCAAGTGCACAAACATCTACACTGGTAATGATTTAACTTTGTAGGTGAAATGCAGAGAGCTGATCTCTATATACAGTCTGTCTGATACAGTCTAACTTACAGAGAATTTAGAAATTAGCACAATTTTCTCCCTGCAACTGTCTTACCACAGTAACTGTTCAGAAGGAATGTTACCAGGTATCTTTTTCTGAGCTAAGCTGCACAAAATGTAAGGACTCAGACTTTTTTTTTTTAGAATAAGCCATTGTTTCACTTTAATAAATTTGAATCTCATCTTATTTACAAGAAGACAGAAATAGTATATTCCATTTCAGATCTTTGATAATAGGATTCAGTTTACTGATAAAGCATTGTGATTGAAACAGAATCTTGAATTCAGCATTGAAAAATCATACCTTTGGTTTCCAGATCGTGGAGATTTTCAGAATTAATATATTTCAGTGATAAGGAGCAATCACAATCTTTGTAACTTAATTGGCATTTTCTTAGAGCTCAAAAATATTATAATGAAATTTGGTTCACATCTCTTGTATTCTCAGAAGAATGAATTCACTTGTTGACAGCTTAAGCCCATCTCCCTCATCACATGTCTGATTTCAGAGCACTAAGGTCACTTGGTATTTCTTTCTTTAATCACACAGTACACTTTTTCACTGCAGTCTTGCTACAGACATTCACGTGAAAGTGCAGGAAATCAACTCAAGTACCATGGCAAAGTAGAAAAGATAACTGAAGTAGAATATTGGATGACAATATCAAAGGTTTGAGACTTCCATTTGCATGATCCTTTCAGAAATTAATCAACAATTCTCCTTTATTTAAGCAATGGCAACAGAAGTGAAACCACTCACCTTGATGAATTGAAGGTAACCTGGCCACACGCCTATGATTTTCAGATGCCAGAATATTATCTCAGTGATATTAGTGTCTGGAGTATGGCTGAATGCCACGAGATGATAGCCCATATGCTACTAATTCTCACCTTAATGAAGCAGATGTAAATAAAGTCATTGCAGCAACCCTGAAGAGTGTGAGAGTAGGCAAATGTGCTGAAGTTGGGAAGTTCTGCTTACATAATAGCTTGCTGCCCTGTAAGCAATGTCAAAACTGTTCATAGCAAGAGGGAGCTTTCTATTACAGCACTACAGGCACTTCTAAAACAGGAATTTGTCTTTAATTCTGTAATGCCATCTGAAAAGAAAATGTGCTGTCTCAAGAATATTTTCGGGTCAAACTTATTTCAGTGCAAACCAAGAGCTTCCCTGCTGACCCTTCTGCAAGTAATGGAGTAATACCGAATTTGCTCTGGGAGCAGATACCAGGCATGATAAGATACAGGTACTAGAACCTGGAAGGCTTAATGAAGGTATGAGAGAGCTGAACCCTTCTGCCTTCAGACTGAACACAGCTAGGTGAAAACACCCAGATTTTCAAGCAGGATTAGGCACCTGAAGTTGTCTTCCAGTGTGACATTCAAAAACTCCAGAATTTGTAAAAAAATGCTTTTGAAGACCTCAGGAGCCACTGAAATATTTTAAATAATTGAGCATAGTTTCTTTTTCTGGAGAAACAAGAAAACAGTTTCTAAGCATTCACTACCTAAAGATCCCAAGGATGCAGACATTAGCTGTGGCTTCTCCCTGAACAGCGGGCACAGATTCTAGGCACATCACCATAACCACCTCATCTCCTTTGCTAGCACTGAACATTATGGCTTCTTCTCTATTGCTGTGAAAAAGAAGAGTCAGTTGAAGCAGAAGAAACATACTTGTAGCCTTATTCTGTCACACTGCTAGGTAAACTCTGAAGCCTAAGTGCATGTACAAGGAGGACTAAATTCTTCCCATATATATATATATACACAAGCCAGTGAAGGGCTGTATGACAACACCGTCAGAATCAGCTAGATGAGGAGGGTGCAGAATAAAACTTCAAATGCTCTGATGCAGCCTAATTTGGACTTTTTATACAAACTGTGATAACCTTGGGAGAGGGAAGACTGGAAGGAAAATCTTGCTGCTCTGGCAATGACAGTTCAGAAATAAAAAAGCATCAGATTGCCAAATAGCTAAGGGTAGTTAACTGCATATTTTAATGCTATAAAAGACTGGTTTGTATAGGACTGGTTTTTTGGATTTTTAATGTGGTTCCATTTTGATTCTTTTGAAATATTTTGATCTTGTTGTACTGAATCTGGAAGCAAAATACATCATGATTTCCTCTGCTCTCAACATCACTTCCATCTGCAAATCTAGCTTTTAAACCCTTTGGACATACCAGTGATAAAATAAAGGACCAAGTAAGAAAAATGACATAGACTTCAGATTATTCTCTTTATAATCTCTTTTATGTATGGCCTCTTGCTTCCTCCTCCTTTTATCAGTCTTCTTTCCAACACTTTAGCTCCTTGCAGCTGGATTTGCCTTTGCAAACTATTTCTGCCTTTGATATAAAATATTGCCACTGCCATTTGAACATCAAATCAAAGTGAATAGTAGACAGTAGATTTCTAAACCCCATCATTCAAATCCTGTCAAACACACTGCATAAGTAGTTATGAGTATTCTTTCCTACCTTTCTGTAGGCCTGTGCTAGTTTGAAGCAAGCTGGAATGTTTTGGTAGAAGAACTAGATAACGGGCAGTGAAATGAAAAACAATTGTGTCTACTTCTCTCACAGTTACGCTGAGAACTCTGGGAAGAAGAAAGACTTTTTCTCCATTTTGTTTCTCACTCTTGCTTTTGCCTTAGACCTGGTCACATCTCATTAACCCTGCTCCTACTAACCCTGCTCCCTAACCTCTTGGCTGCACCTCTATTCTTCCTGAGAACTGGGGTAAGGTTGAGAGGGGCCGGGGGAGGTGTTGGGGTGGTTTGAGAGCCCCTCCTGGGGACTCAGGTTTCTGGGAGGGGAGTTGTGCTTCTGTATTGTTTATCCTTTGTATATTTCTGTATATAATTGTATATAACTGTATATATTGTAAATAGCTGCTTGTACATTCTGCTAGCTGTAAATAAATTGCTTCATCTATATTCCCAGAGGCCGTCTGAGTTAGCTGGGGCAAATACAAAGTGTGGGAGGGGCGGGGTAACCCCCAAACCATCACATTTTTTAATTGGCGCCCAACGTGGGGCTAGAGATTTCAGTGAGTGGAAATTAGCTCTGGGAATTAAGATGAAGCTAATCAAGCAGCTATTGTACTTGGTGGGGATTGCTGTGTGGCCTGTTTTCTGGTTTTTTGTGTACAATTGGATCAAAGATCAAATTGGTTATTTCTTGCTTCATGTAGTTTTTAAGAAGGCTAAAGCTAAGGTTTCAAACATGTTCTGGAGCTGGGGTGATTTCATTCTTGGTTATGCTGGTTTTAATATCTCTGAGAATATTACCAAGGATATTACAGGAGCTCTGGTCAATAATGTGACAATCAATGGAAATTCTGCTTTAAATATGGCTCTAATGAGAGTTATTCAGCCAAAGACAGGAATTCCAACTGTTTGCATAGGTACATGCTCGTGTAAAACTGTTTTTCTTCTCACAATTTTTAATATTTGCCTCATGATTTTAATATTCATATTAATTTTGGCATTATTGGTGAAAAATTCAAAACCAGTTTCTGTAAGAGCTAGGAAAAATTCTGTGTCTCAGAAGCAGTCTCTTTCACAGCAAAACAAGGGAACACAGTTATCAGCTTCCCCCTTGCCAGCCTCTGCCCCTCCTTCTCCAAGTGCTGGGAATACTGCCAGCGTTCCCGCCACTAACGTAAACAATGATAAGGATAACCAAAACAAGCCACAGAGTTTAGCAGGAGCCTCAGGAGCACAGGCAGGTACCCAAAATCAGAATGTCCCTAGCAAAAATGATAACACCTCAGGGTTGGCAGGCATCCCAGGAGGACAGGCAAACAATCCCACTAATGCTAATAATACTACTAATGCTGGTAACGCTAGCCCAGTCAGTCCAAATCCTAATGACACCAGCTCAGCCAATTCGAACCCCCAGCCAGCAGACCAGAACCAAAATCCTCCTGTTAAAAGCAAGGCAGATTTGAACTCACAAGCTCCAGGTCAGACCCCTAAGGATACAAATGCTCCAAGTCAGACCTCCAATAATTCAAACCCTTCAAGTCAGACTCCTAAAGATTCAAATCCTCCAGCAGACACATCCAAGTCTGTTGCTGCTCAGGCCCATCTGGCACCTGCTAAGGCAAAAGCTAAGACAAAGAGTGGTTCGCAGGAGGATGTAAGACAGGAGACCTCTGGTGATCAGCAGCAAGAGGAGGAAGAGGAGGCAGTTAGTCTGCGAGACCTTGTAGATGTGCTGAGACAACAATACTCAAGTGAGAGGAGTGCTGTGAGGTTAGCTGCCAGGAGAGAGGATGGTTCCAATGAGTTTAGGAATGCTATGAGGAAGATTGTGTTAGGCCCGGCACCACCAGAACAACAGGAAGAAGAGGAGGAAGATGACATCCAAGGCTCCAAGGATCCACTCAGAGAGGTCAGGGAAGTTAGGAAGGAATACACAAGGGAATCAGGTGAGCCAATCTTAAGCTGGCTAGTGAGATGCCGTGGCATTGGTGCTAATGCTCTGCAGGTAGGAGACAAGTCTGCCAAGCAGTTGGGACCACTCACTAAGGAGAGTGGAGTGGACAAACACCTAGCAAGTCCTCTTGGTAGGGTTAGCTTGTGGACACGCCTTTTGTTGGCTGTGGCTATGAGATATCCTTCCCGAGATGATTTGCCATGGGCTGCCAAGAAGTGGAACACCGTTGAGCAGGGAATTAAGCTTCTGAAGGAGTTTGCTGTGAAGGAAGTGCTTTATGGAGATCATGGCACTCATGAGCCTGACGATATTCCTTTGGGAACAGGTCTCATGAAGAAGCTGATTAAGCTTGCTCCTTCATCCTATGCTAACATCTTGGCCAGTAAATTCCTAGCAAGGAGTGATAATGGAAGATCTTTCACTGTTGGTGAATTCACTGATCAGCTCAGGCAGATTGAGGACAGCTTGTCACATTCTGGTATAATCTGTGCCATAAAAACTATGACTTCTGAAATAAAGGGCATGAAAGATGGTTTTGAGAATACCATGAAAGAACTGAAGGAGGATCTCAAAAATCTGGTAAAAGATACCATTCCTGCATCATCTGAATGGGTGCATGTTTCTGCAGTCAGGAACAGACGCCCACCTCCTGCAAGGCAATTCCAGCCCAGGAGGAGACAAATTCCACCCAGACAGCAGCAATCACGTGCGTCACTGTGGATACTTCTGCGTGACACATATGGGGAGAACATGAATAAATGGGATGGTAAACCTACTTCAGCTCTTTCAAAGAGGGTCAGGGATCTGCAGAGTGGCAGAAACAGAGGCAGCAATGCCAGAAAAGTAGCTGTCACTTCTTCAGCTCCTGAGAGCAATTGCAATTGTTCCAACAGTTGCAGTTCCTCTCACAACAACACCAATCATTGTATACACCCTACATGCCATGTTCAGCATTAGGGGTGCCCTGCCTCCAGCCAGGAGGAGGAAAGGGATAGTGGAGAGAACCGAATCTATTGGAATGTATTCATTAGGTGGCCTGGCAGTTCAAGAGTTCGGAAATACAGGGCTTTAGTTGACACAGGTGCTCAGTGTACTTTATTGCCATCAAATTGCAAAGGGACAGAGTCCATTTCTATCTTTGGAATCACTGGTGGATCTCAAGAGTTAACTAAGATACAGGCTGAGATCAGTTTAACTGGTAAAGAGTGGAAGACACATACTATTGTAACTGGTCCTGATGCGCCTTGCATTTTGGGAATTGACTTTTTGAGACAAGGTTGTTTCAAAGATCCTAAGGGTCATAAATGGGCTTTTGGAATAGCATCTGTAGAGATTGAGGATGATAAATTGAAATTGTCTGTTAGACCTGAACTTTCTGATGAATCTGCAGTTGTGGGACATCATGACATAGAGGACCTGGAAGTGCCAATTGCAACTCAAACTGTTCATCATAGGCAGTACAGAACTAACCGTGACTCTTTGTTGCCCATTCATCAGCTGATTCGTCAGTTGGAGAGTCAGGCTGTCATCGAGAAAGCTCATTCACCTTTCAACAGTCCCATCTGGCCTGTGCGTAAACCTACGGGCGACTGGAGACTGACAGTTGACTTTCGTGCCCTCAACGAGGTGACACCACCCATGAGTGCAGCTGTGCCGGACATGCTGGAACTCCAGTACGAGCTGGAATCGAAGGAGGCTAAATGGTATGCAACCATAGACATTGCTAATGCTTTCTTCTCTATTCCCATAGCAAAGGAGTGCAGGCCTCAGTTTGCATTCACCTGGAGAGGTATCCAGTACCAGTTCAACCGTTTGCCTCAGGGGTGGAAACATAGCTCAACCATCTGTCACTCAGTCATCCACAATGCACTGGAGAAAGGTAAAGCTCCAGAGCACATCCAGTACATCGACGACATCATTGTGTGGGGCCAAACTGCTGAGGAAGTCTTCGAGAAAGGTAACAAAATCATTGACATTCTGTTACAAGCAGGTTTTGCCATTAAGAGAGACAAGGTCAAAGGACCTGCCAGAGAAATTCAGTTTCTGGGAGTGCGGTGGCAGGATGGTCGCCGTTACATTCCTCAGGATGTGATCAACAAAGTCTCTACCATGGCTGTTCCCACCAGTAAGAAGGACACACTTTCTTTCCTTGGTGTGGTGGGATTTTGGAGACTACACATTCCTGGTTTCAGTCAGATTGTCAAACCTCTGCATGATGTGACTCGTAAGAGAAACAATTTCGAGTGGGGACCTGAACAACAAGCAGCCTTTGATCAGATCAAGCGAGAAGTAGTCCATGCAGTGGGTTTGGGACCTGTGAGATCTGGTCCAGACATTAAAAACATTCTGTACACGGCTGCCAGTGACAATGGTCCAACTTGGAGTCTTTGGCAGAGAGCTCCAAATGAGACACGTGGTCGTCCTCTTGGTTTCTGGGGACGTTGCTACAGAGGTTCAGAGACAAATTACACCGCAACAGAGAAAGAGATACTAGCAGCCTACGAGGGAGTGAAAGCAGCTTCTGAAGTGATTGGAACTGAGTCACAATTGCTTTTAGCTCCTAGACTGCCAGTTCTTAACTGGATGTTCAAGGGCAAAGGTTCATCACCACATCATGCCACAGATGCAACCTGGTCTAAATGGATGGCTTTGATAACCCAACGAGCGCGAATGGGTAATCTTGACCGACCTGGTCTGGTAGAGGTGATCACCAACTGGCCGGAAGGCACAGACTGTTCCAAACCTCCAGAGGAGAAAATAACTCGTGCTGAGGAAGCTCCTCCCTATGGTGATCTCTCTGATCAGGAAAAGAACTATGCTTTGTTCACAGACGGTTCCTGTCGTCTTGTTGGGAACAAGCGAATATGGAAGTCAGCGGTTTGGAGTCCAACCAGGAGAGTTACCGAAACGAAAGATGGAGAAGGAGAATCCAGTCAGTTCGCTGAGGTAAAAGCTGTTCAACTTGCTCTTGATGTGGCTGAACGTGAGAATTGGCCTATCCTTTACCTCTACACCGATTCGTGGATGGTAGCCAATGCTCTATGGGGTTGGCTAAAGGACTGGAAGAAGAATGGTTGGCAGAGGAAAGGAAAGCCTATTTGGTGTGCTGATCTATGGCAGGACATTGATGCACGGCTGGAGAAAATTCCAGTGAAGGTGCGGCACGTAGATGCACACATGCCTAAGGGCAGAGCCAATGAGGAACATCACCACAACCAGAAGGCAGACCAAGCTGCTAAGATTGCTCAAGTTGATACCAACTCTGAACTTGACATTGACCTTGATTGGAAACACCGAGGTGAACTGTTCTTAGCTCGGTGGGCCCATGACTCATCTGGACATCAAGGCAGAGATGGAACATACCGATGGGCTCGTGATAGGTCAATTGACTTGTCCATGGACGCTATCACCCAAGTCATCTATGACTGTGACATTTGTGCTGCTATTAAGCAGGCTAAGCGAATCAAGCCCTTATGGTATGGTGAGAGATGGTCAAAGTACAAGTATGGTGAAGCCTGGCAGATTGACTACATCACTTTACCTCGATCTCGTTCTGGCAAGCAGTATGTGCTAACGATGGTAGAAGCCAGCACTGGATGGTTGGAAACCTATCCAGTTCCACATGCTACTGCACGTAACACCATTGTTGGTTTGGAGAGACAAATCTTGTGGAGACATGGAACTCCAGAGAGGATCGAGTCAGACAATGGTACTCATTTCAAGAACAATCTTGTGAAAAACTGGGCCAAAGAGCATGGTATTGAGTGGATCTATCACATACCCTACTATGCACCAGCTTCAGGGAAGATTGAGCGCTACAACGGTTTGCTGAAAACCACCCTAAAAGCCATGGGGGGTGGAACTCTGAAAAACTGGGACAAACATTTAGCAGAAGCTACCTGGTTGGTAAATAGTAGAGGTTCAGTAAATAGAGCAGGACCTGCACAATCAGATTTGGTCCAAACAGTAGACGGTGATAAAGTTCCTGTTGTACGTGAGAAGAATCTGTTAGGGAAAACTGTTTGGGTATTTTCTCCTTCGGGCAAAGGGAAACCTGTCCGAGGGGTGGTTTCTGCTGAAGGTCCTGGTCATACATACTGGGTAATGCAGGAGAATGGTGAAATCCAGTGTATTCCACAGAGAAATCTAACCTTAGCTGAGAGAGTTTAAATTCAAACTGTTAGGAGTTTTCTTTTTTAGGTAACATCGGCGCCCAACACTGAGAGAATCTATGATAGAATCTACAGCACGTGAGCACGAAACCCAACATCACCTGGGAGTCCCTGTTCTGAGCTTTTGAATCACCTACATCTGATTGAAGTGTGAACTGAACTTGTATATATTATTTTAGTGTAAATATTGGTTTAGGTTAGATTGGATAATTCTCAGCGATACTCTGAGCGAAGTAGACAAGGGGTGGATTGTGCTAGTTTGAAGCAAGCTGGAATGTTTTGGTAGAAGAACTAGATAACGGGCAGTGAAATGAAAAAACAATTGTGTCTACTTCTCTCACAGTTACGCTGAGAACTCTGGGAAGAAGAAAGACTTTTTCTCCATTTTGTTTCTCACTCTTGCTTTTGCCTTAGACCTGGTCACACCTCATTAACCCTGCTCCTACTAACCCTGCTCCCTAACCTCTTGGCTGCACCTCTATTCTTCCTGAGAACTGGGGTAAGGTTGAGAGGGGCCGGGGGAGGTGTTGGGGTGGTTTGAGAGCCCCTCCTGGGGACTCAGGTTTCTGGGAGGGGAGTTGTGCTTCTGTATTGTTTATCCTTTGTATATTTCTGTATATAATTGTATATAACTGTATATATTGTAAATAGCTGCTTGTACATTCTGCTAGCTGTAAATAAATTGCTTCATCTATATTCCCAGAGGCCGTCTGAGTTAGCTGGGGCAAATACAAAGTGTGGGAGGGGCGGGGTAACCCCCAAACCATCACAAGGCCTAATCTCCCTTAGAAAACCTAACTTTTTTTTTTATATGACTACAGTATTTTCACAGAGCAAAAGTGAGAAACAAACTCTCAGCTGATACTTGGGAGTAGGTCACCAACTGAGAGAATGTTCCTGCACTGCATAGCACAAATCTTGTTCTCAGAAATCTCAGGCTGACAATCTCAACAAATACTGCATAAAGCTGCATGCTGGACTGGCATTATCAAACCAGGGAAGAATACCTTTTGACTTATGATTGGAAGAAATGTTTGAGTAGGAGTGTGCTAGTGGAAGACAGAGTAGGTTGTTGAAGGGATGAGAAAGTTTGTATCTGCAAGATGTACTCTTTGGATGAATCCTTTATACCACCTGGACTTGGTTTATGTAATGACAATACACCAACTATAGATCAATAGAGTAAATACAAAGAAATTATTAAGAGATATGGCTTTCAAAAAATACAATGATGGAAAGATGATACTAATTTGAGTTACAAAAAAATGTTTTAGTCCTACACTCTCATTGGTGAAAAATACTTCCTACTAATTTATAAGCACATGCAATATAATCTTTCTCTGAATTTCTGATGCAAGTATGGAATGATCCCTTTGTATATAGGAGTATCCCCTGAAGAAATGTGTATTTCATGCAGCAACTGGCAGGAATCTATCAAATCAAAACCCTGAATCAATAATAAAGAAAGTACAAGTTCAAACACAGAGCTGATTATATTTCCTGAGTCTGCAGCTGGCATGTGTTCCTATTCCTTTCACTTCCCTGACCTCAGAATAAAGTATGAGGCAATAAAATTCTGAGAGGAAGGGAAGTGGAATGTGAAAACAGAGAATATGAAAGTATCACCCACACAGAAAGTAACAGAGAAAAATAAACCTAAACAAGAGACAGAATTGAAGCAGAAATTGAAGTGTCAGAAATAATTAGGAGGAGTGTGAAAAGTAATCCAAGAAAACTAAAAAAGGGAAGTGAAGGGTCATTTCACAGCTAGTTAACTGCATCTGGAAGTAATTATAATGCATCTCCTCTTCAAAAAGAAAGTTGTAAGATTTTCTCCCTTTCTTTTCTTCAAGAAAATCATAAAGTACACATGCAAGTGTCATTTGAACTGTAATTTATCTAACAGCCATGGCTAAGGAGGTACAATTGCACATTGAATAGTTTAGGGTTGGTTTTAGTTTCCAAATTTGTGAGCCTCCTGCTACTCTTTTCCAATTGTTTACATTTCTCTTTTTATTTACTACATTTGACAGATTAATTCCCACCAAAATGTTGGGGAGGGGGTGGAAATTGACAACTTAAGCCATTACTTAAGTTGGCAGACAAATAAACACAGAAATAAGTCCTCCTCTCTCAAATACTGAAATACAGAAAACAAGCCCTTCATAAGTTAGACAGGATCCAGACATTTAAAAACCATCTGTTAAAACCTCATGTTCCAGTCTATAAGACAACTTCTGAGGAAGCCATCAAGTGAAATCCGTTAGAGAATAATTTGATATAAACCATCCTGTACCTTCTTTTGACATAACAAAATATCATCAAGGAACAGAAACCCAAGCTGAAGATGAAGTTATTTAATGAAACTGTTACTATTTTTATATCACAAGTTTTGAATTAAAAAAAAAAAAGGAAAAGGAAATGCTATTGGAAGCCTAATAGGCTGCTTATACAAAACTCATGGCATAGAACTCAAGTTTGACTATTAGGGAACTTTCATTGTCTTCCATTAGTCATAATTCCTATGACTAATAGACTAATAATTTTGAGAAGTCTAAGCACTGAAAATTAGAAAATTACTTGAGCAAGGAGCAAGCAGCTTAGAGGCAATAAGGATCAGCTTTGTGTATTGCTCAGCTATAAATAACTGTGTGAGTTTTTCTGCCTCTTGTAGTACAAAGTAGGAAACTTCCCTTATTCCTAAAGACTCTTCCTATTCATACTGTCATACTGTCAGCTACAACTAAAAAATTACACAAGAAGCTGTTCCTTATCACCTTTCAGCTGCTACTCTCCATGTCTCAACATCTACTTATTACTCTGTGGATGACTTATTCCAAGTGCACAAGGAGACATGTGGAAAGAAGTAAGCTCATTTTTCCAGAAGGACCAACACTCCTTCTGTCCTCTAAGTCACAGGAAGATTTTTATTAAAGCTTGATGAAATGTAAAATTGATCTTATGATTTAACAAAAAGAATGAAAACCAAGAACAAGAATAACAGAATCCCTCTAACCTTGACCAGTTGGTTTCCATAGAAGAAACCCTAAAGAACACCCTATTCATTGCCCATGTTAGTATTGGCACACGTATGGCAAGGAGATGCATGCTAACTCTTCATGTTTGTTCATAAATAAATCACCTACATCAGCATTCTCAAGAATTCTTTTTAATCACTTTTTATGGGACTTGTCAGGCTCCAAACCTGTTCACTATAGCACTAAGTCTTGCTTTTAAATAATTTTAGAGGCCTGGGGTTTTTAGATGTAATAACAAAAACATGGTTTGATATGATTTTAAAAATGGTTTGAATTCTAACAAACTTCTATCAATACATGTTTAAGAAACTACTGCAGTTGAGCTGGATATAAGAAAATCTGAATTAAAAAAATAGATGATTTTTCAGTGTATGACAATGAGTTGGAATAAATTTGATTATGTCAAAATACAGTGATTTTTAAGGAAAAAGGAAGCTGCACAAGTTTGGAAACACTTAAACATTTAGTTCCAAAATGCTCAGTTAAATACACACTTTTGCACTTGACACACATTTCTGTGCTGAACAAATATAACATGCACGAACTACACCTTCTTGCCTTTTTTCAGCCAATCTATTTGTTGACAAACAAACTGTCAGTTTAATATATTGTAGAAAGATCCTCCAGCCTGTTTGTAGTCAGGAATTCTGAGAGATTTCCTTTTAAAGGCACAGATAACCTACTCACCCTTGCTTCTACCTGGCCTATTTTTTTCAGGCATAATTACTTTACCCTCAAAGCTATTTCTCCTCTATGCAACTTTGGTGTCCTTATGCATATCACAAAGAACAGCACGCATGAACCCCAAAGTACGTTGCAAGGTACTGCTCTGCTTGATTTGACACTGAATTGACAGTTCCCAAAAGAGGCCAACAGGGAGGTGCACTGATTTCCTCTCTAGTCCCCAAGCTAACCTGAGGACAAATGCCTAGATCCAAAGTCCTGTTAAGTGTAAGAGAGGACTTTCATCCAGGAAAACACCTGAGTTGAAATGTCAGCTCGAATTGCTGCATGGTGACCTTTAGCAGTAGTTGTTCTTCTGTGGAGTGCGCATTACTCACCACCAGAGGGAGACAAAACCAAGCCGAGTTGAAAGGTCAACTCGAACTGCACCTCGGAAGGTTCAGGACGGATATTAAGAGAAAAGTTTTCACTGAAAGGGCTATCAAGCATCGGATCAGGCTGCCCAGGGGAGTGGCTGAGTCGCCATGGCCGTGGGTACTTAGGAAAATGTGCAGATGTGGCACTTACAGATACGGTTTAGTGGCGGACTTGGCACTGCCAGGGTAACGGCTGGAATCAATGACCTCTGCCAACCTAAACGCTTCTCTCGAGTCCATGACAACCTGACAGTTCTTGGCTTGGGCTCCCTCTGGTGGGTAATGCACACTCCAGGGAAGCACAACTACTGCTAAAGGCAGCCACGAAACAAAGTAACTTGCAGGTCGTTAACATTTTTCTTCAAATACATAGAAATACACCAGCTGACTAATGATTATAACCGAGAATACAGCTTTCAACTGCAGCGCGGCACATTAGTCCTGAAAAAGAAGAAGATGCAATGTTTCTGCCAGAACTCCTTTCAAATTCAGGAAAGAGGAAAAGAGGAAAAGAGGAAAAGAGGAAAAGAGGAAAAGAGGAAAAGAGGAAAAGAGGAAAAGAGGAAAAGAGGAAAAGAGGAAAAGAGGAAAAGAGGAAAAGAGGAAAAGAGGAAAAGAGGAAAAGAGGAAAAGAGGAAAAGAGGAAAAGAGGAAAAGAGGAAAAGAGGAAAAGAGGAAAAGAGGAAAAGAGGAAAAGAGGAAAAGAGGAAAAGAGGAAAAGAGGAAAAGAGGAAAAGAGGAAAAGAGGAAAAGAGGAAAAGAGGAAAAGAGGAAAAGAGGAAAAGAGAAAAAGAGAAAAAGAGAAAAAGAGAAAAAGAGAAAAAGAGAAAAAGAGAAAAAGAGAAAAAGAGAAAAAGAGAAAAAAGAGACAAAGAGAAAAAAGAGACAAAGAGAAAAAAGAGACAAAGAGAAAAAAGAGACAAAAAGAAAAAAGAGACAAAAAGAAAAAGAGACAAAGACAGGACAAGAGAGGAAAAGACAAGAAAAGATGGCATTTTTGTCCAGGCAGAAATCTATTTTCAGCATCTAATGCTGATTAAAATAAAATAATGAACTAAACCGCTGTTCTTTTTGACAGGAATACTTGCTTGGATTTCTGCTCTTGGCTGATACTTCAGGGCCTACATTTGATGTCCTTTCTCAAAAACATTTTGTTCACAGGGTTCAGAAAATACTTGTCATTTCACAAATTTCACACCCCAGTGATTCTGCAATTGTTACAAGAATTTAGTGCCAGTGTGAAAGAAAAACAGGCTCTCAGATCTGTGATATCTTACCTACAAGTCCAACCCTGACTGATTCTGTGATTCTAAGTCCACACATTGACCAGATGAAACAACTGCAGATTAAAGAATATTTAATTATTTGTTTTCTTGGGCACGATTGAAGTCCTTCCACAAGAACGATGTGCACACTGTATTGCAGTATCACAAACACACTGGTTATGATAATGGGACTTTGTAGTAATTACAATAGTAAAGTAAGCCCCAGTAATCTCTGCACCACAAAACATGACTGCAATTTTATTATCTCAGAAAAATGCATGGAAATTTTGCAGACATCAGCAACTTGATAGTAGAGGCTTAGAATTAATCGTACTTTTCTGCTCCTGCCAGTGGCATGAATAAATCAAATCATAAATCTTGCATCTCTGCAATATTTTTTTTCTTTCAGAAGCTTTTGGTTCATTTGTTGATCTGAAGCACAGACTGGCAGTTACTTTGATTAAAAAAAACCAATGTTACCAACAGAAAACAGTAATTGAGTGTGAGAATATTTTGATAATGGTTATATGAGTTTATGTTCTTTCTGTGGACCATGTCCATATTGTTCAGGCACAGGACCAACAGCAGTATAGTCTATTCTATATGGAACACCATAAATTCCTTATGGTGTTACATATTTAAAGACAACTCAGTGGATAAAAAGCTGACATGAGCTAGCAATGTGTGTTTGCAGCCCAGAAGGCCAACTGTATTCTGGGCTGCCTCAAGAGATGTCTAGCAGGTTAAGGGAAGTGATTCTGACTCCACTTTGGTGAGACCTCACCTGAAGTACTGTGTCCAATTTTGGAGCCTTCAGCACAATAAACACATGGACCTGTAGGAGTGGGTCCACAGGAGAGCTGAAAAAATTATCTGAGGGTTATAACATCTCCCCTGTGTGGACAGACTGAAAGAGTTGGAGTTGTTCAGCCTGCACAAGACAAGTCTCCAGTGGGACCTTATTGTGGTCCTTCAGTGTCTAAAAAAACAAGACTCACAGGAAAGATGTGGACAATCTTTTTTGCAAGATCTGTTGCAAAAGGACAAGGGGTAACAGATTTAAACTAAAAAGGGGCAGATTTAGACTATATATACAGAACTCACAGAACCTGTGGTGGAACTTCCTCATCCTTGTAACCATAGCATTTCTGGGGGAAAACTTTGATTCCCCCCCACTTCCTTTTCCTGAACACGAGAAAAATCCTTCACTAAACAGCTTTCCCTTTCTTTACAAAACTACCAGCAGTCTTACATGTAAATAAATCATTCTTCCTGACCAACGAACAGCAGATCAATACATTATTATTTCATAATGACCTTGCAAGTACACATGAAAATTACCTAATATGCAAACTATCTTCCTAAACCAGCTTCCCTATCTACAAACAAATCCTTCATTAAATTGCAGACAGGCTCTTCATAAGTACACACAACATATGCCATTGTTTTCAACTGTCCTAGTTTAAGCACATTCAAAGACAGAGGTCAAAGCCTCCTTCATGACATTTAGTGTACAACCCAATAGATTTATATAGTTGCAAACAAACAAACAAACAAATCTCCTATATTAAGTGTCATATGGAGGCAAAGGAACACAAAAATGAACAGCAAAGGCAACATTTAGTTTAAGGGTTTACTTCTCAACTTTACCAAGATGATTTTCTAATTATTCTTTGGTTATTCTATCAATAAAATGAAACCACTACCTTCAGGTGTTAAGCAGTGTGCTATCTGACAGCAGGTTAGAAACATTTCATTTCATACCAAGTAAATTGACTGTGTTTTTGCTAGTGTCAAGGCCACTTTCAGACTCACTTAAATACAAGGAGATTTCTTCACTATAACTTTTCTGAGTACTTAAAATACAATCTTTTGTCTGCAGCTCTTCTGATCTTTGTTTCTCTCCCTCAGATGCTCAAATGCTGACCAGTGGGACCGGGTGATGACAATTTTCTGGAAGTCATTATGTAGGTGGTTGGATGTAGAAGTAAGAGTACCTGCTGTTGATGTGTTCAACTCTCTGCCCTAGCATACATTTTTCTTACAGACATTGTAGTGGTGAAGCTAAACAGAGGTGTTAAGAAAAAGACTGGATGAGGCACTTAGCGCCATGGTCTAGTTGATTGGACAGGGATGGGTGATAGGTTGGACTGGCTGATCTGGGAGGTCTCTTCCAACCTGGTTGATTCTACAATCCTATGAATAAACTTTTCGAGTAGAGAAAGTAGTTGAATCAAAACATGCTGGAAGGCAGCCAGTGATAACTCTTGCTACAATGAAGAATATGTCTGCATTATGTCTGTACACTGATACATCTTTCTGCTCAAATTGTACTAAATTGATTTCTAACAATCCTAGAAAACAGCTTGTCTGTTACTATTTGAACCTGACAATTTCAGTGTTGTAACAAGAAAAGAAAGTTACATCCCTTTATGCCTGCTTTGAGCATGCTGAAGGGCAAGACAAGCAATAGCCAAACTCGTTTCATTAAGATGACAAAAGGGAGGTAAAGGGGGCCAGGCAGGAAGAAAACACTGAGCTGGTTTATGCTCGATAATGTGTATTTTGTTTTACAAACTTGTAAAGCCCAGAGCACATATCCATAGACAAAAAAAGGTAATCTAAGATGATGACTGAAGCAAGAATTAAGATAAAGCCAAAAACAGAGACATCATATCTCTTGTTACACCTTTTCTCAAAAGATCAATATGGTGTTCTCCCTGTGAGTTCATGTAACAGAAAAGCATCCCTGAAATCCCCAAGCTCAATAATTCCACTTAGATCTCATTTTACAGTTAAGAAACTAAGACTTAATCTAGGCCATACCTAATACTCTCCCTGGCTTCTTCAGATTTGTGAGACACAACTGAATCTGTCAATAACTCAAAGAATTAGTAGCAATAAATGAGCAGATCTAGATTTTAATTAAGCAAATTAACAACTGCTGATAAGATTTTGATTCTTGATTTGCATTGCCTTAATTCCATACTGATCCCATTGTTTCTGATGGGAGTGCTGATGAAGTTGAGTATCCAGGGTGAATTAAGAATGTTGTATCAGTCTTGTACGTCACTAATGCAGCATGCAACCCTAAGGATTTAGAGGCATGGAGGGACTCCACTCTGTATAGCTCTTCCCGGATACTGAGAGGAAAAGCAAACGGAAGATTGGTTTTCATCAAGTCTTAGAAGATTGCAGTCAATTAAGGGAGATAAATATAGATCATCAGAATAAACACTGAAGTAGGAAAACCAGGCTGAGAGAACATAGAGAAGGTGTTTAAAGGAAGAGTGAATGCACCTGACTTAGAAGTATAAAATTACTCCGGGTTTAGGACGCACCTTTGAAAATGCAAAGTTACACTCAGGACACTACAAAAAACATTGTGATCATTTTTTTTTTTCCTATTTAAAGTTCTAGAACATGATGAAAAGAAATCTCCAGCACCTAGGGTAGAGGTAAATAGAAGAAAGTGAGGGTAGGCATACCTGTGCTTTCTATGATGTTCTGACATGCTTCATATTTCTTCTCATTAATCTGTTTTCACAAGGTAGATGTCAAAACATTTTGAAGTCTGCTTGCTTTACAGTTTGTATTCACACTAACAGTGATCTTCTGGAGAATCCTGAATATTGAATCCTTGACCAACCTCTCTTGCTGAAAAAATTAAGAGGGAAGAAATGTTCTAATTCTTAACTCATTTTTTTAAAAGCTACCGTCAAAATAATTGAAGAAAAGATTATGCTGTAATAGCATTCATGAGGATGCCTGCAGCAACACAGATCCTAAACCAGTGGAAACTTCTAACAAACTGATAAAACAAATTCTTGACTGGAATTTAATTAATTGATCTGGGTCAGGGTAATGTAATAGAAAACATGTAAAGTGATACAGGAAAGTTACAAACCAATAACACTGTGGAAAAGTGTACATCTCAACATGATCATGGACACAAGAAAAGACCTGTGTGCTAAACTCTAAGATTGTCTCTTTTTATAAAACACAGCATTAATAATCTGCCACCAACTATGGCTCGGCCACAAGAACATGAGTTTACATATAAAACACTAAGGAAAGGTATCAGTGGAGGGCAGGCCATGAACATCAACAAAGTACTTTGGTTAACAGGGAAACTGACACGCAGACTAAGAACTAAATCGATCTAACTCATAGTATCTAGCAACCAACAAGGGTAGGCTTCAAATACATAAGTATCTCCAGAGATATTCCAGGAGAAACTTTCTTTACTGGACTGAAGGCTAACAGTTTTATATTCACTCTGAATAATTTAAGTGCTCACCTGAGCACTGTAAGCTGACCATGCTGGTCAGAAAACAAACAAAAATGTACCAAATTACACTCTTAGCTCTGATGCACAACCACTTCGAGCACCACAGAAAACATTTCCTTCTCCTTTCCTCTTCATATGAAAACCAGAAAATATCTGTTTGCAAAAAACAAACCCAAACTACTCATGAGATGCACAGTTTTACTGTCAAATTATTATTGCATTATTAAGTTTATTCTGTGGTAGACATTTCAGTCTCTGGGGCTAAACAGAATTTCACAGCATGTGTTTTATTTTGTTTGGCTTTACTCCAGGCTTTTTGCTCCTCTACTAGAGCCTGAAGATTTGTCTTCTGATTGCAGTTACATGTGTTTAAGTGGACCATAGGTTGAACAAGAAAAGGCATTTGGGATTATTGGGAAGTAATGTCTTTGAAGTTCTGCCTATTTTACATGGGTTTTACAGCAGTAACACACTCTAACTCCTCTAATTTACTTTATTACTGAAACTAATCTTTCTCCTTTTGTTTTTTTTTTTTTCTCCTTCTTTTTAAGGAAATATTGCTGATCTTTTCAGCTGAGTGTCCTTATCTTCCTTTGCGGTTTCTAATCTCACCTGTCTCAAGAAGCTCCGTCGATGCTTCTTCCCTCACAGTAAGTGCAGTATACTCTGGAACTACCTTGTGTGGTTTCTGGAAAGAGCTGTGGCATTTGCTCTTAGCTTGCTGCTTGTATGTAGGGCCACTGATGAAAATACTCCTGTAAAAGGTGTTACGGAGGTCAGTAAAAGGCATGCTATGAGAACACATCGGAAAATGAAGAAGCTGCCTTAACTATAAAACATGATTAAATAACACCATTACTTCAGGTAGGCGCTGCTCTAATCTACCAAACGGCTGCACAGTTTGGCAGATGCACAGATAACAGGTTTGAATCTTATTACCTTTGTTTTAGTAAGTATGTATCTCACATGGACCTCAGTTACACCACCTCTAAGATGGAGGTAAAATCTCAGATGTCCATTTGATGACAATGTGATATTATCAGCATCATTAATAAAGATTAGGGGTAAACCTTCCTTCAAACTTTACACATGGTAGTATAATGAGCAAAGCAGTGCTGCTCCTTTTAAATAAAGATAGTAAGCATTTGCAGGATATGATGTTGATGGACAGTCTTCAGACTTAGTATTATCTCATGCAAGTGCTTAGCAATAATATTCCAGAGATTAGAGAAGTAAACCACTTTCAGACTAATGAAGAATAAATTAATCTTCTTAATGGATTGGCAGGAAAACCACACTTACAACCTCTGAACAGAAGGAACTCAGCACTAACCTGCTGGGCTGCAGTTTATAAATACCTGGAACAGTTTCCATTCTGTCTGTATCACTGGTTAAGAAATGCAGGTCTTTCTCATTCAATGGCAGGTTTATGCTTGAAGAACGAAGATGACACATTAAATACATCCTGCTCATCTGAAATACTTGAGCTTGATTCTCTGTCAGAGTGAATCCCAGTTGTATTTTCTTTTGGTGTTCAACAGCTGCCTGGATAGCATCCCTTTATGCAACCATTTCAGTCAGAACTGTCTCTTTTGATTCCCTGTGGGATGCAGTGCTTAACATTTTCTGCTTTTGCATTATTTCAGTTAGTTTCATTCTTCCCATTACACCTTTAATTAATTCTAAGGGTTTTTTTCTCTCCTAATTTCCTGGGATGACAGGATCTCAGGCTTTTGCCCAACAGAATGCTGAAAGCAATGAAAAAGGAACATGGACACAAAGGAGACAAATCCAACCCTGATTAACATACAGCACATAAACACTATAAGAAACCTGTTAGGTTGACTTATCAATCAGGAATTTAATTATCTCTTCTTCTGCATTCTAGGTTTACAGTTTGTCCTTTCTTTATATAATAAATTCAGTCATGCACTTATTTTACCCTAAAACCATACATTTAACATAATTTTTAAATTAAATAAAAGGAGCCCAAAACCACTATAACAAATATTTGTTGTCTCTTCACAATTCCCCAAACTTTCCACATGTAGTACATTTTGGTGATCACTTCTGACACCATTTGGAAGCCCCCATCTCCGGGTCATCAACTGGACCCACACTCTCTTTCATTATAATAACTGTGTTATTGGGGAACATATTCTCCCATCAAGGCTGCCTCTGATTCTAGCACAAATAAGCATAATGGGATCAGGTTGTTGTAATAAAAAAAAATTATTGCAGTTTTGACTATTTTGCTGCATCTGATAGCAAAATTTCACTGTTTACTAGTACTGAAATCTGTAGTTTCAGGCCAGCCCAAACACAGGAATTTAAATAGGTTGTGTAGCAATACAATCAAGAGACTCTTACCCTACTGAAATAAAGCATAAACCACCATTTTTTCCACTGCCAGTGGGTTTTTACATTAAAAAAGAGTAGTAGGCATGGTGTATTTTTCAACAGTGTATAGAATTACCGCAGTAGTTGCGATCACTTGTGCCTTTCTCAGGCTTTTCCACAGTAACAAGTACCTAGATTCTTGAAATGAACCTCTTCCAACTATCACATCATAAAAGATGTTTTAACTGTACAAAGTACCTTTTAAAATTTATACATAAGTGAAGAATCGATAGGAAAATTCTGCCCTTAAAAGTAGATTTCCAAACAAACATGTTTATTAACAGGACTGGGGGAGACTGCTGGAATATCTTCACAAGAGCACATGATCTACAAGCAGATTTGGGGCTGAAAACTCAGGCATTTCCTGATGCTGGCAGTCACTAAAGCTAAACAATACAATCAACTTGTACTACCAGAGCAACTTCTCTCTGCAGTGTTACCCCCTTGTCAGACGCTCTTACTCAAATTGCAGCCTTCATCCCCCAGTTTATCATAGAATGTTTGAGTATGGAAGGGATCTTGAAAGATCATCTAATCCAATCCCTGCTGTCAAAGCAGGTCACACAAGAAAACATCCAGGAAGGTTTTTAGTGTCAACAGAGGAGACTCCACAATCTCTCCAAGCAACCTGTTCCAGTGTTATGTCATCCTCACAGTGAAAAGTTTTTCCTTATGTTAACATGGAATTTCCCATGATCCAGCTTGCACCCCTTGCTCTCTCATTCGACATCACTGAGCCTGGCTCTGTCCTCTCGACACTCACTTTTCATATACACATTAATGAAGTCATTCCTCAGTCTCCTCTTCTCTAAGCCTTTCCTCATGTCAAAGGCAAGATGGCATCATCTAGAAAAAGTCTTCCCTTGCATACCAGCTTTTACTCAATGCAAGTTCAGAAAGAAATCAGAACTTTAACCAACAGCCACTGGTCAGGGCATCCAGCCTGCAGCTTAAACATCCCTCTCACCAAATGCTGTACCTAGTGTGTGCAGTGGGGTACACCCTTCAGAGAGAAACTGGATTGTTGTGTGCACTGAACATAATGGGCATTCTCAGAGGGATGATTGACCCTCATGTCCATAACTAACACAGCCACCCTGAAGAACACAGAACTACCTACCAAGAGAAGATACAATTCCTCCACCAATTTCTAAGGTGACTTTATTTGCAACGGAAAACCATTTGCAAGTTGAAACTTGGCCTAGAAGTGCAATAGGCTACACAAAACTTAAAAAACCAAACACATACCACAGCAGATAAATAAGCATTTATTAAAATTCATCTCAGAACAAACAAAAATAATATAGGACATTAAGGCATCTTGCATTGAGTAACCGTTCATATAGTAGAGATGACTTCTCTTTCTGATACAAGAAATCAGATTAGGAAGCAAAAAAGTTCTCCCAACACATCTGGCAGTGCTGACATCCACTGTCCCACCACTCACTTAGCAAATCCCTTCAAGGAATGCCTGTTTCTCCCATGGAAGAGCTACAGAATCCCAGCACTCATTGAAACACGTGCAGGAACCACCTTTTCCTCCCCCTCAAGACACTCAACCTTCTGTAAAGACGCACACTGGAGAGACTAACAGACAGATATCACAGAGAATAAAGAAGATGTACCCCTGCTACAGCCACTCATTTTTGATCCGACTAGAATGTCTGACTTTGCTGTTGCTAATATTTACTATTTCAGCCAGTCACCAGTGAAAACAGGACCACAAGTGTAGTCTGTATTGCAACATAACAATCCTTACATTTTCATTCTACATGAATATCACTTAAATAAATGACAGAGGTCTTGTTTCCACGGAATAATTTATTGTGATGAATTATGCTGTCAAGTGACCAATCACTGTTATAGTGCTTTTTTTTTCTTCAATTGGATTAAGAACACTGGGAAATGCTTACAGTAGAATTGGGTTCACTATAACAGGATTTTACTACAGAGTAAAATATAAATTAATAAACATTGTATATAACACTACTGACTTCACCACATTGGCTCTCTACATCCTTTGTCACATTCTAACCTTCATTTAAGGCAAGTTTGTTTTTTGTTTTGTTTTTTTTCCTAAAGATCACATAGTCTCTAGATAATGTTGTGTGACTAGGTTTGCCAGTTAGGAAATTGAGCTTTATAAAACGTGTACTTCAACAAATATGAAAAGTTATTAAGAGAAAGATGACCCAAAATTGCACTGTATTAAAAGGTGAAGTTTCCTTGTACCAAAGTCCTTTATTCATCATCTTTAGAACCAGTTTTGCTTAACTATAAAAGAGACACAAAAAGAAAGTATTCAAAGTTTAGACTGCCATTCCTTTTATTAGGAAATGAGAGCAATGAGCAATATTTTTTACACAGAACACACATAAATTAATAATACAGACTGATTATGCTACTGTTGTAAGAGACTGAAAAACATCCAAAAAACCCACTTAAGCATAAACACTAAATAGGCTTATTTCCTGAATGTTAAAGTTGATTTTTAAAAAGTAACACCACAAAACCCCCTGAAAAACCTCAGGGTAATATTTCTACTTAATCTGAAGACTCAGTTACTAACTCTCTAAAACAAAAAAAGGTGAAGTAATGGAAAAAGTATCTCCACAAATCTCTGACAGAATTTCCTCACAGGAATTAATACAAAAAGATACATTAACTTACTATTTCTCACTTTAAAAAATGAAATTGTAATTATTGTATGTAGTGCATCTACCATGAAATCTATGTGGAAGTAAAGACATCCACTACCAACAACAAGTTCACTTAGAAGGACTCTGCCCTAAACCACCACTGCCATTCATTTGCTCATAATTAACACTAGAACTGGTGTTTGGCCTAACACTGGCATTATTTACATCTGTGTAAAATAATTCTATTTTCTAAAACTATTGTTTGCTTTCAAAATTGCCAAGCAGCTATACTGATTTCCAACTGAATCAGCTAAGACAAGATGGTGGAAGAAATCAATGCTGAGGAAGCAAATAGAAAAGGACTACTCACTAGAGGGCTGCAGCAGAGAATGCTCAGACTTGTAGGAGACAAGAAAGGTGAGCCCACTTGGGACAACTCCCTTTTCTGCTTACTTATCCATTGCCCTCCAGAACCTGGCAGCACCACTAATTTTATTTTACATCTTGTGGCCATTTGAAGACTGAATCTTTTGAAGTGCATTTGTCTAGCAAAGCTCTCTCATCATAAAAATAAAATGTAATTGCTCAATAGAAAAGAAATACTAAACCAAAGTTCAAAAGAGAATTCAAAGTCTATCTGACTCTGGTATTTGGAAGGACTAAACATTTTAAAGCATTTGAGAAATAGGTAAATTAGAATAAAAAATGAGCAACAGTTCTTACTATTCCTTGCAAATCTTGTAACATTAAAAAAATGTAACTTGAAAATACTTACATGCTGGACACATACAGAAATGAATCAGACACCACAGTCAAATCCAAACAACGTTAGGAAGTAAGAAAAAAAATAGATTAGTTTTCTTCAGCTGAAAGTATTATTTTTATGTGCACATGCAGTATTTTCATAATGCTGCATATAATTCAATCCTGTTACCTTAATTACGTCCACCCAGTTCCATCCTCGCGGAAGCTCTCCTTTGTTATCTACAGAATAATGTTTTATTAAGGTTTTGTTTTCAACACAAGAGCTACGGAAAATATCTATTTTTTTAAAAAAAGAAACAAGCAAAACACTAAAAAATAAACTCCCCTTATTTTTTCCACTACAATGGCAAAAGGATAAAAGTAAATATGAATGTTTTAAACACATATTGTTCTGCAAAGTATTTCTGTTTAAATAAAAACACCTCAATACATCTTACATTTAATTTAGAAGGCATCTCCCATGTGAGCTGGGCTAACCAGTAATGATACATTCTGTTAAAGAACAAAATTTTATACAGCTTCTCCTTTATATGGTCAATGCT
This sequence comes from Pogoniulus pusillus, assembly GCF_015220805.1. NCBI lineage: Eukaryota > Metazoa > Chordata > Aves > Piciformes > Lybiidae > Pogoniulus > Pogoniulus pusillus. Next base: position 26,103,657 of record NC_087272.1, read on the forward strand.
CAATCTGCCAATTACAAATTAGGTTAAGTGAATCATATACAGAAATTACTGCTGCAATAGGAAAGTAACTACCCAGAGCAAGAAAAAATAAGGTTGAACAAATCAAAGTCATCAGCAGGATTGATTGAAACATTAAGTACTTTTAAATCAATCATTCCACTGAAAGCATAAAGTATCTGCAGAAGCACCTCTATTCTGAGGACACAAATTACATTAAACATTTTATTTTGGGCTCCAAATTACTTTCATTTAGAAAAGACATTCTTAATGTGAGTTATTTTTGAAGGCACATCAACAAATAATGTCTTTTGTTGAAAATGCATTATTAGAAGTCCCAAATGCTCTCTTCCCACAAATATTTTTTTTTAATTCCATTTTTGTCACGAATTAAAATTAAAAATAAAATAAAAGTCAAACCAAAACCAATGACACCTTGAAATCCCTACTCTGTAGGAAGTCACTTTGACCAGAACTAACATCTCAGGCAAAAATAATTAATCTAAAATAGGCAAAACAGAGACCACAGACTTAGAGCAGTAAATCTTATAACAAATGACCACTGATTCTGACTCCACCAAGATGTTCCTGCTGTAAAATTTGAATTCTCATACTGTTTAAACAAAGCACCATTATAATGAACAAACCTGTTTTATCAGCTAGTTTTCGTTTCTGGGTTTTGGATAACTGCTCCTTTTTATCTTTTTTCTTACTTGCTGGCACATCAGGTGTTCCAATTGCAATACTATTGCTTACTGAAGTCTGAGAAGGATAAAAATGGTTGTTAATCTTTTGCCTATCAGTTCCACAGATAACTCTGTCTGTGGTTACTGAACTTGACATACTGAAATATTTTGACTTTCAGAAAGAAGCAATGCTGGCAGTTGTCTGTTAATACATAATCATGACTGTAGTTTTTCAAAACCACATGTTGGAAATTGGAATTATTCCCTTTCAGAGGTGCAAAGGGCACCTCTTACACTCTCTGAATTTAATTCTAAAGTCTAATTTAGTCTGGAAGTATTCAAACCTCCCAAACATGGAAATCCAGTCACCCTCCCCCCAGATGCCTTTAACCTTTGTTTCAGATAGCTTTACTTTTGCTTCTGCTCCAAGTCTCCACTTTTACATTATTCTGTAGGACAGACCTGCAGCCCACAAGGATTTTGTTATAACTGCAAAATAACAATTATGACCACACAGAGCATTGTGGCCCATAGTATGTGTCACTGTTTACCCACTAATGTATATACCAAATACACTGATGAACAACTTAAAGATAGAGCAATGAAGTACTTAGAGCTATAATAATCTCTTTTTTTTTTTTCAGGTTTGAAATCAAGAGATTAAGGTCTGGATTTATTTACTTACCACAGTGTTAACAGGCTGATTTTCCATGAACACCTCTTTATTATCTTTGGCATATTCAAAAAGTGTGTATGTCATAGCAGTTCCAAGATTCGCCTCAACTTCTACCTTTAACTTATCCAATATACTTTGTTTAATAGCTGAAGATCTAAAAGAAACCATAACATTCAACTGTAACCCAGACTGATGAAGAAAAGTTTGTCAACCAAAAAGCCCCCTTCCACAGTGCCAAGGAATAGAAAGCTATTCTAAATACTTACATTGTGTTGTTGAAGAAAGCATCCATCGATATGAGTGGTGCTGTTTGTGGATATGTTTCTGGCCAAGAAACTTCTATTAGAAAGGCTTTGGGATCTCCACTTTCACCTATCTGGAGTGAAAATTAAAAAAAATCATAAATCAACAATTTCTAGTCACTGATAATGGATTACAATGCCAATATGCCAGTCTTTCACTTCTTTCAGAGTATCCAAATACTTTGAGATAAGTTAGAAAATAAAGTTATTGAGAAAATACTAAATTTCTGATGTCAATATTAATGTCTACCCTGCAGTTTTCATCCTAGGAAAAGCAGTAGAAAAACCAAAAAGCTCTCTATATGGTATTTTTTTTTTATTGCTTGGTTTAAGAAGCTACATTATAGCATCTGCAAGCCAAGCATTATACAATCATTTAAGAGAAGAAAAAAAAAGCCTTCTTTTTTCCCACCCAACCAAGTCCAGAGCAATATGAAAATGAGCCACAATAGTATTGAAATAAAGATGATAATCAACTAGTGACCTAAGACAGCAAAAATAACAGGTAAGAATTTAAATATTTATACATTACAGTTGTTTTGTTTCACTGCAAGAAAGAATGAGCAGTAAAAGATTTAAGAAGTCAGTAGAATGAAACTAGATTTAAAAAAGCATAGTATTGCAATTATAAAAAGACAGAGTTTAAGGTAAATAATCATGCTCATCAATTCAATTTAGTGAGCCAAAAATTACAAACACAATCCTTAGAATTATACACACACACAAAAGTGGTTTTGTTGTTTTGCTTTGTTTCTTAAAGAACTAGTACAGGTGCTACCAAAGCATACTGTACAAACAGAAGTAACTGTTTCACACAAAGATATGGAAGACCAGCGCAACAAAGTTGGCTAAATCTGTATTCTAAAACTGCCCAAAAAATTTCCCTTATTTCCCTCATTATAGAATGGTCAAAATCTGTGTTCATCAAATCACATGGAATGAAAGGTAGTGAGAAGAAATGTCCTAATCAGTCAAGGTAAAGCGACTGCACTTCAAAATTGGAAAAAAAGTCAGCGCTTTTTATTTGCAGTGCCTGTGACAGCAGAGTGGACTAACTGGCACTCAGAAGTATCTGTTTTAGAGGTGAAATAAAGAACACTAAACCAAAAATCTGCAACGTTTTGGGAGATATCATATACAGTGTTGCAGTCACGACCAGAAAGAGAAGTGGTGGTAAGGTTTGGAGAGTCCTGAGTGAAAAGCAGGGTCTGCAAACTGAGCAAATCCAGACAGAAAGATCCTTCTCACTGCAGCCCAAAACCTGGGAGGCCTTATTTTGAATGCTGCTGCTACATTTTTTCAGTATTTCACCTTTTTTGTCTTTAATCTCGCACTGATTACAAAACAGCTGTGTTCTGTATGTGAGACAGGAGGCTCAGGAAAAAGGCATATGAATTCCCTTTACCTTCTCCTGCACTTACTTGCATTATCCTTCTTGTCATACAAATTCTTCCTTATGGGGAAGATGTATTATTGCCTTTGACACCAAGTTTTACAGTATTTGATGCGTCTTAACTTTTGAAAATTATTTTTCATCTTATAAAAATTAGCAATTACTAAAGCTAGTCAAATGTCGAATGCTACACTGTAGACTTGTACACACATCACATTTATTCTCTTAAGGAAATTAAATTTAGTAGGAATGGTCCTGTCACTGAAGGAATGCTGCACTTCCATGGATGGGATGCAAGTGCTATTAATTAAATTGACCTATATCTCATTACAATTACTGATATGATTCTGAAATTATTTGAGAGGCCATGGAAATGTGATTTTATGTTTCCTCTCCACTACAGGCAAGTATCATTTTCAAGTCTCCCTTCTGTCCCATGAGTGCCTAAGTTTTCATTAATCAAGTTCTCTGTCCAGTCAAAATCTGCCTTGGTCCACACCCAGAAGAACTTCCAGATCTTCAAATCTGAGAAAGCTTGCAAGCATTTCGTGCCAGAATCTCCTTGCTTATCTCAGGCTCAGCACTCTCTGTATGCTTCTCCTGCACCGATCCTATCAGTGCACATGCCTAAAGCATTTTCTGAATTTTCTCTTTAGCAGGTAAATAAAGCACACCAACTACCTCTGGACAAGAGACTAGAACCTTGTAACTGAGCAGTAAGGAATGTTCAAGGCTTTACATTTGGATGTCACAAGCTGAGTGCTTCATCTTCATCTATGCCAGCAGAAATGGGAGACAACAAGATAGAGAGACCTCTGTAAGTGACATTTCTGATCAGCCAGTTTAAGTACTACTCAGCAGGCTACTCAGCTTCTTCAGCCGGCTTGATAGCTCTAAATAAGCAATACATAGTCATGTAAGTAGGATGCCTGGCTGAAGAATAATGAACTGTCGCTGGGAACCAGTTCCTAAACACGAAGCACTGTGCTATCAAGCATCACCATGGAAAAGATCTTAAAACAACAGCCTACTGGTCTAACTTCCACTGAATATCGAATACCTATGTATTCTGAAAAAAAACCCTGGTACGTCGACCACAAGACAACAGAGTAACTTCAGGCGAAACCTGGGCTACAGCGAGTCGCAAACCTTGCCTTACCCTATACTGGAAGGAAACCGGGCTAAGCTCCCTGAAGCACGTATCTCCCTCGTAGATAGAACGCAGGGCTTCGAGCTCCATCTGTAGCAAGGAGTAGAGAAGAAGGTTACAGATTTCAGCCTGAACACGAAGCTTGCACGCAGACGAGGTCGGTTTGCGAAGCTGTGCACAGCCCCACCAGTTTCCCGCCCTCCCTCGGCCCTGCCGCTGCCCGGCTTCCTCTTCTTCCCCAGCCTCCTATACCCAAGGGGCTGGCTCTTCTCTCCCGCTCCCCGCCACTCCAGCCGCTTCCCGTCTGGCGTCCCTCTCCCCAAGCGCGGCTCCCTCTCGGCCCCAGGTACGCTGAGGGGAAGTCTCCGGAGCCGGCTCTCCTTCAGGCAGAGCAGTCCCACGGACAGGGCCTAGAACTCACCTCCTGGTCCTCGTTGGCCGCCATGGCGCGCTACGGGGGCAGCAATGCGCATAAACCCCCCAAGGCCCTATGGCCGCCAGGGCCAGCCGGGCCTCGCTGGTGCGGCGCAGGGCGGCGCAGCCCCTCCGGTGTGGCACGGGGAGGCCCGAGCGGCCCCGCCCGCCGAGCGCACCTTCCCTGAGGGCAGCCCGGGTCACCCGGCGGCTCGCTGCTATTGGGTCCATCTTTCTGTCATCACCTCCTTCCTGCCTTTCTATTGGTCCTCTTGTCTGGTCCCGCCTCCCCCCTTCTTTAGCTAACTGGTGTCTTCGCCGGTGACGTGCTCCTGCAGGCGCTCTCTGGCTGACTCGGCGGCGGAGCGGCGGCGCTCATTGGTCGCTCCTGCTGCCTTCCTGATGCCCGGCGCTCGCTTCCTGAGGCGGCGGCTCGCCCTCGCTCTGCCCGCGACACGTCCAGTGACTCGCAGCTGCCCTCGCGTCTCGGTGCCCGGTGCTGAGCTCCAGCCCGCGGTAGCTACTGGCGCCCCGGGGGTGGGTAGGCCTGGCCCGGCCTTGTGCCAGCGTTCAGCGGGGTAGCCCGGAGCTTCTCCCAAGGCGTACCGAGGAGGAGCGGCCGGCTTGGGCCGCAGAGGCGCTGTGCTGAGTGTCGGTCTTCTGCCTCCTCGCAGGCCGCTTGCCCAGGAGCAAGATGACCCCGACGCAGTGGGACTTCCCGGTGGAGTTGTGCTGCCGGCCCATGGCGTTTGTCACGCTCACCGGCTTGGACGTGGTGTACAACGCCGTGCACCGTGCCGTGTGGGATGCCTTCTGCGCCAACCGGCGAGCCGACCGCGTCCCCATCTCCTTCAAAGTGCTCCCCGGCGACCACGAGTACCCTAAGTGCAGGACGAAGGTAGCGAGCGGCGTGTGCCCCGGCTGCTCCCTGTCTTGGCGGGTCCGGCCGCTCACGTTGTACAAGCGCCTGCCCATGCAGCAGAAGCCAGCGGCAGCTCTGGGTTTGGGTGGTGGCTCCCGGGGGGGAGTGCCATAATAGAGTTCTGGGCTGAATTGCCGGGTTTGCAGCACTGGCACCCCTTACCACTCAGATTTCTGCTGTCTCTTCCTCCACTGCTAGGAAGGAAGCGTGTGAGTCTGAAGCATGGGAGACATAGGAAACCACTGTGCCTTAGCTCATAGTCAGAATTATTTTTGAAACTATTTGCTATCCACTTACTAAACATTAAGCTATGCTTGTAAAATGTGGGCTTTAATGAAACCCAGAGTTTAACTCTAAACTCAAGATACTTGAAATGAGTATTCTGGGAAGCCTGAACTGAGTGAAAAGCTGCGTAAAGACTTATTTCTACTTTCTGCTCTGCAGTGCCATTTAAGAAGCAATGTCAGTGGATTTAACCCCTGAAAAAATGACATAATTCTTTGATGCTGGAAAATAACAAGAATCCAAGCAGATTTCTTATGGCTCCATTTGAGAGCTCACTTTTTAAATTGAGTCAAATATTTCATGAATGTGTGTGAAACATGCTTCTGAACTTGGCACTTTTCCCCAGTCTGCCTGCAATCTGTTCTTGGCTGATATCTCAGACATCAGGCCCTGATGCTAGGTAATGAAGGGTATATTTCACTCAGTAGGAGACAAAGGCTTGAGAGGAGGAGAGTTAAAAAGAAAAATGACAAATGTATTCTCAGGTGACAAGAACACAGAGGCAATTCACTTTCTTCTGCTGTAAATGTCCATAAGTGAATTTGGTGGCTTACTTTAATCCCAATATTTTCAGAGGACATCTTATGAATGGTATATTCCAAAAGGAATCCTGAAGACTGGTTGGATGAACAAACACCTTAATTTGGTTCCAGCGCTTGTGGTGGTGTTCTATGAACTAGACTGGGATGAGCCACAGTGGAAAGAAAAACAATCAGAATGTGCTACTCGAGTAGAAATAGTCAGGTAGAGTTTTTTTGCTTTCTTCATAATGTGTTACAATGTAATGGTGGAAATTGCAGAATGCTTTTTGCATTTAATGCATGTGATTTTTTTTTTTTTTTAATTCATAGACACAAATTAAGGGGAACTTGAACCTGGCTTCTTAATGCACAACTTGACAGTAAAGAAGCTTTTTTTGATGGCTTATTTGTAAAGTTTCTTAAGTGAAAGCCCCTGAAGTTTTGCTTGCTAAACTCAGTGCAATTGTTTTGTCCCATCTGAATGCGAAAGGGAACACACTCTTCTGTGGATGTGTACATAACATTCTTTCAGTACTTCTGTTTAAGATCTCATTTTGTTCTGATTGTTCAGAAATAAGAAGTGAAACCTTGATGCTGTGCCATGTTAATTTTTATTTTAGGCAAAGCTTGCAGGGAAGAAATACGAAAGTTGCTGTGGTTTTGATTCAGAAAAAAACACCATTACCTCCAGGTACTTGAAAACCTTGTATGAGAAGGTCTGATGGATTGATCTGACTATCACTTGTCACATTACTTGCAGTTCTTAATCTAATGTCACTTACAAACTTTAAATGCATTGTGGCTGTGGGAAGGTGTACAAATGGAAAGAATGCTTACAGTAGTTGATCCTAAACGTTTGATACTTCTGCCCTTCTTCCAAATTCATCTTTTGATACACTATCAAAAATTATTCACCAACATAATACACAGGATGTGTCTCCTTGTAAGCAAGTTGTATTTTAAACCTTGCCTGAGATCAAGTAAAGCTGTGAAAGCAATAGAAATTGAAGAAAGGGTATTTATTATGTACAGAAACCTTTTTAGCTTATATGTGTGTCTTTTCTGGATGCTATTCTGTTTCTCAAGATACAGGATATTTAATTCTGTATCAAGGTGAAAAAATATCATACTTCTTGCTAGCTAAGCACTCATAGAAAGTTTCTGCGGTGTGTTCTGCCAGATGAGGCACATAGTGCTCTGAAATAAGTAACAAAGGATGCACTCTTAGTTTTGTCTGCATTAATTTTTTCCAGACTTTGTGCTGGTCAGGCTTTTAGAATCAGTTTGGCATTACAGCATGGCATGCTGCTGACTTGTACTTTGCTTGTCTTCATTAGGGGAAGATGTTATTGCATCAGAGAGGGCAGCAGCTTTATGTAACGCTTGTGACCTTTCTGGAAAGTCACTTTTTGTACTTCCACATACTGATCATCTTGTTGGTTATATTATAAGGTGAGTACGTGTAATTAAAACATTGTTTAGCTCTGTTGATTGGCTGATTTATGTGGCAGCAGATAGGATACGCTTGTCTCAAAGACGGAAAAAGGTCTTTGCACAGGAGTTAGCAGGGCACACCGAAAGTGCTGTAGACTAGATTTGAAGGCAGGGAAGGGGTAAAACCAGGCTCACTAGAGAAGCTTGAGGGCAGTATGCCAGTGTTTGAATAACATTGTGCTAGCAAGATCTTTTGGTTTGCATTCTCAGTGGAGGTAGGGGATGGAGACCCATGTGGCAGCGAAGACACAAATGTTGTTGATGTGTTTGAAGCCATGGATGCACCTGAGAATGGTCCTGTAGAAATTAGGCCTTCTCCATCCCCATCAAAAGCAACAGGATAATAACCCAACTGAAGTGTACTGACACCAATGCACACAGCACAGGCAACCAACAAGAGGAGCTGGAAGTCACCATGCAGCAGAAGTATGACATAGTTGCCATTGCAGAATAATATTTGCTGGAATTCTTCAGGTTATTTTGCAATCTGATGAATTCCATGCCGCTTCTTTTTCTCTGTGAGACTGAATAATAACTGTTGGAGATGCTGCATTTGAAGAAACATCAATAATCAATATCCCAAGGTGTTCCCTTCCTCAAGTCAGGTAGAAGCAAAAGTGGGCTTTTCTACTGCTACAGTGGTTTTCCCTACAGATAATTTGTTAGGTGTAATTCTGCATTAGCAAGTCTTTGTTCTCCTCTCCATTCTCCTACGTCAACACACACACACTTCCTGGTTGTATAGGTGTCTCTGTACTAAGTGGCATTTATCTGTTGCAAATGTTAGGTCCTTGTAAGTTTTTACATTTCTTGTGCTTTACAGGGAATACAGCTGCAATTAAATTATGAAAGCCTCTCAAAAATGAAACAGGGAAGGAAGACTATCTTTTGTAGACTTAAAAAGGACTCAAACTAAGGCAAATCATGTTTGGTTTTTTTTTTAACTTAATATTAGGTCTTCTGGATATGGTCTTAGATACTATTTTTTCCTTTCCTTACAGTCCCACTTAAATATAAACAGTTCTCAACATAAGTTGGCACTGTTATGATAACCATGCTGCTTGCAAAGAGCTACCAGGATTGATCAGAATCAAGCAACTGTTACTTCTAGCTTTTCACATGTCTCATTGCTAAAGAGGGCATGTTTACTGCATGCTAACTGGTGTAAGCCTTTGCAAGATGTGTATAGTTGCATTTTGATATGAGGTTTGCAGCTGTCTTCCAGTTTGTGATGATAAGTATGTATCATTGGGGGTTACATATATTAAAAAAAAAAAGTTTAAGCATATAATCATGTCAGAATTCCTGGTGTTCTGAGTATTTTTATTTATTTGTTTTTTTTAATTTGAGATTTCGTAGCAATAAAGGATTTATTTATTTATTTATTTGCCATTCAGATTGGCTTCTCTTTTGTCATACATTTGTAATGTAGTGCTAACAATGATAGGTAGGCTTAATTTATCTTGTCTGTTGTAACTCATGGTGAACAACTGCTGTCCATCAGCAGTCTATCCCATTGTCCTCATTAACATCCTCTATTGCATTGCAGGCAGAACACAAATTGTGATCTGCCTTAGTCAAAACCTGCAGTGATCCCTTGGCCAAATCACAGAACCGGTACTTCATCCCTTTTATTTCCTTTGTGTGTCAGTGCTATCAAATGTATTCCTCTCCTGGATTCTGCTCTTTTTCTAGTTGATTTGGCTCCTTATAATTTGATCATCCAACACATGCTTCTTAGATCCTCCTCAGCCTCACACTGTATGCAGTGTTCTGGGCCTCTTTGTGTTTCTCTTTTGCCCCTGGGCCTTGCCTGTTTATCTTGCAAGCAAAAGTTTGACTGTACCCCTGCAACAACCCACATTGTTGGTGTTTGGACAGAATGATGAAAACTTGTCTGTTTCTTCACAATTTTATTCTATTTTTCCTTTCCAATTCTCTGCTACTGCAGTCCAGCAAATGAGTTTGTGACCTCTGTGGGGTAACTGCTGTTAATGTGATGACTTGGTGAGATTGAACCCAGGAGCCTCAGTGAGATTTACTTGCTTTGGCTAAGGTCTCTCCACTTTCTATTGCTTTGCAAAATCTGAACAGCTTACCTGTGAGGTTTCTTGTGTTAAATACTAGAGATTGTTGCATGAGAATTTAACATATAAAGCTCTTGAACCTACTAGTTCTGTGTCATAAAGAGCTTTTGTCTGCAGACTCTTAACCCTGTGCAGTAACTTACAGAACCGTGTAGTAATACCTCAAGCTACTTTGCCACCTCAAAGTAAGCATGATTGAAAAGTAACTTTTCTGAAGAATATGTGGGAGAAACTTAGTGAAACTTTTAAGCAACTTTGTTTCAGGTTGGAAAATGCTTTCTATGAGCATGCACAGACTTACTATTATACAGAAATACGAAGAGTGAAATCACATAAGGAGTTCTTGAACAAAACCACTCATCAGGTAATGTTGCCCTGTTTTTTTAATACTGTGAAAGCTATATTACATGTTAAAATATGAAAATAAGGTTTCTTTGGTGCTTAAATGTTTTTATCCCTCTTCTTCCAACTTAAGATGCCTTGTCTTAGTGTAGAAAGCAAATCTGTGTTTATTTTCTGACTTTAATTTGGTTTGTTCTTAGGTTTATTTGTCCTTTTTGCATTTTCTTAAGCAGTAGAGCTGCAGCCCCAAAATAAAGCTATCCAATTAAAAAAAAATTACCTGCCTGGTTTAACCTATTTGAATGTAGTATCTTAACAAGTTGTCAGAAACGCTTCTCTTAGAAATTGAGAACTTAAAAGGCCAAATCAAGTGCAACTTCAGCTTTTGCTTATCAAATTGTTAAATTGTCTGCTCAAACAAAAAATATTCTGTTGCCATTACTGGCTTCCCTCTCTTGGAAGCTGGGGTCCGAGTGTTAAGCTCCAAACCAGTAGTCAACACTGTTGGTGTAGAGATTTTGTGATGTTACAAAGCCTCCTCCCTGTTCCAGGGAATAGATTCAGTCTGTTGAAAGCAGAGATAATTGTTAGGAAACCGTTTTATTAGGAAGCAGTTGCATAGTCACTTTTCCACATCAGCTGCTATATTACATGATCAACTGTCTGCTTTGTAGGTAACAGGAATGTTCAGATGTTTGTGAGTGATGTACACTGGTTGTGTTTTGCAGCTTTTGTTTGTTAGACACCAGTTCAAAATAGCATTCTTCAGTGAGCTGAAACAGGATACACAGAATGCTCTCAAGTAAGGCTTGTGTAATCACCCCCTACCTTCTCTACCCCAAAAATTCTGATAAGCCATAGACTGTGATAAATATTGCCCTGAATACAAAATTATTTAAATGTGTAAGAGGTGAGTTCTTCATTGGGAAGAATACATGGATTAGAAGGCTTTTTTTCTGCTGCCAGCAATCTTGTCTTCAAATTTTATTGTCTTGCATGATTTAAAACTAACTTAAGTATTCCTGTTTAGAAACTACAGAACTGCCTATAATCTTGTGCATGAATTGAGGGCTCATGAAACAAACATACTGGAAATCAAGACCATGGCAGGATTTATAAGCTATAAGGTAACAAGTGCACTAATAATCTTTGACAACCTTTGCTTAAACAAAATTATGTTGATTAAGGAGATGGATTAACAACAGGTGTTAGTGGAATACAATTATGCTCAGATTTAAAAAGACCTGAATTCCATACAGAAGAAAGATCCTTAGTTGAAGTTTGGGAGTATCTTGAAGGACTGGAGTTCATTCTTTAGCTCTTAGTCTGTGTGGAGGGAATGAAATAAGGGTTGCTTGTTCCTTGAATATTTTCATTGTCTTGCAAAACTTAGGCCAGTGTAATACAGTTACTGCTTGTTAGGAGGAGGAAAGTAGCTCTTTAACAATCAGACCATACTTTTGTGGTATTTTGGGTATTTAGGTTAAGCAAAACTGTCCTTTGTCAGACTGAAAACTTCAAAGATAATGGTCTTCCTAGTGTCTCTGCAGTGCTATCTTGAATTTGGCTGTGAATTATGCACTCTCCCATTGATGACTTGTGGTAGAAAGGGAAGAAAAATAATGCTAGATGTAATAGAGTATCATATGGTTTCAGGTATAGTACATTATGGTTTACATCTGATTTTCTCCCTCTGGTTTCTGTGCTATTTGAGCTCTTCAAAAATAAGTAAAATTGATTTATTTGTTTTTTTTCATGAATGACATTCTTCTGTTAGAGCTCCTCCTTAGCAGCCCAGTACAGTTATTCCTCTTTTTTTGTTCCTCTTACTTTGTTTTCTTCTAGATCTGTCGCCTCTGTTTTCAGCATAATACTCCACTGGATGCAATTGCTCAGTTCAGGAAACATATTGACTTGTGCAAGAAAAAAATAGGAAGTGCAGAACTGGCTTTTGAGCATGCTGCCTGGATGTCTAAACAGTATGTTTTTTGCTTAGCTGTGTTTCAGGTTTAGTTCTTAGGTAACCTTGTGAAGCTCACTATTATACTTATCTAGGCTAGATACAAATTCTGAGCTCTTTTTCTAGGAAAGAGATATGCTACACTGTGAAAACTGTATCCTGTTTTTATGATTTGCTTTAATTGGCCACTTTTTGTGGGAGTGAACGGGGTATGACAAGAACTGCAGCTGTAGAACTCAAGTGCAAAACTATTTACCGTAAGACTAACTAGAACTTTTAATTGAAGGGTACCTTCCAGTTCACATTGCTGTTCTGTACATAATCTTGATTGTGATTTTCTTTTTTTTTTAAAACAGATTTCAGGCTTTTGGTGATTTGTTTGATGAAGCAATTAAGCTGGGACTGACAGCAATTCAAACTCAGAATCCAGGTTTCTATTACCAGCAGGCAGCCTATTATGCACAGGAACGGAAACAACTAGCAAGCATGCTTTGTAGCCACGATGTAAGTTGGGAGGGAGAAAATGCTTTGTGAGTAACCAGGTAGTAAATTAAGCAACGTTTTAATCTGAAAGTGCAGTGGAATAATGTGTAATATGTGTAAATAATCCAAGGAAAGGATATGTGTCATCCTGGTACTACACATCACAAGTGTATGTTATTTTAGAACAAATATGATAGTGTTTGTTTTTACAAATAGTGCTGACATTTAAAACTACTAATTACAAAATAACATACTTTATAACTTGCTGGATATTTGAAAGTTTACTCTTTTGTTTTAACACTACATTTAAATACACATGTACTGCAACTGGTGACTTGCAGGAAGCAGAGAAACGAGAGCATTAGTATATATAAAGTGTGTGTTTGGGGTAGGTGATGGTGGTTGTTGTCATTTTGAGGGGTGTGGATTTTGACCCTTGCCTGGTAGAAGGAGTTGCATGGAAAACCAATCTCTGCAGTCAGTTGAACACAGATTCTAACTATATGTAGCTACTCTCAAGATGACCCAAGTATTTTCAGTCTCTTTCTTCCTCTTGGTGCTATGTGTGTGTTGGTTTTGAATTAGCAGCTAGTTTTTAAAAAATATTACTCAGTTATCCTGTAGCAGTATTTGAGATGAATAAAGGTGAATGAAACAGGGTACCAGACTGAATTAGAAATATTTGAATGTTTGGGTTTCTTGAAGCACTGTTCTACACATGTAGCTGAGAAAGTCATATGTTTTTAAAGTAAACTTCTTTTATGTGCATATGTTTTGATGCACCAAATTGCTTTTAATGCTTTAAAATGAAAGGTGAACTGTCTTTTAATGACTCTGTCTGCTGAATTTGCAGTCCTCTGTGGTGTATCCCAATCCAGATCCCCTGGAAACACAAACTGGAGTGCTTGACTTCTATGGGCAAAGACCATGGCGGCAGGGAATACTAAGTATGTTTCTGTGGGCTTGTGTCTGTTGAGTTTGGATAAACCTATTGAGCTGCTGATCCTGCCAGATAACTTAGTGGACATCAGCATGTAATAATCCTTTTTCCACTAAGACAGACCGTGCTCCCTTGTTAGTTGGTGGTACATTTTGAACAGGCATCACCTGGAAGTGCAGGAAGTGTTTGATCTCTACAAAAAAAAGAAAAAGAAAAACAAAGATAGAAAAAGGTCTACACAGAATCAAGTCTTCAGCAAAGTTGCATAGGCTGTACTGAAGCTCTGCTGCTCTTCTGTTTCCATTGCTTTCAAAGCCACCTGCAATCATTGTGCTGCAGGAATGCCTGACTGCAGTGAAATGCACTCCTGGCAATAGAAGTTGCAGAACTGGATGCTGCAAAAGCAATCATTTCCTGAATGCGATGGTTATAAGTTCATCCTGCCATCCATGCTATATTTGGTCAACTGCAGACAGGAACCCATGACTACTGCTTAGATTATTGAAGTCTGGGATTTGTGGTTTTCATGTTAGGGTGGATGCTTTCTCAGATATTCAGACTTCAGATGTACAGCTCTGAGCTATTTGTGAGTGCATGTGTAGTTCTGAGATTTTAATTGTTGACTCTGATTTTTACTTCACTTTCTCCATCTCTGTTTGGTCTCCTTTATTCTCTGCTTATCCTTTTGACTTTGCTACTTTATCACTACCTGCTTTTAAAAACTTTAAGCACCGTACTGATTAACCTTTTTTTTAATCTTCAAGTGTTTCTATTATAAAATTAGTTTTAAATCTACTGCCAAGTTTAAACCATTTAATCTTAAGAGAAATTTATCTGTTCATAAATTTAGGGTTATTTTCTTCCAGCAAGAGTTCATGGCCTTTCAAAGGCCTATACAGCTCTTCATATTTTGACAGTGTCTACTGCTAGAAAATCATGAGCTTGAATCCTTACTTGAGATCAGATAGGAAAAAGGCTACAAATTGGTCTTAACAGGTGCATTTTAAATGTTAATAGATGCAGTCTAAAGTTTTTTTTGTCTTCCTGTAGTTTGCCATTTTTGGGTAACTTCAGATAACTTCTTTTAAACAAAGCAAGGTATTTGTTCCCAATTTGCCCTTCTAGAACAGATGGATGACATCTTAAAGCAGTATATCTACCTCCTGGGTGAAAGAAGGTTTGAAAGTTTGAGTGTGCTTGAGTTGAAGCTTCCATTGCATATAGCTTACCCCATAACTACTTCCCTTCTGGGACAAAATTCCTCTTTAATGGGTTTCTGGTTGTCTTATGCAGGCTTTGATCTTTCTGATCCTGAAAAGGAGAAGATGGGAATTTTATCCCTACAGTTGAAAGAGAAAAATGTCCTTCACTCGGTACGTTTTATTCTGAAACACCCCCCAGTTTCCTGACGTTATCCTACCATTTGTATATGTAATGATCTCAGTAATGGTTTTATCTGTTAGGAGCTAATAATCACTTTGCTGAGTAATGCTGTGGCACAGTTCAAGAAATACAAATGTCCAAGAATGAAAAGTCATTTAAGTGAGTATAGATAATAAGATACTTTTTTTTTTGTCATTAATTTTGTGAAGACTTTTGGTGTTCAGCTGAAACATTTCTTATTTTTCTTATCAGTGGTTCAAATGGGAGAAGAATATTACTATGCTAAGGATTATGCCAAAGCCTTGAAGTGAGTACCATCCATGTTTGCTGCTTTCACATGCTGTTATTCTCAGTAAGACCCCATATCCTATTGCTATAGAATAAGAACTTTCTGTTGTAAGCTGTTACGGGGATTTCAATCCAATTTTGGGCTCCCCCATTCAAGAGGGACAAAGACCTGCTGGAGAGTCCAATGGAGAGCCAGGATGATCGAGGAACTTGAGCATCTCCCCGATGGAGAGACTGAAAAATCTGGGGCTGTTTAGTCTGTAGAAGAGAGGACTGAGAGGTCTCATCAATGTGCATAAATATCCTGAGGAGTAGGTGTCAAGTGGATGGGGCCAATCTCTTTTTGGTGGTCCACAGCAATAAGACAAGGACATGGGTACAAACTGGAATGTAGAAGATTTCACCTCAACATGAAGAGAAACTTTTTTACAGTGAGGGTGATGGAGCACTGGAACAGGCTGCCCAGAGGTGTTGTGGGGTTTGATTCTGTGGAGACTTTCAAAACCTGCCTGGGTGCATTC
Source organism: Pogoniulus pusillus (assembly GCF_015220805.1). Classification (NCBI taxonomy): domain Eukaryota; kingdom Metazoa; phylum Chordata; class Aves; order Piciformes; family Lybiidae; genus Pogoniulus; species Pogoniulus pusillus. The sequence continues at coordinate 26,119,501 of NC_087272.1, forward strand.
CTGTGCAGACTACCCTAGGTGATCCTTGTTGTGGAGGCATGGAATTAATGTGGCCGACTCAGGAATATATATAAAAATAGAATTATTTTGTTTTCCTGAAACCTGCCCCCAAAACTATATCCAGGAATTAGTTTAGTTTAATTGGCAGATTCAGTTTGATTAAGATCTTACCAGGACCACCATAGATAAATTTGACTATTTAGAAGTCAGGAGATGGAAAGGCTAAGCTACTAAAGATAGTATTCCCACTATTAATCAGGCTGAGCCAAGTTTACTCACAGGTGGGTTAGGCTGTCTGAGAGAAAGGGTGATCCAGATGCTTGTCAGCTCTCTCTCCTTTCAAAGGACATCTGAGGCTTGTTAGCTTGCACAAAGGGGTGCTCATGGTGGGAAGCCATCCAAAGCAGAGACGGTCCTGTCCCTCAGGAGCTTGTCCTTCAGAGCTCCAGGGGGCTCTTTCTGCAGGAACTATCCAAGCAGGGGAGAACTCTAAGGTGGGAAGTACCCCAATATTTATACCCTTCCTAGACAAAGAGTTGAGTTACCACTTCCTAGGTGCAAAGACCGGCCAGACGCCAGCCCAATTCCAGCACGGGCATCTGCAGGGCCGGGGGGTTGTGGGGAGAAAGAGGTTTTTTGTGCCTTTCCTCTCCCATTCAAACCACAGGGGGAGAGGAATTTTAGGTATACAAGACTCCAGGACAATCCTACTTTGGGAGTGGTGTTTGACTTGATCTCTGGAGGTCCCTTCCAACCTCTAATGTTCTGTGATTTTATGATTTGCCTTATTGGGCAAATATTTCTAGATCTTTGAGTGCTGTCTCTCACTCTCTCTTTGACTCTTTCTCAGACTATATTATTACAGATGTAACTATATTTACATTTAATTACAGTATTTGTAGTCACAAAATTAGAATATGGAAAGGTTGCTGAATTTAATCTGTTTATATACCAGGGAATTATCAAAATTAATTATTTCTATTGGTGTGGTTTTCTACTATGAATGAGTACAGAGCTGGGAAAGCTTAGTGCTAAGGTACAGCTACCACCTGTTTTGAAAGATGCCTTATGCTAAGTTGCTTAACTTTGTATTTTTAGGGGGAAACAGTCACAGTCATATTAAGTAGGAGTCTCATAATGTTCTACTTAGGTTTCAAAGATCACCTGTTGTAACGGGAGTATATTTGAAGTAGGAGAGATGTGTTTACTAACTAGCTGGAAGCTATGTGGAGGTAAAAATAGGTTAGGATAAGCAGATCAGTTTGCATCAAGTCTAATTTTGTACAAATAAGCATTTTTTATTTGCTTAGGTAGTCTGAAGTAGGCCAGAACTGTTGTCTCGAGCAGTTGAACAAAATTGTTGTTGGTTTTGGGGTTGGTTGGTTGATTTTGTTTGTTTGCTTTTATTTGTTTAAAAACAAAACAAACAAGGAAATAAACCACTTCTGCTCTCCCACTAGTAGCAAACCATGTTAAGGTGCAGAGTTTTGCCTGATACAGATTGATGCATGTGTTGTTTATGTTCTTTGAAACTCTTGAAGGAAGCGGGGGATAGAAGGTAGAGAAGAAGAGAAACTTCTTAAGGAACATGAAAAATCTTCAGTAGAAGGAGACTTTATTCTAGGGCCTTGGTTTGTTTTTCTTAAAACTTTTGACTTGTTCAATAGTAAAGCATATTTTTAATGCAATGCTGGACTAAGACTCTCCTGTCTAGTTGCTATTTTGCTTCCTGTCTAGTTGCTATTTTGCTAGTCCTTTATCTGCATACAGGTGACTTTTCATGTTCCTATGTGAAAATTGTTCAAGCCCTAAATAGAAGATCCATGACACAAATGTGGGTTTTTTAAACAATAATTTGATGCTCTTTTCAGTAAGTCATTGCATGTGTAAACCGTAAGCTTGTTGTCAATCAAGCATTTGTATTAGAGAAGGTGAATTTTGTATTAATGATACTAAAATATTGATGTTTGTACCTTGTTTTTCTCTTGATTTTACTGTGTTGCAGACTCTTGGATTACGTTATGTGTGAATACCGCAGTGAGGGATGGTGGACTCTTCTCACTTCCATATTGACAACAGCTCTCAAATGTTCTTACCTGATGGCCCAGCTAAGAGATTATATAACATACTCTTTAGAGCTACTGGGCAGAGGTATTTTAAGAGATACATGCATCCTATACAGGGATAGGGCAGAGGTATTCTTTTAAGAAATGCATGCATTCTATACACAGGGAAGCTAAAGTACATGCATTTGGAAATCTTGCAGCACTTCAAATGATTTTACTACAAAATAACTATAGCTGTGCTGACTTTTTACTACCTTCTCCTGTGTGCTGGAAACTGAGCTTTCTTGCACTTCTGTTATAAACCCCATGGTAGTCAAACAGAATGCTTCTTTTCATTAGCCTTTTTTTTTTCTTCTTTTGATTTCATGCATTGTTTCTAATGTTATCCAAGCTTACATCTTTACATATTTCAGACTTTTCTACTGTTTCTTCTCATTTTAAGCATAAATAACATGCAAGTATAGGCATTACTCTCTTGGAGTTTTCCTCCAATAAATTATGAGTGCTTGTCTAACCAAAAATTCTTTTGCAGTGTTCTAGTGGAAGTAAGAGGAAATACTTAAAATGGTCAAAGTTCTGAAAACCTCTAATGAATCCTTTGCTGCTAGATGATGCATGCTAAATCATTAGTTTTCACCTTAGGATGTGGGTTTTTAAAAAATATATAATCTAAAAGGAAAGTGTTTTTCCTTTTTCAAAAAAAAAAGAAAGGCAAGAGAACTTGTTTCTCTCTTGTAATCTTTTGTTTTTTTCTGTTTTCCAGCATCTACACTTAAAGAAGATCAGAAATCTCGAATAGAAAAAAATTTAATAAAAGTTCTAATGGTAAGAGGCCAAAGTCCCATTACTCTTTTTAAATCTGAAGACTGGTCAGTGTTTGGTAACCTTTTCTTGTTGTTTGCAATCCTCTGTCTGGATATAGAATGAAAGCCCTGACCCTGAACCTGATTGTGACACTGCTGCTGTAAAAGCATCACAGAAATTGTGGGCTGACCGCGTTTCCTTGGCAGGCAGTAATGTTTTCACAATAGAAGTCCAAGATTTTATACCATTTGGTAAGTAAGAAAGCAAATTTACATCAGATTATAAGTTTCCATGAAGCTGTATCTTGAAAATAATGAATTATGAAAAAAAACAGATTGTGTGTTAAAGCCAGCAGCACTGAAACTCTTACTTCAGCTGCCCTCTGCATCTTAATCAGTGAGGTAAGAAGTCATGAAAGAAGTCTGTGATGTCTTATTCCTGATCTGGATTACTAAAGAATCGTTGAATTTTGGAAGACTTCTGCCACTCTAGCATGCTTTAAAGTATGATTCTGAGGAGTGGGGGTGCAGAGTGTGTGCAAAGTAATATTCCCCACAGAAAGGAGGCATGAATGAGCTTACCTATGACAAAAGTATATCTAAATGTACAGGATTTTTTTCTGTTACATGTCCCCCTCTCCTAACAGTTTTGGCTAAGTGCTGAGTAGTGGCATTATGCAAAGTGTCAGTAGCCAAATTTTTCCCACTTAAGGTGCAAACAGAAGTTTTTAAGAGTATGCATGAACCAATCTTTATCACAATTATTTTTAAAAATGTGCTTCTGGAACTTTATACTATAGTTTGTGCTTATCACCTGTTTCTTATTTCTTTTGTTTTAACTGCAGTGCAGTGCAAAGCAAAATTTCTTGCTCCTAGCTTTCACGTTGATGTTCCTGTGCAGTTTGATGTGCACTTGAGAGCTGATTGCCCTCATCCAATCAGATTTTCTAAGCTCTGCATCAGTTTCAATAATCAGGTATCAAGGTTTTGCCTATCTGTAACCTACTGATAGATGTTTGTCATCATAAGACTGGTGGGTTTAAAGATAAACAAAAAGTTCTTTTAAAAAAAATTGTTAACACTACATTGGAGAGGTGGTTTTTCTTTTTTCTTTGCATTATCTATCACTTTTGACAATTATGTTGGTGCTATGAGAAAAATCCCAAATGTTGTTTAATTACTTCATCTATCATATCTTTATTTTCCTGTGAAGTTCTCTAAAGTTTCAGAAGGATCATTGTAGTGTCTTGTTTCTCTCGATGTTCTTGCATTGCTGTATTAATCTAATGGGTGTCTTGTGCAATTACTTGCTAGGTTTAATTTCAAGAGTGTGAAAAGTAGCAAAAACATGTATAGTTTGATCCAGTAATATGTAGCATTAATATTTGCAGTGCTGCCATTACTCTTTGAAGATGTCTGAAGTCCAGATTTAACAACTTTTTCCTTTTCCACTGTAGGATTACAACCAATACTGTGTGGTAGAAGAAGCCTATCAAAAAAGTGGTATTCTAGAACAGTCATCACAAGGGACAATGTGCTTAGTCCCTGGCAAAACAAGAAAGTTCACCTTCAAATTTGTTGCAAAAACTGAAGATGTCGGGAAGAAGATTGAGGTTTGTCAGTTTGTTTTGCAGCTTCTTTTACTGATGTTTAAAAAGCTTCAGCTGTTTCTAATCTGGCAGGTGTTAACCAATGTCACTGCAGTTTGGCAGTTAGTTTCAATAATGCAAGAAACAAGCTTTTGTGCTGATTTTTTTTTTTACTCTTAAGTAATCCTTTCAGGCATTTGGTGGTTTTGTTGGTGGTGTTTGTTTGTTTTTTAATGCAATGATTTGTTTTTTAAAAGTGCTGAGGGGAAGGGTTGTATAGAACTTAGAGGAGAGCAGGAAACTACACACATGAGCACAAGTAATTTTCCCACCACTTTTTCATTAAATGAAATCCTGGAGTGGTGAGATGTCTGCAAGGCTGCCAGAAGCTTTTTGGTCATATGTGTATTTATCGTGCTTATTACAAGTTTGAAGATGTTACTCTTACAGCAGGCAATCTACAGACAAATTTATCAGTACACATTTAAATTTGCATCTATCAGATCACCTCTGTAGATTTGATCTTGGGAAGTGAATCTGGCCGATGTGTGATTCTGAACTGGCGTGGAGGAGGTGGAGATGCTGCTTCATCTCAAGAAGCATTGCAGGCAGCACGTTCCTTCAGGCGAAGACCTAAACTTCCAGATAATGAAGTGCACTGGGACAGTTTGGCTATTCAGGCAAGCACTATGTGAGTAAAATCTTGAATATCTGTGTGTACATATAATATGCATCATTGTGAATCTGCTGTGAAGCCCTCATCATCTTGACTAAAAGAAAGACCTGTTGAAACTTCTTTAGTATGAAATTTTTTATGTCTTTGCTTAACTCTTTAGGACTTCAGAGAGCCCAGATAGCTAGAAGTGTAGAAAAGTCTTGCACTGATCTCCCAGATATTTGTGCAAACAGGGAAGCATTGTTGTTCTTTCTAAAAAAGCCATAACACAAGGAATCCCTAAGAACCTCTGCTGGAAAATAATTATTAATAAATAGAGTAACACTAATTTATTTGTATTCAGAAGAAATCTGAGTGTGCTGGTGGGAATGCTGTTTTCTTTCTGGCAGAACATGTGAACAATTAATGCTTATAACCAGGATTCCAAGAGTTGTTCCCATGATGTTGCGTTTTAGGAATCTCTCATCTCCTAGTTGGAGGCCACTCATTTTCAGAACTCTGTTGAACAATAGGCTGTTTTAATTGCCTTTAAACTAGACTTAAAACCTTGTTATTTAAAAAGCATACAATAGCTGAGTCTTTTCTTTTAAAGGATTATTTCCAGAGTGCCAAACATTTCTGTTCAACTCCGTCATGAACCTCCTGCCCTGACTAATGAAATGTATTGTTTGATTGTGACAGTCCAGTCACATGAGGAGACAGTGGCCAAAGATGTTAAGCTTACAGCAGGTTTAAAGCCAGGTATTTGGTTTTACTTTATTTTAATCCCAAAGTCTACTATTGACCTATTGTTCTTGCTGCAGTGCAGAGAAATACAGTAAACGGCTGTCCTGCAGTAATTAAGAGCTAAACGAAAGTGGAGTTTGGGAATGATGAGATAATACTAGTGGTAAGAACAAGAGCTAGCAGACTCGCTCAGTTACAGTTATCTTAACCACTGCTTGTGAGTGCTGTTTCCAGGGGTATTTTCAAAGTTTAAATCTTTACAAGTTGTAAAGAAAATATGGAAATTTTGTGTCCTATCCTAGCCTTTTGTTTAATTCTTGAAACAGAGCTTGTCTTTTTCCCAAGAGCTAAGTCTTTTTTGAGATGAAAATATTGGACAGTGCTAGATAAATGTTTTTAAAGTATAGTCTGAGTTTTCTGCCACACTCGCTCCCCACTTTTGTCACCCACCATCGACACTGTGGTTTGGTATTTAACCTGAAATTTGGGGAGCAGAGGAGAACTGAGAGAGTATTCCTTTGAATGAAAAGTAAAAAATGCAAATATCGTATGTCTAAGTCCTAGATAGCTGTATAGAGTTGCTGCTGACAGCTTGCAATGTGTGAAGTACAAATGTTTATACTTTGTACACCTACTTGTAGCAGTTACACTAAAGGCAAAAATATTTTTAAGCTACTAGCATAGAGGATGCAATATGTGCTGTGTACTGTGAAATAGAACCACATTGCCTATACAGTTGTGTGATTGATTAAAGTCAGTAGAGTGTTCTTTAAACTCTTTTAATTGACTACTTGTTCTTGGCTCCTAAAGCAGTGTTTAATAGTTGGTCTTGATTTTTGATTTTTTTCTCTGCTTGATCTTGACTTAACATATGCAAGGTCAGCATGAGCTTGCTGGTTACATTAAAAGAACAATTGAAATTTGACATTTAATTTATAGGGAAGGTGATATATTTTTCACAGTTGCAGCTCTTTGGCAAGATGTGGCCTCTCTTGCTTTGGTAGCTATGCTACCTGATTACAGTAATGCTGTTCTAGTCAACCTCTGGCTGAAACGTCGTGTCATTTAACATTTGTTTTTATGTATTTCCAACATAAATATGGAAAAACCATTTAGAAAAGATGTGAAATCATTAAACCACACTTTTGAAAACAGAAGAATCACAGAACAGAGGAACACACAATTATGTTGTATTTTGTGTATGATAATGCATATCTAGATATGATTTGTGTGTTTTTGAGGCTTGGTTGGTTGGTTTGTGTTTCTGGCCTAAGTAGCTGAAACAAAAACCTTGCATCATGTGAACCCTCCATATTCACTCTGATGATACTTTCAAAGGGTTCCCTCAAATGAACAATGCTAATTCCTCATGCATTGTTTTTTGAGATTAATATCTTACTGCTTTCATGCTTCAGTGATGCAAGCCTGTGTGGAACTGAAGACTGTTTTTAATCTTAGGGCAAGATGCCAACCTGACTCAGAAAACTCAGGTGACTCTTCATGGAACAGATGCATGTGATGACTCTTTTCCTGCACTTCTTCCTGACATCCCTGTAGGAGACTTGCAGCCAGGGGAAAAGGTGAAGGCTTAAAACATTCTTTCTGTATCATGCTTAAGAAAATGGAGATCAACAAATGAAAGAATCTCCTAGAAGAGCCTATGTTTGCCTCCAGATATCTGAACTGCTAAATGAAATACTTAAAACATATCTTAACCTACTGTTAACTTCTGTTTTAGTACTTCTTTAGCTATACTCCCTTTTGGACTGTATGTATGAATAAGGTATGTTTGGGAATTTGTGATACAGCTGGGAGATGAGAAATGATGAGGCTAACTCCAGTTATTGAGTAAGTGCACTGCCTAATAGACAGTAGATAACAATAGTCAGCCTGTGCAAGACAACATGGTGGATCAGATACATAGATGTCGGACCAAACTGAAATTGTGACTAGAAAATTGGAAGTTGAGTAAATCATATACTGCATAGTAGGATTCTTTTCTTTTATTGGTAGATAACTGATGCGTGTAATTAATAAACCAACTGAAGAAGTGCTAACTCTGATTAAAATAATACAATGTATGACCAAGATAATGCATTGTAGGAGATTCTTTACAATCACAATAATACCCATTCTGCTATTGTCCTCTTTGGCCAAGTAAGATAACCAAAAAGTTTTGGACACCTCTAGGCTGTAATTTAGGTACAGCTTGGCTCACTGTCTCTTTTGTTTTGCAGCTGGAAAAACCAATATACATTCGTTGTGGAACAGTTGGTGCAAGAATGTTTCTGGTTTATGTTTCTTACTTAATCAACACTATCGTTGAAGGGAAAGAAATCCTCTGCAAGTGTCACCGGGTAGGATATAAAGACACACCACTTGCTGGAGATGATTTAATGAAACACAAGAAATGTTCTTGATCTAAAAATGGTAAAGGAGCAGTATGGTAGCCCAGTTTAGGGTGAGCAGTTTTGTAAGTATAATCAGAAGAAAAATGTTCTTTTTTTTTTTTCAAATATCTTAAAGATACATTCTGCACTAAGGAGGACTTAGTTAAAATCATAATTAAAAGTAACTATTTTAGTAACCTTTGACATCAGTAGCCAGATCTGAAACTGAATATAATTCTGTGTTTTCCCTTTCCCCTATTCTTCCCTTCTCTTTTCTTACCTATACAGGATGAAACTGTAACCATAGAAACAGTATTTCCTTTTGATGTTGCTGTCAAATTTGTTTCCACAAAGGTATGTGTTTGATATTTTGGAATCGTACCACTTTCAGTGGTCAGACTCTATTTAGTTAGAAATAACTAGAACTTGTCTGTGTCTTGACAGCTGGAGCACTTGGACAGAGTATTTGCAGATATACCTTTTTTACTAATGACAGACATTCTTAGTGCCTCTCCCTGGCCTCTCACTATTGTAACCAGCCAGTTACAGCTGTCAGCTTCCATGACTGCAGTAGATCAACTGGAATCTTATGTGGAGAATGGTAAGTTTTCTTAGATCATGCTGTTTGTCAGCAGAAGCAGTTTCTGTCTTTTGCATAAGTTGGAAGAGAGAAAGGGATACATTTTAAATAGTTTTTGCTTATCAAACTCTAAACAGGAGAAAGCTGTTAAATGCTGTAGTTTGACAAAACACAACTTAGCAGTGTACTTCAAAAAGTAGATCTGCTTCACTGGATCAGGTAAACACACTTGAATGACAGATGATAATCAAAATTTTAAATAGAACAGATGTAAAGGAAAGCATCCAAAAGTATTTCTGATATGCAGCATAGACACTCTTATGAAAAGATACTTAATGTTCCTACTGTTTATGGGCTACTTATACTTTCTGGAATGCAAATGTTATGGTGTGATAGAGGCAGCATCCAATGATTGAAGTGATTCATGTCTACAATTGCAGTCATGAAACTGAAAAGAGAAGCTAGACAGAGCAGGCTATGGAGAACAGTTTAAGCCTTGTTTTTATTTTTTATACTAAACTACATTAGTAACTTGAATGCATATCCAAAAAATATTGTTACAGTTCTCAACCTTTGAAACTACTCTATGTTAGCTTTGAAGTCAAATAAATGGAGTACTCAGACCTGATCCAAAATCTTCCAAAAACCTGTTTGCATTTGCTGAGCCAGATGTGAGAGATTGTGTACTCTATTCAAACTTGGAATAAGAGGAGGTGGTCTGGATTGCTACCTGATTGCAGGGCAGCTTCCCACCCACGTAATCAAGGACTTGCAAGACTCTAGTTCCTCTGTAGATTCAAGGATTAACTGGCAAAAAGCCATTATTTCTGGGTTCTTCAAACTATGAGTTTTCATTTTTAGCTCTGGCACTTTGTGTGTCATGGCTTTTGGTTAATGCTCCCAAAGAGCTAAACAGTCTCAAGGTGTGATGGGGGCAGTATAGGCTAAATATTAGGAGAAAGTTCTTCACAGAGAGAGTGATTTGCCATTGGAATGGACTGCCCGGGGAGGTGGTGGAGTCAACCATCCCTGGAGACGTTCAAGAAAAGACTGGATGAGGCACTTAGTGCCATGGTCTAGTTGATTGGATGGGGCCGGGTGATAGGTTGGACTGGATGATGTCGGAGGTCTCTTCCAACATATTCTGTTCTATCTGCCAGGAAGTACGGAGGTTCTCAGATGCCAACTATTCAGCTATCCACCTTTAGGCTGATTTTTAGTCTGTTTTATTTTTAACTTGCAAGACTTAATAAAAGATAGCTATTATTTTGAATCACTGTAACATCTGCTTTCTTATTACTTTTTTTTGTTAATCACTCTAAAAAAAAGGGTAGTTTTTTTTAGTTCATACAGGTGTGCGCAAAGAGGGGAAAATCAAAGCCATTAGATTTTTCTTGTGCTCCCTCACTTTATCACCTCTCATGCATTGGAGTAGGAGAGGAGAAATTACTAGGTTTATTTTTGTTTTAAAACTTGGGAGACATCTTATGTTGATGTTTTGAAATTTGCTGTGGAGAAGTGCAGAATTTGAATTTGTATTCTTTTGCCTTTTTTTTGGACAAACACTACATTTTCCATTACTTTTGTGTGTACATGAAAGACCTCATAATGATGTTCAGAAACTGAACTGTTGTATACCTGCATGTGTCACCCTTTTCTATACTTCACAATCTTTATTGAACTTCTGTAAATATAGTTTACAAAGTACTTCAAAGGTGTTTCTCGCTGAACACTTGTATTTGTGTCGTCGTGTTTTTAGACTTGATGGCTTCTGCAGTAGTGACCATGCCTTGGCTTTAAACAAAATCTTGCTGATAGTTGTTTTGCAGACAGGTGAAAGTGCCAGTGAGTGCTTTTGTCTTCGATGTCCTCCAGTTACTAATGCTAGTGGAGTGGCAACTGGATCTTATGTCATTTCCTGGAAGAGGTAAATATTTCTTAGCTTGGATGGGGAGAGCAAATACATTGGTTTGATTTTTAGGGGGGGATGGCGAGTCAAGTTTCAGAGGGATTTTGGCATTTGGAGTGTTGTTTGTTTTGAGTCTTCCTGTGATAAGCACACTCTGGGCTTTAGATCTTACTACTGCTTAACTTATTAGACTTTTGAATAAGTACATACATCACTTAAGAGCATGAAGTTTTCTTTCTAGGACCTTAGGTCAATTACAAAGCTATTTCATCACCTTCCACTCAGTTTTCTCCAGTCATCAAATGCTTCACTTGAAGCTAAGTCAAAGACAAATGTGGCACTATAGCTTCTTGTTTCTTTTTATTTGGATTTAGAGCTGTTTAGTGTTCTTACTTGCCTTACACTATTTTATCTACTTGCTGTGGTGCTTTTTTCCTCACTTAAGACAGTGGAGTGTAAGGATTTGAATTTTTCCTTTCCATGACTGAAATTACCATAATTTTAATTAAATCACCTATAACTATCAACATGGTCTGTGTTTGCCTTTTTCCTGCAGAAGTTCACCTGTGGAAAGTGTACCTGTTGTTAGTACAGTCATCACTCTACCACATGTGATCGTAGAGAGCATTCCCCTCCATGTAAATGCAGGTAATGCTCATTTGCAAACACGTGTCTGAGTTTTTTAGGATTGCCAAAGTTTTACAGCACCCAGAGCTTGTATTTACTTCAGTAAAAATCAGCAGGCTGGTGCTGGATGTTACAGTGCTAGGGTTGTCACTCTTAGAGTGCCTGAAGCCTTGCCCCTATCTCCCCTCTTCCCTTCAAGGAAAAAGTTGGACCATAGTTAAACAAATTCATTCCCTTAAAAGCTGTTAATGGATCGACCTGTGTTATATGGTGGCACAGAAGACAGAGTTACCTCTGCTGATGCTGCATTCACAGTAGGTTTTCTAGGTGCCTATGGCAAGCATTGTTCCATCCACCCACATCCTGGCTGCATCCCAGGAAAGAAACAGCCTGGAGAATTGGAGCTGCTTGTGGCCAGGTGAACTGTTTCTCTTCTAGCACTTCACCTGCACAAGAGTGGAATAGGATCTGCTCACTGAACATACAGAATTGCTACTCTTTCCTCACTTTGGTTTCATTTATACTGAAGTTCTTCCACCATCCTTTCCTGTTATGTTTGTAAGAGTTTCCTGACAGTGTCTGATAAGATTTTATTAAGTTGAAAATAACCATTAGCAACCAAGGTGACTTCCTATTTAGCATTCCTGGACAGGGTTAGCATTGGGAGTTCTGTAAGTAGATGTGAAGTGCTACTAAAAAGTTATTGTATTCTTTCTCTGACAAATCTCTTCAGAAATTCTTTAGATGCCTAATTATTTTGTTGCTTGGGTTTTGATTTGGTTATGTTGTGTTTTTCAGACTTCTCACTGCTCTTTGTGATAGACTTTTTTATAGAGAGAACTTTAAAATGTATTACTGTATTTGAGATAACTTATTTTCTTTCCAAAGATCTGCCATCGTTTGGTCGAGTCCGAGAATCTCTACCTGTCAGATATCACCTGCAGAATAAGACCAACATAGTTCAGGATGTGGAAGTGTCAGTGGAACCCAGTGACGCTTTCATGTTCTCTGGTCTTAAACAGGTACAAAACTGTCACATCTGCTGATCCTACTAAATTTAATTATCTGGTAGTGAAGAATACATTGATTAGACTTATACTGGTGTGCAGAGAGGAAAAACTCACTGGTAACATGTTTAGAGTACGGTAAATACATCTGGAAGAACTCATGGATTCAGACTGTTTAAAGGAGGCCCTTAAATGGAGGCCTGACTAAGAGCCATTTGTCATGTTTATGGTTCATATATGGTATTTCGATGTAGCAGTAAGTTTAACTGGAATAGGAAAATGTCCAACTCCAGAAGGTAGGCAGTGTACAAATAAGAAGTAAATGGGTATTTGTACCTATGTGGCCTGCCACAGGTGATCCTGCTTTGGCAGGGAGGTTGTACCCAATAATCTCTGAACATGCCTTCCAACCCCTAATACTCTGTGATTTAGTGGCTGGTTTTGATTGCAGAACTTACATATGTTTGTGGCTTTTTTTTTCTTTCAAGATCCGACTAAGAATCCTTCCTGGCACTCAGCAGGAAATGTTGTATAACTTCTATCCTCTGATGGCTGGGTATCAGCAGTTACCATCTCTCCATGTCAACTTGCTGCGATTCCCAAACTTCACTAATCAGTTGCTCAGACGATTCATACCGACACATATTTTTGTAAAGGTAAGACACTGAGAAGTGCCCTGTATTTACAGGCTTGTGTTGTGGAGGCAGGGAATTAACGTGGCCGAGTCAGGAATATATATAAAAGAGAATTATTCTATTTTCCTGAAACCTGCCCCCAAAAGTATATACAGAAATTAATGTACTTTAATTAGCAGACTCGGTTTCATTGAGAATGTCTTACAAAGGATGCTATAGAGAAACTTGGCTATTTTAGAAGTCAGGAAATGGAAAAGGCTAAGCTAATAAACACAGCTTTCCCAGTATCAATCAGGCTGAGCAGAAAGTTCACTACTCGCAGGTGAGCTAGGCTGTCTGAGAGAAAGGCGTCCAGATGCTTGTCATCCGAGGCTTGTTAGGCCTATTAAGCTTGCACAAAAGGGGTGTTTATGGTGGGAAGCTGTCCAAATCAGAGACGGTCCTGTCCCTCAGGAGCTTGTCCTTCGGAGCGCCAGGGGACTCTCTGCATGAACTATCTAGGCAGGGGAGAACTTTAAGGCAGGGACCCCAAGGCAGGAAGTACCCCAGTATTTATATCTTTCCTAGACAAAGAGTCGAGTTACCACTGCCTGCCTAGGCGCAAAGACCACAGCCACTCACCAGCCCAGTTCCAGGGCGGGCATCTGCACGGGGCACCCCCTGTGCTGGGAGGACCTTTTGCTCTCCCCTCACCCCGCTTCAAGCTTGCAGGGCAGGGGAGGGGAACAGGTTTTTTGCACCTTTCCTCTCCCATTCAAACCACAGAGTGAGAATTTTGGGGTACCCAGGACTCCAGGACAGCTTGCTGTGAGGCTGCTCAGTTTTTAGGGACTGCTACCCTAACCTTGTTTGAAGCTGAGAGTTTCTAAAAACTCTGGAGTTGTGCATTGATACTGTGTAAGTGCCAACATGCATTTGGTCACGTTTAGACAAACTGGCTGAATGTGCTTAGCCTGTCCCTGTTATTCCATGTCTTATAAACTTAGTTTTTAAATTGTCTGTATATTAAGTCTAATGGAGTGAGTTAAAAGTAATACCATAATTTGTAGTGCTTCTTGGGGGGGGGGGGAAAGTATTTGATCAACCCATGGCTCAAACACTGAGACATCTCCCTAAGTAACTTCCCAAATCGCATGTTCTCAGTGAGTCACTCAAGCTGATTTTTTTTAAAGTGCTACAATTAAGTAATGTAATAAAAAATAATGTGCTTCTTTAGACTTTTTGAGAATCACTTAAATCCAGATGTGCAAAACAGTGCTTTCTTGTTCCACTGCTGCTGTCTCCACCATATTGTAGTCACTTTTCAGTTGGACTCTGAGCAAGCGAGAAGCCTGAAGAGTTTGTTTCTGTAACTTGATATAGCCATCTGTAATCCTGTTTCCAGGAAACGGGCCTGGCATTCTTTTTGCTTTGGCCAAAAGAGATAGGTAGAAGTTTTGTCTTTTGTTGCATGTGCTGTCAGTCAGCCAGTGGGTCTTCCAGACTGGTTGTCAGGATTTCCTCCTAAATCAGTGTAGAAGACTTTTTTTTTTCCTCAAAATCATGGTGTTTCTCAGCACTCCAGTGGAATCTCTCAGGCTTTAGAATTCTTTTGCTTTTGAGTTGTCACGACCTCAGACTCTTACTTGTAAGGATGTCTTTTCTTTAAAACTTTCTCCTCATTCTCCCCTATCTCTAATGACTGTGCTTAACATTCCTCTAAGAAACTCTGTTATCAGTTTCATTTCTGTGTTATGCAATATCAGATTTTTATGCTGTGATAATACAACTAGGCCTTGTATTAAGCTCTCCAAATGCATATAGGGCTGCTCTTGGTATTTAAGATGGTAGTTAAGGAGCTGAGGTCTGTGCCAAGTACTCAGTGAGCTAAATGGAAATATCATTTGGGTCTTCTGTGTTTGTGCTACTCCTGGAAACCATTAGAGGTAAGGATATGCTTAATGTCACACTTGCATAGTGGAGTTACATTGATCAACACAATGTATTGCAAAGGGCAATTCCTAAAAACCTTACTCTTATATCTGTGGGTTTGGATTTACTGTGTTGTTTTCAATTCTCTGTCTTGATTTTTCTTAAAGCCTCAAGGTCGTCAAGCAGATAACTCGATCGCAGCTGCGTAACTTTGAGACCTGTACCTCTCCACTTAAGGAAAATAGAATGTTGCACAGAATATGTACAACTCACTTGGATACACAGCTTCAATCAAACCATAAGAATTAAATGTTGTTTTTAAATTACATCTCTTAGCAGAACTAATGCATTCTTATTTTCTTTCTGAACAACCCTTGTCTTTCATAGGCTTTCTTTAAGGAATAAGCATATGGGGAAAACTTGGTGCTTTATTTAACAGGAACATTCTTTTGAAGCTAGCTTTGAATGTCAAACCCCTAAAAGTGTTATTAAGGCATATTAAATGTCTTGAGTATTTAAGTGAAGAAATGCTAATTCATTTGACAAAAACTGAAAGACATTTTCATAATTAGCAGTAAATTGAAGTGCAGGTTTCTACTTACTAGAGATTTACAGCATTGAAAATGTCCATCCTTTACAGAAGTTTTTTGTTCTGTGCTGCTTGTTGGAGGCAGAACAGGATGTGCAGTGTCACAGTAAACTACAAATGGGTTCCCTTGTGCTGGTGGACTTGAGCAGTTTGCTGTTTCTTTAAAACCATGAATTTGAAGGGCACTGTTTCTCCTGAGTAAGTCATACCCCTGAATTTGACTTATAAAAAGAGAGATTAATTTGTAACAGTTGGACTGGCTTCTTGAAGCTGACAGGTTTTGGGGTTGTTCTACCTGCACAGCTTTTAGATTAAAGATGTGCATTGGTAGTCTCCTGCTGCATGAATTAAAACATGTACAGCTCCAGTTGAACTGGTGTCTAAAATCCAGTGAATCGTGTACAGAAAAAAAAGGCATTGTGAAAACTTCAGTTGTTTAACTTTCTAAATAATTACATTTTGATTGCTTGGAAAATACCTTATTTATTGTCAAAGTGAAGTTCTAATAAACAGCTTGTAACAGAGTATTTCTGAAAGGGTGTCTTTCAATTGTGTTGCTTTCACAGCTGTTGTTTCATAACTGGTCTGTTTTGTGGGCTGATACATTCATTTATGGCACTCAAGTCCAAAATAACAGCTGTAGTACTTGGAGAACGGCATTAGAGGGGCATGTAAACATTCCTTTCCACTGAAAGGACTGTAGGCTAGTTGGCAGTCCTGAAATAATATGCGTGAGCATGTGCAACTTTTCCATGGAGTGCAGTTGTGATTACAAGACTGACTTTGTTTTTTTCCTAATTTTTCTTTTCAGTGTATAGAGGAGGAAAAGGAATATGACTGACAAACCATGCTGGGAAGAACAAATTAAACCCTCCTCCATATTCTCTGCTTAAATATCATAAGCTAAGTGGCAGTTGTGGAATAGGTATCTTACCTCTTCTTTTGGTTTTTTTTTTTTGAGTGGAAAAATGTATTTAATTTTCAGATCTTAGTTTTAAGTAGCCACTTAGGTTGCAACAATTCTGGCACCTCTGCTACGACTTCTTAAAAGACATGTTGATGCAAGTGGTTCAGTGGAGAACTGGGTTGTCCCTGAAATAGTTTGACAGCAGAAAACAGTGATTTGCATTCCTCTGAGAAAGGGGAGAACATGAAACACTTGCATGGTTACAATGGTATTGAAGTCTTAAGCAAATTGTGTAAATATGTTTCTACTTAAAATGGCGAGTGGTGAAAGCAGAAGTATATAAAAATAATAGGCTGGATGTGAGGAGGAAGTTCTTCAACATGAGAGTGGTGAGACCCTGCAATGGCTTGCCCAGGGAAGTGGTTGAGGCCTCATCCTTGGAGTGTTTAAGGCCAGGCTGGATGAGGTTGTGGACAGCCTGATCTAGGGTAGGGTGTCCCTGTCCATGGCAGGGGGGTTGAAACTAGATGGTCCTTGTGGTCCCTTCCAACCCTGACTAATTTTAACACAAAAATAACAGAATTTCAAACATCTTTCCCTAATTTGGTTTGTTGTATGGTTTTGTTTGGGTTGTTGTGTTTGCTGGTCTGGAGATGATTTTTTGGCTGGTTGTTTTTTGGTTGGTTGGTCTTTTGTCAGAGTGCCTCTTCTTGCTTTGTGGGTTTCTTTTTTGTTTTCTGGTGGGGTTTTTTTGGTGTGTCTTTTTTTTTGGTCTTCGTTGTCTGTAAAGTGCTAGGCATACCTTTTATGCTATGTAAATGACTGATGTGAATGAAAACATGCAGCAAGCAGGAACCACCTTGTTCAAAATGCTTGACAAGTGATTAATGATGATTATTTCCCTGACTCATGCTGAGGGGACTGTTTACGATTCACAACCTGAATCCCTTTCAAAGTGTTGAGAAGATAAAAGGGCACATCTAACTCAGTGCAGTTTTTAGTTTACTGTATTTTGATAAGCACCACTCAAGCTTCAATGCATACTGCTTAAATGTACTCTAATTGGAGTTAATTAAGCATCAAAGAAGAGAGATGCTTCTTTTAGACAAGTTTAAAAATAGCTTTTGGGGCGGGGAAAAAAGGTTCAAGATCAACATGTTCAGACTGCTGCTGAGATAGAGACAGCCCTAGAAGCAGTTTTTACTTCTCTTTTGTGCTACCAAGTGTGTGAGACAGAGTATGGCCCATCATCTCCTATCTCCTATGCTACAATGACATCTGGAGCAAAGTTACTCTACCCCCTTATTGCTTTTGACCTCTGAATTCATTACAGCTCACTGTTTCAAGAAAGGTGAAAGGGTAAAAGATTTGAATCCCTGGTCAGTCTCTAAGAGCCTGGACAGTATGTTCTCAGGTTGTTGATTGACACAGATTTGTGGAGTTCTGCTGGCTTCCTCTTTGCATGTCCTAATGAACAAGGTGCTTCACTACATGTTTTTTCTGTCTTCTCTGAAGAGACTAAGTCTCTAGGTAAGAATGCTGTTGCTGGGACTCTATGGTTTGAGGTTGCTATGTACAGTAGAAAGACAAAAGTATCATCAAAAGCACCTCATCCCCTAATCTGTTCTGCTGCCTCTTCTAAGAAACAATGAGCTGCTCCTTCATGTCTTTTCGCTGAAGAAGCTGAACTAAAGGAAAGTAATGGTGCCTGATACCAGCCTATTTTCCCTGTCCTTCTCTAGAGCTGCTTTGGGCAAGAGGCTGATGGGACCAAGAATTGTAGACTGCTCTATTCTGAGGACTAGGGCATTCTTCTTGGTTAACTGGAGGATGAAGAGCTGTGCAGCACTTATGGCTGTTCAGCTTTCACTAATTCAGGGTGACTTTGCAGATTGCTTTGCATCTCTCAGGCATACCCTGACAAACATTTGCTCAATAGGGTGCTGGGGCAGCTTCTACTACCCCAGAAGGTTTGTCTCCTTGCCTCACCAAGCTAAGTTGTAATTCACATTTATAACACCAGAAATGTGGTTGTTAAATAGCTGTAGAGTGCTGCTGAAAGCAAGTTGTGTAGTTAAAAATTAGGATATATCTCAGCTAGCCATTGTGATAAGAGGGTTCAGTAAATAAGTTTATATAATGTGGAAAATAATCTTAAAGAATTGGTTCTTTGGAGTTCCTTGCAGGGATGCTTCAGGGTTCTGAAATGTGATAAAACTGAATAAAGGGGAAAATAGTTTCAATTGCTTTGAGGTGTCTGCTAAAGCAAACCCTAGGGTGTTGGTTTTTTTCTTTTTCTTTTTTTTAATGAGGGATGAACAACCTTAGTAGAAGTGTTAAGTGTCACCAGGGACCTGTTTGATTCTGATGAATTTAAGGGCTGGTATGCTGGGCTACACGTCTATGTGCCCTGAAACTGGATGAAATGTCTTTTGCCACTTGCATGCCAGGCATACCTTAGCTGTCTGCTTGTTCAGGGCAAAGCATTCTTTGGAAAACTCTTGGTTTCTACAGCAGGTTGCAATGCGACCTTTTCTGAGATTGTGCCTCTAGATTTCTGTGATAAAATTAAACTCTTGAGAGTGCTCTGTCAGCCTCTAAACTTGAAGGGGATACTGCATGGCACTGTTCTGTGTGGGATTGTGTGTACGTGCTCTCCCACTGTGGAAATATCTAAGCAGGGGGCAGGGCTCAGAATTCTTTTTCCAGTCCTAACACAGCTCTGAGGCTCATCTTCATTTACTCTGCAAAGACTGGAGGAGACTGCTCAGTATCCCTTGCAGTGTGACAACAGCACACAGGAGAAAGGATGATTACCTACCAATTAACTGCAGCTTCTTCAGTGTGCTGCTTATGTGCATGCTCACATTGGCATTTATAAGATGGTTGCTCACTCTTTATTTTCTATTTCAAAGTCTTTCTGTGAGAAAACAGTTCTAAGCCTTCTGGATAATTTATCTAAAGAGCTCTGCTCCCTTTGTACAGTTTCTGGACCACTGCTTCTTTCGTACCACAGGGGCTGTCACCCAGACCTTGGAAAGCCTCCCACCTTGGTGGGTGTGTGTTTGGTCATAGATCTTAAAGTCCCTCAGGTTAGAAGTAACCAATCTTCTATGCCTTTTACTGCAGAAGACTTTGTAGGTTTTGCCTTGTTGTCTTATTGCAAGACAGTTTTAACTGTGGGGGAGATAAGGAAGGAATAGATCTTGCAAACACTCATGGGAGTGAATCAGATTTTAGGAAAGCAAAATTTTGCATTTCTCAGTGTTGTCATTTTTCTTGCTTCCAAAGAGATGGCAGCTATTGGACAGTGAAATTCAGACATTTACTTATTTAAATAGCCTTTTAAAATGCACAGATCTATTCAAGAGAGTATAAACTTTGTCACCAGAACAGAAGTATTTTGTTCTGTTTTTTTTCAAGATAATTATGCTAAATTTCTTTGACAGTCCTCTAGATCGTTTACTGGGGAACATGATACTGTGGAAAGGCAATCAAGTTTGTATAGCCATGCTTAAAGGATCTGTTGTATCAATATAGAACTGTGTCAGCTATCTGTGCTAGTTGCCATAATCTGAACATGCCAGTGGGATGGGGAGATCTGGGAGCCAGAAATTTTTCCCTGGAAAGTAAATTAGAACATGTAGCTTGCATTCTTTTTTCTTTTTTTGTCTGTATTTAGCAATTGCTAAATTGTTGGGTCCATGGATAATCTTCAAAGAGGATCTACAAAACTTAAAATGAATTAAGCTCTGGGAAATGTTAAATGTGGCATACCTGGTTTACAAAGGGGTTTGTTGTTTTTTTTTTCTTCTGGATGCTGCTGTGTTTTCATTTTTCTTTCAGAGTGCCAAAGGCACTCAAACGTAGACTCTTGACCTTCTAGTCAGGATGACAAGAGAGTTATCCCAGGGTGTGTCCACACTTGTCAGACAATATTAAGCACAAAATACAGCTGTCTGTCTTCTTTAGCTGCGATGGTTTCAGACATACTTCATAAATGCCTGCCTTCACAGAGCAAAGAATTGCCTGTATTATTTCAGTGCATTTGATATTGAGATTGATGACAACTGGGGTCATTGGTTAAACTGTCTAATCCTGACAAGCTGAGGCAAAGGGAAAAGGTGGAAGAGCACCAGGGTGGCTGCTTTAAATACCTGCAGGAGAGATGGGTCCCAGGAGCAGGCAGGGCTAGCGAGGAGGCCAGCAGGTCATTGCTGTGGCTCGCACATTGAATCCTGCCTTTTGGAGATGCCGCCTCACATACTTGGCTGTACTTGAGGATTGCCAGCAGTGACACTGGGCAGGTTTACCTCAGCTCACATAAAAGAAAACAGAGCTTCCACCTGTAATTACAGCTACTATAAAAATCTAATGCAAGGGAGCAGTGTTCAAGAGGTGGGAGCCAAATTACCATTTGTGCTAAAAGCTCACCTGTAATGAAGGGCTATTAGGCAAGTAATAAATTCTCTTGCACCCACCCCACCACCCTTTCACTGACTCTATTTTGCCAAAGGGGACCTGAAAGTGATCATCTAGCCCATCAGTTTCATAGTTCTCTCTTTGCTCTGAATGCAAAGGAAATAATGGAGGAGCAGAGAAACTAGCTCATAGCTGGCAAGCACCATAATCTTAATGTGTGCCAGTTCTTAGCAGTTGCCTGACAGGTACAAAGCCAGTGCTGGAAGAGCTGCAGCCAGCCCCACTGGAGAAAGTAGCTGTAACCTCCCTCCCCACTCATATGAATATTGACTGGGCTATTGCACTGTCCTTCACCAGTTAAAAGGGAAAAGGGGATGATTTGCATCACACCATAACAGGTATCAGACTGTGTTTAAAAGTAATAACTGCTTATTGTAGACATCTGCAAGTGCAAGTTACTTTTACATTTGTGAACCAAGCATGGCTATGACTGAACTAGCTCCTGAGGACAAAAAGATTAAGGACTGAAGTGATGTGACAAGAGAGATTATTGAACAGAGCAAACCAGAAAAAGAGGAAAAAAAACACCCCACCTTTATGAGAATTTCTTTCTCAGAGCTACATCATTCTTTTCCAGAGGCACCTATACTAACCAAAGAAACATCAGAAACTGATATCCTGATCAAAACCATAAGCATATATATTACATACATGCCAGTAGCATGTTAGGAGTTGGAGAAGCAGCCAATCAGAACAGCAAATTAAAACCTGAAACAAACACATTATTCAATGTCCTTTGCTATGCCCAGCCTTCCCCTAAATGCAAAGACAGTAATGGTCAGTCCCACTTCCCACTGGTATTTTTTTCTTGCTTGTGTGCAAAAATCCACTTCCTGCAAAATTCTGGGGGTTGGAGAGATACTCCTAGTTTAGGGAAGCCCAGAATAAGGCTAGAAACCTGACTTGCATTTTCTCAGATGAGTTGTGGGCAGTGGATTGATGCACAGATAGTGGAAAGCTGTCATAAGGTGGTTACAGAAACTGAGCCTGCTGGCCAGCCTATATCTTCTGGCAAGAAAAACAAGAACGTCTTGGCACAAGCAGAGCCTTCTTGTACCTTGATCTGCTGTATCTGTGTGGGTGCCTGCCTACCTGAAAGGCAAGGGAAATTCTCCAACCCCAAACCAGCAACACTAGTTGCTTTCCCTTTCCCCAGTCAGAAAGGAGGTGTCATCACTAAAAAAAATGTCATGCCAACTGACTGTGGAGTTTCCCTGCCTTGTGATCTGGGAGAGCCTCTCCAGGTCTGTGCCACCAAGGAAGTTTCCAAGAAACCAACATGCATCAGATAGTCTTCCAGCAACCCGTACCAGCTCCTCCCATGCCTGGGGACACTGCTGAAGGTCTCTCACCACTGCCTGCAGGGATGGACTGTGTGATTCCCATCAATTAAGTATTTTATATCTCCAGTTTTGGTGGTATTCATACACTTTCCAAGCCCACATCAGAGCTATTAAGCTGATACTGATGCCCACTCATCACACACAGCTTTGCTGCCAGGGCAGAGCCAAGGCTGCTTTCAGAGCCTGTGCTCACCACTGGTTTCCATACCCTGTGCACTGAACATCCTATTTGTAGTCTGACCTGTTGCAGTGAGTTTTCTTTTTAAATTATTTTTTTAAATCTCTGTTTTTCTTTCCCCTAGATGGATATATGCAGTAGCTCTCCCCCTGCTTAAATTCCTCTAGAAAGTGTAAGTTTATCTAGTTGTACATTTAGATGTGGTCAGCTCCACCTACTTCATCTTCTTGCTTTAGCTCAGGATATACTTGCAGCATGAAAGTACAGGGTGGCTACACATTTCTTTTGGTCCCGGGTCTGATGGGGTCGCCACAGGAAAATCAAGCCAGTACAGGTTGAAGCTCTCAGTTATGTATGTTGCATGAACAAGGATCTTTCATGAAAATACACTTTGCCTATGTAGGCCATTTACATTTGCATACTCTTAGAGATATACCTATTTCACTGTAATTCTCTTCTCCTAAGTGCAACTTTGCACACCCTGCAGCACTTTTTCACAGGCTTGGCTTTGCACATAAGAAAGGGCAGCAGGAGGAGAACATCTTTTCAAGGCAGAGAAATTTCATATTAAAATTCCAAGGCTGGTGGAGACCTGATCAGCTCGGTCGGATTTTGGGATCATTAGCATGGCAACATGAGAACCACTTGGGATCAGCTACATGCCTTTGCTTGACTGGGTCAGGAGAACCCTCACACTTCAGGCCATGGGCTGTGAGAGGCAATATGAAAAGCAGCAGAGAATTAGATTTTATTGCTCTTTCTCCTAGAGTCCTCACAAAATTAATGACTGTTTCATTCACTATTTCGTTCTGTTACTGGTAGGAGAAACTATAAAGCCCCACACAGTTCTTTTGGTATATCAGTGCCTGAGCTGCCTGAGTGCGTTTTCTGTGGTTCTTGCAAGGCAATGCCACAATCAGATAATTTAGTCAAAGTGTTGTGCCATTTCCATAATGAAAATTGCATCTTACCTGCACGTACTAAGTCCTTTATGGCTCCACTAAAGTAGATCCGTTTAAGTTCACATATTAGTGTCTGTCTGTGACCTAGCCAAAACCAACCATCAATATCATAGTAGATAGGAGACAATTGTAGGTTGGAAGGCATGTAAAATTTTTTCTCTTCTAGAGCAAAGTATTTAGAGGATTAAGATATAAATATACCCTTCTCTTCCCTCCTTATTAATTTCCAATCAAGAATTTCCCATGCAGGGAAGCTTTTCTGGCCCCATTTACCTGCGCTGCTTGTGATGAGCTTCTTACCAGCTTTTTGGCTTCACAACATCTGTGAATCTGATTTCCCTCTTTACAACTTCACAAACCAATAAAATTAGAGGGCTTTCCAACATGAGGCTTTTAGTGCCTAAATGTAGGCACCTGAGTTTGAATGTGAGAGACCTGTACCCTGTATTATATATATCCTGTAAGTAATGTGGGAAGTTTTTTTCCATGTCTGTTAGGTAGAGATATTTCTCTCGGTCAGCATAACTTCCCCAGTCTGTGTAGGCTTTTGTTAAGCAGACAATAGATAATTGTCTACTATCCAAGTAGTAGTCATCTTATTGCAAAGATTTAATACCATTGCCATAGATTTTCCTGAAGAGGACAATGGGCACACCTGCTGTAACCAGGGATCTCCTCCTTCGGGTCACATCCTGTCCCTGGGATCCTTCTTGATGCCAGCAAGTCTGAGTCAGGTAAAAGCAGAGAGCTTAAAAATGAAGCAGTCAGCTGTTTCCTATGATGCTTATTAGCTGGGTGTTTAGTTTGGACCTAGCTTGTCACTCGTCACGCAGGGAACTCCCACTGACTTCACTGGGAACTCTGCCTGAGCAAGGATTTCTGAGCAGGACTTCTTGATGGAAAACGGCAGGACAGGACTGAGCACAGAAATACTTGGGTCCTACCTGACCAGAGACTTTCAAATGGTCATTCCTAGGATGATCTTTAAAACCAGGTCTTAAGGGACTTCACAAACCTGGAAAGTATTACAGTCCCTCTGTTACAAAAACTGGTCACCAAAACAAAAGGGTAAAGACAAATAAGGTGCTGTTTTAGGAAATCCTGGTAGCAAATCACTGTCTTCATGTACCTAGGCAAATGTAGAGCTGCATTGGCCTACAAGGGCTGCCATACTTCTGGAAAGAATTTTCAGGAACAACTACTAATTCTCCTCATTCTGCCCTCTTCCTTTTCTTAGATGCAAGTCGCCATTACTGCTCATAATCTACATTGTTTTAGAGTACTCACTCTTCTGAGATCAATCCCAGTTTTATTAAGGGTATGGACAAAAAGAACATCTGGTCTGTTTGTTATAGACATACCCAGTTCTGACTCTTGTCTTATGTGCACATCTGCAGCAGCAAAGCCAGAAGCCAACGCCAGGACAATTAACTCCATATCCAAGCCAGTATGACCGGGTTTATGTAGCTTTTAACTGGGGGAGGAGGAAGAGGAGGAGGAGGAGGAGGAGAAAAAGTCTTCTAAAAACTTACTACCATGGTCTATAAGCCCCAGTCTCATTAGGGCTGCAGTAAGTTCTGCCGGGTAACGACACCAGGTGTACAGTAAGGAGGGAAGGTGCAACTTCTTCTGGTATAAAACCACTAGAGAGATCAGGGAAAGAGTTTTCCAGCAGGAGATATTATTTGAAAACCTCCCACAGATGACTTACTGCCTGAATACTGTATCTGGGGTGTATCACCTGATGACATACTGCATGGGCTGCAAAACTGTTTAACTTGCCTTACTATGTACAAATCAGGGAGGCACAAGCACCACTAAATACATACACTTCATCTCAGACTTTCTTTTTCATTCTGTGGCCTTGGTTGAATTCTGGGGGAATACTCTTTTCCCAGAGAGCAATGTTTGTAGCAGACAGAGGCATCATACCTGAGCTCTGGATCAGTGCATACAACAAGAGAACACAGTTCTGCCAGGTTTGTTTGGCTTTCTGCTCCTCCCTAGGATGACTGATGCCATGTGCAGTGGACTGCCTGCCACCACTGATGCATTTCAAAGAGAGGTGTCTAAATCTTCAGAGGTTTCACCCCACTAGCAAAGTAAACATCTCTCTTTCCAAACACTTCAGAAGCACTCAGGAGTTCCACTTCACTTGCTTTCATTAGCTGGCCATAAGCAGGTTGTAGGCTGCCTTCTCATATATTTCTGTCAGGAAAAAAACAGATCGGCTTTAGTCTGGGTACAGATCTTGATTGCTTGGGAGAAGTCATTTGGAGTGAATGAACAGGAAAGAGATGCTGTTCGACCTCAAACCAGCAAGCAACAAAAAGTAAACAAACCAAAATAAACAAAAACTCCCAAAATTCTGGGGAAAAGAATTGATTGAATCGGTAATGAGATGGGGGGGAAAGGGGGAATGATGAATGGTGAATAGTTCACTTAGTACTTACTTATTCACAGCCTTTCCTCAGGCCCTCAAAACAAGAGGCCTCAAGGTTCAGCTCAGGCAATCCTAGTGTTGCTTTTTATGGGGATGGCATCTAAACTCCTTCATGTAGTGTATTTTGGTTTGTGCCACAAGCACTGTGCCCCATCCAATGTTTTGGACAAATTATAGTGTACCCTCTTTTGTTACCTTGTCATTACACTTGTGTGTGACATTATGAGTGTGCAATCTGTGGAGAGGGGCAGCATGCCGACGGAGGGAGGGAGTGAGGGAAGGAAGGTGGGAAAGAAGGAGGGGCAGCCTGCCAGCACAGGGTTGAGGAGTGAAGTGGCATGAAGGAAGAGGTGATGAAAGCAGGGTGGGAGAGGATTAGCAGGCTGAGGACTAGCCTTCACAGGAGAACAAGCCAGGAGTGGGGAAGATGTTGACAGCCTGCAGGTGTTATTGCAAATACCTTGCAAGGGGAGGAAAATGACTGCATGGCATGTTTCACTACATCAGCTGCTTCAGAAATTAGAACTGAAGGGAAAAGGAGCCCAGCTAATGGAGAGACCAACACTAATGCCATGATTGAAGGTTACCAAGCAAGCTGAGCTGAATATGTGTTTTTTCCAGAGGCAGCAGAAGGATCACAGATTTGACTAGCACTTGGGATTTGAGGGCTGTAAGCAAAGTGTGGGGCCGCACAGTCAAAAGGCTTAATTTGGCTCCTTTGTTTTTGCAGTTAGGAACAAAAACTCATGCAAGCCCTTTAGTTAACTTGTGTCTCTGATCAGTGGTTGAGATGTCAATATGATGTGCTTCACACAAAGGCAACACAAAGGTGAGCCCTGCCCAGGAGAACTGAAATGCAAGTACGATGGGCAAGATAAAAGGTTGATATAATGCAGAGAGAAGGAAGGCACAAGGTAAGAATAACATGAATATGACAAGATCATGACAGCAGTTTCAACACGCTGTGACTAGCTTTTTTAACAGGCCATCAGTGGCTCAGGTGAACTTTGGGAAGCAGTTCACAGGAGAACAAGGGTGCCAAGGGGCCATCTTGTCAGCCTAGAGCTAAAGGAAATAATGAAAATGCTTCTCTGAAATACTGACATCACCACCAAAATTTCCTGGGGCAAGAGGCATCTTGAGATCTTGCTGTGCTGGACACTTGGGAAAGGGTTCGCAGACCCTTAGTGTTAGTAGGCTCTGCTCCTTGCTTAAAATGACTCACAGTGATTTTGAACAATTTCTTTTGTCTCTGATTTCTCCTTTGGTGGAGTTGGCTTTGTACAGTTTGCCTACTTGCAAAACCATTTGGGATGCTGTAAATTTCACCTTCCTCTGTACAGTGCCTAGACAACGCCGGATGAAACACAAAAAGTAGGGACTGGGAATACCAGAAGAGTAAGACTGTTATGCAGTGTCTTGGAGAAGGAAATGGATGACAGCAGATGGAGAGTGACACAGGATTTGAATGAAATTAGAATCAAACAGGTGATAGTTTAAGGGAGCCAAAAGTGCCAAGTGATGTGGATGTCAGTGAATTCAGAAAAAAATGGATAAAACATCCTAGCTTGTGCATAGTGCAATAGTGTGGTGGATGCAGGCTCCTCAGTTGCAGCTCTTAAATGACTGACAGAGTGGTCTCTGCCTTTCCCCTCCACTCACTCTTGGCTCCTCTGCCTCTTCACTAGTGTAAAGTTTCCTTCCTTGTGTCCTTCACCTTTCTGGTCCATCTCCATGCATTGCTGCCCATATCCCCAGTGTGGCAGTGCCCTACTTCCCAGCGCGAGGGGAGAATGCTGCTGGACCCACCTATACAACCTGCTCAGCACTGAAATGTCCAACAGCCACAGCCAGCTCAGGAACTGAAGGCTCATTTTCGTCAATGAGGCCTTGGTTTTGCTGTGAATTTGAGGGGTTTTTGGAAAACATTAGTGAAGTCCCTAAATCTGGATCCTGACAAGTGTAGGCGGCAACTAGCTGCCAGCGCCCACAGCTCAGCAGCCAATTACAGCCTTTGCACATGCCAGGAAGGGTCTGGGTCCCTCCATTTCTCCTTGCTTTTGTGCCCCTTTTTGCTGAGTTGGCCCTCGAGCCTCACAGGCAGCCACAGACCTGGAGCACAAAGGAGGCAAAATGGAGCAAAGCTGGAGGTGGGTAGGTTCAGACTGGACATGAGGAAGAAGTTCTTCACCATGAGAGTGGTGAGACCCTGGAGTGGGTTGCCCAGGGAGGTGGTTGAGGCCCTATGCCTGGAGGTGTTTAAGGCCAGGCTTGGATGAGGCTGTGGGCAGCCCGATCTAGGGTAGGGTGTCCTTGCCCATGGCAGTGGGGCTGGAACTAGATGATCCTTGTGGTCTCTTCCAACCCTGACTGATTCTATGATTCTAAATATTAAAGTACTGGGAGAAAGCCATGGAAATTAGGAGTGAACCCCGGTCTGTCTCCATCAGTACCCAATTTCAATACTCCTGGCAACACAGAGTGATGCAGGACTATTACGTGTGAAGAAAATGGTTATGGGCGCTTGGCCTCAGTTGGGTCAGCACTGCTCACTAGGTTTTTCTACCTACAGACGCGTAACTACTGAAGAAGCATGAATACAACGACCATGAGCCTTGCTGGGATAACCTGGGGGTGTGTGGGGGATACCCTCTGCTTCACACTGAGGAGGGAAAGGTGAGGTGCCGGGAAAGCTGCACCAGCAGCCGGGACACACAGCGGGCTCGTTTCGTTTCTGGAGGTGGTGCTCTCGCTCGCCTGCTCGGGCAGGGAGGCGGGAAGTGGGGCGCGGCGGGGCGAGGCGCGGCCCGCTCTTCTCGGCCCCAGGTCGGCGGGCGCTGCCCCTGCGGCTCCCTCAGCAGCGGGACAGGAGCCCGCCGCGGCGGTCTCGCGCCGTGCCAGCGGCGAGCCGGGCCGGGGGCGGGGCCGGGGCGGGCCGGGGCGGCGCGGAGCGCGGACAGGCGGCCGCGGAAGGCAGCGCGGCTGCGGGGAGGCATGTTCCTGCCCGTGCCTATGTCCATGCCCGGCGGCGGGCGGTGAGCGGCCATGCCGCGCAGGGCGGAGCGGTACCTGCAGATCGCCCCGCACTCCCTGGCCATCGTCCTGGGTGCCGGGGCCGAGGGGCGACCGGGGGGCGGCGGAGGCGGCGGTGCGGGGCCGGTGTCGGAGCTGGGTCGCCACCGCATCGGCTACGAGATTTTCGCGGACTTCAAGCGGGAGAACATGCAGCACTTCTGGGACCGTCGGGCCACGACTGCAGTGGCCGAGACCTTCTTCCTGGGCTGGATCGACGAGCAGGTGCTGCTGGTGCAGGGCAAGGAGGAACACCTGGAGGTGCTGCGGCAGGGCTGGGCGCGGCGCTCCCTCAAGCCCCCCACCGGCTTCCACATCAAGTGCCTGGGTAGGTGCTGGCGGGGTGCCGGGGCTGGGGGCTCTCCACCCGGGCGGGGAGCGCGGCGGCGGCACGGCGGGGCCGGGGAGAGCTTCTCTCTCCTCGCCGCCCCTAAAAGCGGGTGTGAGGGGGAAGAGGTGAGCAGGGCAGGACCAGTGGCGTTGCAATGATGCCTTCCAAGTACCTGGCGTTTACCAGAAGAGTTACAGGCGGCAGCCGGAGCCGAGTTGGAGTACGTTCCGCCGCTGCCTTCAGCGGGAGAGGTTAGAACCAGAGGCTGTCAGTTTTGGGGTGTTCCTCTTTCAAGGCGCAATGTCGGCTTGTCCTTCTGGTCGGCGGCTTGTCCTGCGGCGTGCTGCTCTCTACTGCGGGACTATCCCACACTGTCCTGAGCTGTAAGACTCCTCTCATGTGGGAATAACTGCTTACCGTGGCAAAGGGTGCAGGCTTTTAACTAGTTATAATCAGTTCATTCAAGGTAATAATTTCTAACATTATTTTTTTTAAAAGCTAATTTCAACATTTCTAGGCTTCCTAAGCTAGTATTTCACTTTATATTTGGATCTACTTGGTACCTTGAACTTGTATTACAGTATTGCTGTGAAGATGTCTTCTATAGCACAAAGTAGGAGGAGGAGATGAGGAATGCATGGGGTTTGTGGTGCAAGGCAGGTGGCTTTTGGAGCAGTCAAGGGCAGGTCTGTCATGCTGCAAGTGGGCTGAAGAAGGAGTCCCAGAGGACTCCTGCCTGTGTGCAGTTTGGCCTAGGAGGGAGCACATCTCTCCTGAATTTTTTCAGGGGGATAAAAGGTAGAACCAGAGCATGTATGTCCAAAATCTTTACCACACATTTTTACACACACACAAGTCTCTTAAGAAATAAAACCGTGGCTATTTGGTGTATACACTGGGGAGTCACGAAGGACAACAGATGCGAAGTTTTCCTTAGGGTTTAAGGTAACTTCCAGCCTTCACAGCTTGAAACATGCACTTTCTTTTATGGAAAGAAGACAAACTGTAAGGGTATTTTTTGCTGTTGCTGTCAAGGTCTCCTTGCTTCCCATGGCTGCTGCAGTGGTGATGGTGAGGCAAACTTTGTTTTCTTCATATAGAGCTTCTATCATCTGTGTTCTGTGCTGCAGGCACCTGGACCAGGTCACAGAGCTAGACATGCTCCCTGGCATTGGAAGTTTCAGATTCTTAAAATGGGATGCTCCCAAGTGTGTCTTTAAAGAAATACTCTGAGTAAAGTTCATAGAAAGAATGGAGTATGAGGTGTGTCTTGGTTCCATTTTTAATCTCAGTTTTGAGTGTTTTACAGCTGTCCCTGTCCTTCTGGAATAAATGATACAAAGTCTGATCACTTCTGTTCTTCTACTGTCCTGCCTTTTGCTTGGTTTTCATATACTTCTATGTCACTAGTTCCCCATCTGATTAACTTGAGTATTGCCACTTCTTGCTGAGGGGGAAGCTCAGAACAAGTTGCCTACTTAAAAATGAGTCGATGAGCTTTTTTTACCTCATCACAGAGAAACTCCCTCTGAACTTCTGACAACAAACCAGTGCTGGAAAACAGGTGATAAATCCTGTCTTGTGATGGAAAAGTTTTCAATATTCTGCCAATATTTAGAGAACTGTAAAAAGTTGGTAGGTATCAGCTGTACATTGTGGCTGAGGTTTGGATGGAACTACTGTTCATAGCCAGCAAACAAGAGGAGAAAATCTGCATGTGCTTTTCACCCAAGACTTAAATATTTGTGCCTTTACTTTTGGAACAAAGTGTGATGCTGACCGTAGAGATGTGGGCAGTGGTTTGTGCCAGCTGCTCATTGCAGCTCCTGTGGGCTTTTTGGCTGTAGCTGGGCCAAGAGGTATGAGCTCTGGAATGGGTCCTGTTGCCTGTTGGCACATAAGGGTCAGTGTTTAATTTCTGGGGTGTCCCTGGACCCTATCCATCAGGCAACATTCCTCTGCCTGCTGCAAGGGAGAGCTGTTGAAGGCTGTGCTCTGACCTTGACGTTACTAAAACCAGACAAGGAATGTAAACAGGTCTGTTTTAAAATATGGAAATGCAGCTTTTGCTGGAAGTTCACGTTAATAAGTAAACTCACTAGTGTGTAAATAATATTCATTCCTCGAGGGGTTATCTTTGCTGTGAATTTACAAAAGACTGGAGCCAAAAGTTTTGACTTTAAAAATAGAAAATGCTTCTCAGTATTTGATTAAAGGCTATGAAAGAAGAGCAGGGACCTGCTGGAGTCTTACCTGTTGTGTGCTGTCCTTAGCTGTGGCAAATGAGATGGCAACGTTGATTTTTAACATTTTTAAATATTGGGTTTTTACTGCTTTTTTTTTCCACACCCAGACTGATAATTCAGGTCTTGCATCTAACCAAGTGCAGCTTGCACTTATTGTAAAGTTATGTAGTTAGAGTCAAAGTAATGGGCCTGGCCCGTGGGCATGAGCATCTGCTTAAATGTGTGTAATTGTATTTTCAACATAATTAGGGACCTAATGGGTAAAAGGCCATGGCTTTTTTAGCAGCTCTCTCACACCACCTCCACTTTGTAGCATTAAACCAGTGAACAGTGCACCTACAGACAAAAAGTCCCCTTTCAGCTTTGGACGGGGGAGGAGAGTGGTGGAGGATGGGGCTGAGAGGAACACCTGCCTGGCTGAGAAGTGAAGAATAGCAATATTTTACTACTGTTAATAAATAACTGGTGGGGTCAAGGGGAAAAAAAAGCAAGGTATTTTCAATGCTGGTAAAACTGCTCTTTTCTGTTGCCCTGGCCCAGCCCATAGCTCCCACACTGTGGTGCGAATAGGAGGTTGCCATGGCTGGCTGTGGCAGTGAGGATGTGCCCAGGCCTGACTGGGCTGGGACACACACAACCTTTTTCCCTGCACCCCGGAGGCCATTGGGGCACCTGGGCAATGTTGTGGCAGGGTATGGGGTTGGTTCTTGACTTTTTGCTTGGCTGACTGGCTGCTTCCAGAAAAGTAGGGGTGACTTTCTGTCCCACCTGCCCCTGGAGCCCAGCTGTGACAGGGTAGTTGGAGGACAGACTGTCAGTCCCAAAGCAGTATGGGGGGAGTGTCCAGGCCTCCCACTGCTGCCTGGCAAGGACCAAGGGACAGAAATGCTTCCTCTTCTTGGCTCCATGACCTCCATGTACCACAGAGCCTTGGACAATACTTTCCTTTACCTTCATCACTACTGCAGCTTGACTTTCAAACCTCTGTTGCTGATGTTTCTTTTTCATTGTGGTCCAGAGCATTGGCTGGTCTGATGAATAATGGGTTGTAATGGCTACTGAGATCATAACTGGAGGGAAAAATAGCTGGCAAGGAAAAGAGAACACTGAATATCTAATATGTGTAGCATATTTTCTGCTGCTGGGATTGTAAAATGTAAACCAGGAGATTGTGGCTGAATGGTACTTCCATGTTTAAGTCACCCTGACTTGATACTGAAAAATTCATTAAAGTATAATCTGTAGTCAACAGGATCTGGACAGTCCTTGGCACAGGTGTATCTGAGCCAGAAAGTACATAGATAAAAATCCACATGAGATTCCACTGATTACTGAATTGTAAACTGAAGCCCTACCACAAAATAGGACAGGAATATGAATGAAAAAAAGCATTAGCACAGTTTAGGGCTTGAGGATACAGGGGATGAAGTGTTTCATGTGTGACTCTCTTCAGCTACCTGAAGGGAGGCTGTAGTGAGGAGGGGGGCAGCCTCTTCTTGATGACAAGCAACAGGACTAGAGGAAATGGTTTCAGACTGCACCAGTGGAGGCTTAGGCTGGATAATAGGAAATAGTTCTTCACCAGAAGGGTTATGAAACATTGGAATGGTTGATCCAGGGCAGTGGTTGAGTGACCACCCCTGCAGGTGTTCAAGCAGCATGTGGACCTCATGCTTAGAGACATGGTTTAGTGTTGACGCTTCAGTGCTTGACTGAGAGTTGGACTGGATGATCTTTGAGGTCTCTTCCAATCAGATATATGATGTGATTCTGTGAAAACTTAATTCTCTGGCCATTTCTTAAACTAAATGGTTATGCACAGTGTCTATTTTCACAGTGATCAGAATTACTTGGGTATTAGGAGACTGAATGGTGTGTTTAGCTTTTGAAATTGGCCAAAGTGGAACCTTTGGGAAGCATAAGCAGTCTTTGAATAAACAAAACCCTCAAACCAATACCTGCTAAATCTGCTGGTTTGGAGGATTAAGGGGAAACCTTATGTAAACCTATAGGTCCCATGATGAAATTAGTTGTCTTTGGTAAGAGTGATTTGAAGCTTTCTTGTAACTTTGCAAGATTTTGCAACCTAAGTCCTAAATGAGCATTATTATTTTTGTCTTTGACACACCTTCTATTTGCACCCACTAATAATTTGTCCTCCTGGAAGATGATTTCCTTCCTCTCTTCCTCTTGCCTTTCTGCTTTTCTATGCAAGGTGCTGCTGGTGTAGCAGGATGCTCCACATCGTTTTTGTGTCTTCATTGCCCTTTGTGTTCTCAGATGAGACTTCCTTCTGTGTCTCTTGCACTTGATTTCTGTGTCTCAGACAATGGGCATCTTTGAGAGGTTTTCATATGCTTTGTGGAAGGGCCATGCCCTTTTGTAATGATTGCTTGAAATGAAGTGACCAAACTTTATAATAACCCTTCGGTCAAGCTCAGAGCAATTTCTCCAATTAGAAGCTGATGTTTCAAAAGGAGTTTTCAAGAAATGTATGTGCAATAATTAAACTAACTAGCAGAAGTTATAATTCAGAGAAGCTGTCGGGGCAGGGCTGTTGTGCATTGTTCCTGCTCAGCCAGGCATGGGGGGAAAACATTTTTTGCCACGCTGGGAGCTGGAGCTAAGTGTTCCCTTTCTTTTCTGTCTTTGCCATGTTGTCTCTTGCCTCCAAAAATTAAATGAACACCCCAATAGTTTAGGTTCAGTAATTTTCACAGTGAGTTTTCCAGTCATTAGTGGATGATTACAGTGCAGAGTAGACTGTTGGACATTAAATGTTATTCATCTATAGCCAGTCATAAAATGTGAATTGTCTTTTTCTCTCCCAATTATCTCCTTTATATCATGAAAGTTTCTTTTCAGTGAGGGAGCATTAGGTTTCATAGTAATAAAACCTCTGAGGAGGAGTTTACCACACACTCATCTACACCTTTTGTATGCACTGTGATATTACCATGGGAACTTCAGGGGATGTAAACTTCTTTTTTTCCCTCCTTCTTCTATCCCACCCCAACTTAGAGATTCACTAAGCATTTTTAATGTCTGTGAGGTGGTTATTTGAACCTAAAAAAAAGAAAAGTAAACTTAAGCTGATGGCCTGGCTGAGTAGCTTATGAATTTGTTCCCAACTTTGAGCAAATAACTTCACTGATCAGTTGGGTTGGGCCTTCAATGGACTTTGTAAAAGCAGCATTTAGAGACTGGGTAGAGCGAAGTAAGAGCTAAAGGAGTACGGACTGCAAACAAAGTGCCTGATTGCTCAGTATGCGGTTTGTGCTTGTGTCCTGTGAGCAAAATCTTGGAGCCAGATACACGTCTTGTTCTTTAAAGAAAGCTGAGGATGATCTGAAAGAGTAGTGCAGGTTGTCTAAAAATGTATTGTGAAAATAAAAAGCACACAGGAAGGAAAGATATGGCCTATTAATTTATTTTCTGTTTTGTTTGGGTTTTGGGTTGTTTTTTTCACTCAAAGCAACTTCTCTTGAAGAAGCAAAGTCAAATACACTGATGCATGATATTCATTGTGCAATTCCTGAAGGATTTATAAGGTTAATGGCCAGCTAGTACTGTCTCCCCGCCTCCTTTCCCCCAACAAAGAGCACCATTGTATAGAAAAGAGTTCTTCCCAGTGGCAAATAAGTCATCTAGCCTTGCAAGTTAAGTGTATGCTCTGTATGAAGCAGCCATGCTGTAAGGCAACTGTGGTGGCTGAAGCAGAAATGGCACCAGGGCCCTTGTACTCTCCATCTCTTTATCTGCACAGGAGGATCTGGTCTTTAATTAAGTTCTCCTCGTTTTCCTCCTCAAAGGGTCCTTGTCTTTTCTGTGGAGCAACACAGTGGTTGTGCACTGAATGAAGCCCTTGTCAGGTGTTATTCCTAGTGCTTAAATCAGCTGTTGGGCTGCCAGCATCACATGGCACCCAGCTGCTGCTAAATTACCTTTCTGTTTGTCCTACTCCTCTTTTGTATGTGATCATCTTTGGATTTAAAAAGACTTTGGATTTAAAAACATGGGGTGCCTGGGGGCCATGGCAAGGGGTGGTCATGGGTCTGCCAACCACAGGCATACTCATACCACCCTCTCCATTGTTTTGCAGCATGAAAACTCAGTAATCCTTTCCTGACTTTGTCCTGTCTTTGCAATTTGTTAGAGGCATGTTGTTTTTTTTATCAAGTTGTAATGATTTTAGTGAACTAAGTACAGATATTTTTTAATTAAGTTGGTGCTGTCTCCCAGCTCTTCTGGTGCTGTTGCCTTAGGCTGTTCGTCTAGATGGTGAACCTACCTTCCTTTCTGCTGGCCAAAAGAACTTTATCGTGTCCCACATAGGGCATGACAAAGCTTTACCACGTTCTTGTCTACATTTAAGACGTCTGTTTAGAAAGAGTAGCAGAAAACTTGCAGCTCAGGTGGATCAGGTGTCCTCCAAGGCTCTACGCACACAAAGATGTGTTGTGAGCAACAGTGCACCTTCCCTTAGCTTCAGAAAACATGATTCCCTGGGTCCTCTTTTCTTGCTATTCAAGGAAGTGATGAAGTGTTTGGAGAAAATAAAGCTGCAAAACCGGTGGTTTCCCCTGCAGAAAGTGTGGCTGTGAAATGTGAGGATGGGAGGAACTTCTCCATAATTGTTTAAACAGAAAAAGCATGGATGTTTTGTTTGTTTTCTAATGATCTTGACTGCTGGGAATGTTATTGCAGTCTCTAGTTTCCAATATTGAAAGAGCTTCCTGGGTGGGCCAGATCTGGAAAGATTTTAAAGGATTTTATGTAGTTCTCAGAGTAAAAGCCCTTTACTGAATTTGTAAATGTGCAGGGTTTTTTTCTTTCTAGCATACCTGATCCCTCAGTTTGTTACTTTAGATTTCAACTGAGACGTGTGATGAGAAATACCAGAATGTCAAGAATGTACATACATCTATATTTTGATGAAACAAAGTGCTTTCCTGTTGGCACTTGAGCAGGTGTTCATGGCTCCATTTTTCTAATAGGGCTCTCTTCATGAGCCCAAACAGCAATAGAGGACCTGTTCAGAGGGCAATAACTACCCAGAGAAGTAGGTCTTCTTTTTCTGCAGCAAAAACCAATGGTGTAATATTGCCATCTGCACTTACTAAGCCTATTTTTCATTTTCTTACAAAAGAAAGTTGTTATGCTGTGCACTTTAAATATGCAAGGAGGTGGTAGAGTTGCCATCTCTGAAGGTGTTTAAGGAAAGACTGGATGTGGCACTTACTGACACGGTCTAGTCGATGCGGTGGTGTTCGGTCATAGGCTGGACTGGATGATCTCACAGGTCTGTTCCAGCCTCAGTATTTCTGTGATTCTGTGACTTCTCTAGTCTGTTGTCTGGAGCTGGATGCAGTTCTAATCCATGCATGTTGTTCTTCCATAGGGTGGGACAGGCTAGGACACCAAAACAGAAGTCTGAGTAAAATACAGTACTCTTTTAGGTTATCTTTGACTTACACTATCAGCTGATTAATGGAGGTATATGCAGCTGTATCAAAAATTACTCTTTTAGAAGTGCAAGCCCATTCACTTAAACTGTTAATAAATGACTCCAAGCATGGCTCTTTACATAATCTATGCATGCTGACAGTGAAATGGGTTCCTATTTGGCTTGGTTTGGGTATCTTCATGAAGTTGTAGTTTGAAGCTGGTTTTGCTAGCTATTAGTGCCTCAGAAAGTGTAGGCTTGCCTTCAGAGAAGAGAAGGCCCTGCTATGCAAAATCCCACCAGAAGACTGGAGAGGTGACAAGTGCCAGTGGCTTCCCCAATAACATAGCCTAAAATGCAGTGGCCATCAGGACTAGGCTGGCCTTAAGGGAGGCTGATTCCTCCTCCTGGTGCTATCAGAAGGGGAAGAAATGCGTTTTGGGAGGGAAAGACTTGGGGCTAGAGTGGCTGCCTAGCAGCTCAGTCCCCTCACTGTAGCAGGACTGTTCATCACTATCCGTCCTTGCCAGTACCTGCAGCTCCAGTGACTCCTGCTTATCTGCGGTCTTGAAGCCGTGTGTGCAGTAGTGTATGTATTCTGTGAGGCCTCTTCCAACCCTGATGATAACTGTGATATTGTGATATTCAGTATTCAAAGGCTCTCAAGGGGTGAGACTGCAAGGACTGTGTTTAACACCGCAGCTATAGAACTTCTAATATGTTATTAGCAATAGAAGAAGCTGGGTGTTGGCAGTCTGGTTGAGATGTGGTAGCAGTGTCTTTGGTATTGTTGTGGGGCTATAAAATGATTTTCTTTTTTTTTTTAATAGAAAAGGGGTTTTGTCCTTAAAAAAAAGCCTGTACCAACTATAGTGGAACTTCTGTCTTAAGAAGTAGTACAGATTAATATTACAGTCTTTCAGACTATAGCTGTGTTTTCCACTTTGGTCATAGATGGTTATCTTTCTGCATGCAAAGAATATGGAAGAAACAGGCAGGCTTCTGGATGTGTCAGCCTTCCTCCATATCTTTGTGAAGAAGACTTAATGCCCTAAGAGTCTGTGCCTACTTACCTTGTTTTACAGTTGTCCTTGGGTCCATGAGATTATAGAGCCTGGCAACTGTGCCAGTAGCGATGCATAGAGTTCATTACTGATGTCCCTTCCCAAAGAGATCAACCCCACATAAATGAGATTTATCACTGCCTCTTAATTTGTTGTTGAAATTCTAGAGAGGTAAACTGCAGTCTTTTAAGTTCTAAGCAATGATGCACTAAACTTCTGCACTTGTGGTGGGTGGGTTTTTTTGTTTGGGGATATTATGTTTATTTTGTTCTTCCCCTCCCCCAAATTTCCCCACCTTTTCTTTTAGAAGGGGCTGTTTTAATCAAAGGATTCTCGGTGTCTTATTTGGCTGCCAATAGTGCTCAACCTACCCTCAAACCTTCCAGCTGCTTCCCAGCCCATGTAGGAGTGGATTCTGCCCTTGCCTCCTGCTCCAGCAGCCCGGCATTAAATGTTTGCTCTCCTGCGTGTGCGTATTGCAGGGTTAGTGCCCAGACAAGTTCCCTTTTCTTTGGCGGATGAAATAACAATAGCTGGCATTAAGAGCAAGCTGAGTGTTTTCTCTGGGTTTCCCTGAAGGGCCTCCTTTGTCTCCACTGTCTCTACTCAGAGAAGCCTGTATACCTTGCTTAATCTGAGGGTGCTGTCGAGATGCTCTAGCTTCTGAAGCCAGAAGTAGGTCAGCACCTACATGAAGATTTCTGTCTGCTCAGCCTGCCTCCTGATGGGAGACTCAGCCTCCTGACGGGGCTTTGGAAATGGCTCCTGCCCAGGCTGATGCAGGCAATCTCAAAAGCCTGAAGAACAGCATGAAATGTTTGCAGCACTGGGAAGGAGAGTAGGTGAAGGAGGTTCTGGTGGACTGCCACATACTTGGTGTTCATATGTCTTTTTAAGCCAACGGAGGAGCAAACAGTGGACATTTGGATGAGCCTAAAAGGAGGTTTCCAGGTGCCCAGTGTCACATTGTGTGTGGCCACGTTCTGACTGCAAGAAGTGAGCAACTCACCTGGACTGTAAGGATGTCTTAATTAGCCATATGTTCCCAAGGCAGTTTAACCAGTTGAAAAACAGGCTTTTAAGGTGTATTTTAAAGCAAAGACAGCAACACTGTAGACATTATTAGCTGGAGAGGTTATTAAAAAACAAATGGTGGGAATTTTTACCCTAGTTTAATTTGAGAAAAGAGAATGTAAAAGGACACATTCAACCAATGCTTCTGAAGTGGGGCTGAAAAAAGTCTTTGAGAATGCTGTTCTTTCCTGCCGTCATTGCTAATTTGTCACACTTATCCTTTTGGTTAAAAAGAAAAACCTTTTTGGTGTTACTAATTAACATTTTGGTTTTTAACTGTATCGATTTTTCAGTTTTGTGAGAAGCTGCAGAGAATAGACTTGAAGGGGTAAAGTGTGGGTAAGCAGGGAGCAGGACAATCTTTGCAGACTTAGATGATCTAGAATCAGGTATATCTTTCAAATAAGGGTCTTCAGACCAGATGTCAGCCTTGTAAAGAAGTCTCCTTTATGAGTATAAACATCTTCACAGAGAGAGTGATTTCCCATTGCAATGGGCTGCCCAGGGAGGTGGTGGAGGCACCATCCCTGGAGGTCTTCAAGAAAAAACTGCATGAGGCACTTAGTGCCATGGTCTAGTTGACTGGATAGGGCTGGGGGATAGGTTGGACTGGATGATCTTGGAGGTCTCTTCCAACCTGGTTGATTCTATGATTCTGTGATTCTATGATCTGGAAGGAGTGGGAGAGACTGAAAGAGAAGAGAGGCTGGTGAGATTTTTAGTGATGAAAACAGAAAATCTCCAGTGTTGTGCTTCACGTGTCAGATCTGCTCTGGTTTTATTGCAAACAGAGACTTCAATAGTACTTAAAGCATTTTCTTAGGAGGTCTAGCTGCATGGTGTTAGTTCCATCTTTCAGCAGATTGGGAGGTGCCTGCAAGGTGGAGATGGAATAACGTGGGACCTACAGTGCTGTGAAGTTTTGCAGTGTTTCTCTAAGAAATTTTGTGTGGTTAAGCATTCCACTGTCCACAACAGCAATGAACACTGTTGGCTAGTGTTCATTCCTATAGATGTGTGTGTGAGGCTGTATATAATGTTTTAAGTGCTGTATGAACAAATGTTTTCCATTATTTTGAGTAGTCTTGATTCAACAAGATGCAGATGCACACAGGAAGTTAAATCTGATTTTGGTGGGTGGGAGGACTCAACGTTTTTAAATATAGGCAGGTTGTGTGTTTTTGTATTTGCCTGACTATTGTGGGGAGATTTGCCAGAGGAATCTCTTCCTGGTTAATCCCAGAAAGACTCAGGAGGACTCACGTTTTAAAACACAGGCAGGTTGTGTGTTTTTGTATTTGCCTGACTATTGTAGGGAGATTTGCCAGAGGAATCTCTTCCTGGTTAATCCCAGAAAGACTCAGGAGGACTCACGTTTTAAAACATA
Organism: Pogoniulus pusillus; assembly: GCF_015220805.1. Classification (NCBI taxonomy): domain Eukaryota; kingdom Metazoa; phylum Chordata; class Aves; order Piciformes; family Lybiidae; genus Pogoniulus; species Pogoniulus pusillus. Next base: position 26,159,944 of record NC_087272.1, read on the forward strand.
GGCAGGTTGTGTGTTTTTGTGTTTGCTTGACTATTGTTGGGAGATTTGCCAGAGGAATCTCTTCCTGGTTAACCCCAGAAAGACTCATCTGCATCTAAGGTGGGACCCCTTTAAGAACTAATCAGGACTATTATTTTTTGCATTTTTATTTTTGGTGTGTAACAATACTCTGAAAAACAAACATCAAAAGAGTGCATTCAGGGTCTTTAGGTGCCCTTGGGAAAGTATGAAAAGGAAGTCTTAATTAATACTTCAACAAAAGTATGAAGAGGAAGCCTTAATTAACACTTTGTCAATAAAGATGAAGTCACAGAAAGCAGGCAGCTTGACCTACAATCATTCTAGTTTCTTTTCTTGGGCAAGAATTAGCAGCTATCATTTTGTCATTTTTTATTTGTTGCAGCAGTTGGTAGCCTTTAGTTTATAGTTCTGTGTTGTTTTTTGGTTTTTTTTAATTATTATTATTAATTCAAATTCTTTGGCTTTGTTTCCAAGGTATTTTCTGATTTTTAGTTTGCCTTTGTTAGAGGCATCAAGCTAGAGCTCATTGGTGAAACTGATGCCTAGTAGCTGTTGGAAAGGTCTGTAGGGACTTGCTTCTTGGCTACCTTTCAAGTGCTGTATGGTTGCAGAATATTTTAGTGTCAGAATCACTACATCTATTATTGTTATGCTTTCCTCTGTCATCAGCTAGTCTCATTCAGTGACATATTTGCTCACAAAGAGAGAAAGCAGATTTACCTGTGTGCCAGTGCATGAGTCTCTTAATTTTTCTGCTCAGATAATTGTAGGGCTTCAGGTTTCAGTGGTTACTTAAATTAATCCCAGTGCCATCTCTCAAATCTCTTCAATGTTTGTGTTGAGAGAGAAAGAGGCCAAAACATATCATGTCTGTTGGGAGCTACTAGACATCAGTCATTTTGTGAGATGGAAGAAAAGTGAGCTTCAGACTTCATAGTTCATTTTTGTGACGAGTGACAGAGGTAAAGAGGAAATAAGCTTGACAGAACTTTTTTTTTCTCACTACCTAGGAAAATACTGAACAACTGGGACATGCTATTTCAATTTTTTGGTCATTTCCGTGCTGTTAAACACTTCTGTTCAGTGTCTTGTGCACTTATTTCCAGTTTCTGAAGATTTTCCTTTGTTTTGAATCATTTAGATTTTCTTCTGTCCCCGTGAACAATGAGCTGCTAGTGTAATGATCCTTGGCTTTCTCTAGTTTGCAGGCTTTCCAGGGGAAATACAGCAGATCTAAGTGGTGCCTTTCATCTTTCTGTAGAGCTTTTGAACAGGAGTTCACAGATCTCTGTGTTCTGCAGAGTCCAAGTTGAAAACCACTGACCTTGCCATGCCTAGCATTTAACACCTGAGCATGCAGGTGCCTAAGCTTGTGCTCCCCTGCCGCTTTACTGCAGACTTCCTCAAACCTTCCTGTCTCATAGAGCACACTTTGTCACCTATGTCAGCGACCCTGAACTTCAGCTCTGCACCTTTTCCCCTTCCCACTTTGAGGACACTTGCAATATTAAACTTTGGGGCAGCCTGAATAACTGTGTACAAGGATGGGTGGTGCTTCTAGGGCTACCGGCTGGGAAACTTTGTTCGAGCATTGCTCCTGGTCTTCTTTTTGACAGCACAAGTGTTTTGGGGCAGAGATCTTGGTGGCTGTGTCAGACTGGTTGCGTGCTGTTTGCTGCAATACTGACCCAAGGCTGAAATTCGTAGGCGTTCTCAGAGTGAGAACCTTCAGATAATTATACTCACATATGGAGTTACTTGTGAATAAGAGGTAATCTGTAAATAGGCAACTGGGGAAAGAATTCTTGCTCAAAACCTGCCTGGATTTGCTTTGCCTGTGTTTTAACTGCTTGGGCTGTAGTAATTACTTATTGTGGCACCCCCTCAGCCTGCTTCATGATGAATTGCATGTGTAAGTTTTGAAAGCTTTAGTAGAGCTATGGTGAGTTTACAACCACAGCAACTTAGATCTGTTTAACTTGAATCTGCAGCCATGAACACATACTATTTCATAAATGGCTATCCTTACTTTATTCTGGTTGGCACTAAATAAATAGGTGCAGGACCCATTGGGTCAGTAGGTGTAAGAGTAGGCATTTCATACTGCCCTGCTTTGTGGTTTTGCATGCTTGGTATATGCTATGAAAACAGTAACTACACAGTGTTGTGGAAGGGAACTGGAGCCTGTAATGGTTTATATGGTGTTTCTTTCACTAAACTGCAAAGTCATGATTCTTGTATGATGTTACCTACAGGTTTTAGTAATAAATATGGCTTGCTTTTACCTAATTATGGCAGAAAATATGAGATTTGCATTTCAAGGCAAATCTGTGTCTTCTACTGAATTACATTTGTGAGTGCTGTCTGGTTTCTTCTCTCTTTGGCAATGCCCAGAAGTATATCTGAGGAAGTGACCTGCTCCCACCCTGGAAAAGCAAGGATGGAAAGGGAAGTGATATCTTGTGGAGTTTTCTTTGCCCTTCCTGAAATCACAGGTCTCAGCACTTTCACAAGATGACCAAGCTCTGTTTCATTGTTAGTCTTGTTCATTTTCCCTGCATGTGTTGCAGCTGAGCATAAATATATCTGAGATAGTTTTGAGCTAGCCAGCTCATGTGTGGTTTGCATTCTTCAACTCCAGCAATTAGGGTTTACAGCAGTGGCTAACTCCCAGCTGCTGCAGTAATTGACTTAAAGCTAGCTCAGGCTTATCCAGCACATTGCAGTGCTGGGATACTGTAACCCTCCTTTGCAAACTGAGCTGTTGCAATGAATTGCTTTTTGTGCTTTTCACTTCCTGCCTTTTGAATTTCTTTCTCTGTGAACTTAGTGTTTGACCAAGTGTGGCTTTTGCCTTTGTCAGTGACTGACCTTTTCTCAGTGCTATCTCTCTGCTTAAAAGCTTGCACCAGCATGCAACCTCTTGTCTTCCTCTCCACCAGTGGCTTTGTGTTTGGATCATACCAAACACATGATGAAGTGTTGACCCTTCCCAACGTATATGCCACCCTGCTGCTTGTGGCATCATTCTTCTGTAGGCTCTGTTCTACCTGCTTCTACAATTTACACCTTCCTCAGAGGCATCTTGTCTCTTCTGATGCCTCCAGAAAGGTTGTTGGCTGCATTTGGTACTAGCTGGGGCTAAGCCTTCAAAAGTTAACTCTTGGAACACATGCAGTGCTATTTTACTTGAAGACAGGTTATGTGTTTTGTAAGCAGCATGTTTCTGGCAGTTAAAAACAAGAGATGGTTAAGGCAAGACAAGAAACCATCCTTTGGGAGCTAGGACAGACATGGAAAGGGCTTGAGTCAATCTTTACCTAATTTGCTTTTTTTTAGTTCTGCTACTGCTTTGTTGAGGGAGGCAGAGGTCCAATTTCAGATGTTTGGCTGCAGGAGTCAAGCCCCTTATTGTTTTTAGCAGGAACTGAACTTTCCTCTATACCTGCACTGTGACAATGGTTTGAGATGGTGCAAGTCAACACCATGAAGGCCCTGTAGCCTTTGCTCTCTTTTTTTTGCTCCAACACAAGAACCCACAATGTGCCAACTGAAAGGCAAAAACCTACCTTGGGGTGAAGGAGGAAGAAAGGAGACCAGGATAAATTGCTGCAGACTAGTTCAAGAAAGACAGGGATCTAGTTGAGAGAGTGCAGTGGAGGGCTACAAGGATGGATGAGGGACTGGAGCGTGGCCTTATGAGGAAATGCTGAGATACCTGGGGCTCTTTAGTCTGGAGAGGAGAAGACTGAGAGGAGAATCCAATAAATGTGTATAAATATATGAGAACTGAGTGTCAAGAAGGAAGGGACAGCCTCTTCTCACTTGTGCCCTCTGGTAGGACAAGGGGCAATGGATGTAAACTACAGATCAGGAAGTTCCACCTTTACACGAGGAAGAACTTTAGTATAAAAGTCACAGAGCACTAAAACAGGCTTCTTAGAGAGGTGGTGGAGTCTTCTTCTCTGGAGACTTTCAAGACCCATCTGGATGCATCCCTGTGCAACATCTATATAGTCCTGCTCTGGCAGGGGAGTTGGACACGAAGGTCTCCAGAAGTGCCTTCCAACCCCTGACATCCTGTGATACTGTGACCTGAAGCCTTATCTTCTCTGCGTTACTGCCTGCAAATAGATATTTGTGGAATTGTAATGTAATTTGGCTGGGAAGGAACCTCTGGAAGTCTTTATTTCAATCTCCTGCTCACAGCCATGACATTGGGCCATATTTCTCCTATCATTTAACCCATAACACCTCACTGAAGATAGCAGCTTACAGCATGTCTGGTGGATCTCATGAATGATTCCCGCATCTCCTACATGCTGTTCTGTGGACAGGTCCTTTTGTAACCCTGGCTCCTGCATAACAGGTTTCCCTGGTCCTCCTGTTGCTCTGTGTAATGGGAGACCTGGGAGTACACAGTGACATCTGGATGGGTCTTCCACCCCCGCTGTTTGGACACTGACTTTTGTGAGGCAAGTTAAATACATCCTTGAATGTACAACTATGAACATGCCTTTGTTTGCAATGTGCTTCTGCTTTAAAACAAAACAAAAAACCAAATAATGAAAAAAAAGTCCACAAAAGGCCCTACAAAACGTTGGTTGGCCTCAGCTCTTTGAGACTGACAGACCCATAGCTGCCAGCAGCTTTTGATAGGACCTCTTCTCACCATGCTGCTTGCTCTTGGGAAAATGTTGGGCTTTGCCAGCCACTTAATGCATCATTGAAGTTTGTTGTTTGTTTTTGTTTTTTTCCAGAAACCCAGAAATTGCTGTTTTAGGCACTTGTGGGAGACAGTCTGAAATGGTGGATAAGCCTGCCCTTTATTTAATTTTAAATGCTGACAAATTAGGTTGTAAAGACTTGGTCAGTGGAAGCTAGGGAGAACAAATTAACCAAGTGCTCGATCTTTCTCTCATAACCTCATTTTTCTCACTTCTTTTGTGACTTTTTTTTTCTTCAGTTGACCTGTTCCTTGTGCAGCCACAATCTTTTTATTCATTAAATCATGTTTTCAGTCTGGCTTTAGACTCAGAAACTACTGTTAATGATCATTTCCTTATCTCCTTCCTTTCATTCTTATCTCAACATTTTGGCAGAAAGCACTTAATGGAGGCTGTGAGCCTTGAAGTTGGTCTTTAGTGAATAGAGGGGAGGGGAATTGACATTTTAATTTCAGTCTTTCTGCAGCCTGACAGATAGCCTCTGGGCTATGAAAATACCTGCTTCATTGACTTGAAGAGAATTAATCTTCAGAATAAATGATTGAAAAAAAAACACCACCTCTGAACTTCTACTCATGTATTTTTTGCATAGATGGTGATGTCAATAAAAACACAGAAAACATACAAAGTTTGTAAGCTTTTTGGCCCACCTACTATAGTTCCCAATGCAGCAGCTCCTGCTGTAGGGTCAAACTGCTTGTATTCATTGTGGCTGGTCAGCTGATTTGGATCTCATTATCCATAGCAGATCTAGAAAAGGATGAGTTAAAGGAAGGAGCTAAGTAGATTGATGTCTCTTGTGCTTTTAGGGCCTGTTATAAAAACTCAGCTGAAGGAAGCTTGGTCATTAGAGCTTCCCATCCCATCTTACAAAAAAGAGCCAACTTTCATTCCCACTTTTCATGGACAGTAGAGTTAGATTGTGTTTCTAGTGAAATAATTAGAGATGCCTCAAGCTAAGGTGAACAAAGGAGAGAAAGAGTATATGAGAACTTAGACTTTGTGATTCACCTGTATTCTTTCTTCTAAACATCCATTTCCTCTCTTCTTGCCCAAGAAAATCAGTTTTACTGTTGAATTTTTAAGATAACAGCTTCTGAGAGTCCAGCCAGGAAACACTTTCTCAAGTCTCCATGAGAGTGCCCTTTCAGAAACAATTTGCAGCTTTCATCATGGTTGTGAAGACAACATGAATAACGACAGTTGGATAGAACTGTTCTGTAAGTGCAGGAGCCAAACTCAGCCTGGACTTGGTAAAAGGGGAGGTCACACTTGTTATTACAGGCTAACAAAAAAGGTTGCTGGTAGAGTTGGTTATTTGTGTTATTTAGTTGCTGGCAAGAAGAATCACCTTTTCTGTTATCTTCTAGACAAACTGCAGCTTTCTTTGTAGTGCTCTAAGTGTTTGGTTTCAGATGGATTGCAGAAGATACGGTGGGATAAAATCAAACAATTCTCTGCTCATACGTTTCAGTTATTCCGCTTTATAGTTGAACCCTTCAGAAGCGTGTGTGTAAGCAAAGTTTATTGGCAGTAAAGCAAGATTATATTTCTTTCCTAATGGTATAACTCACACAAAATATGCTGCCCAAAGCATCACTAGAAATATGTTATAGTGGCATTTGCAAGCCCAGGCAATTATCTACAAGATTTTTCTGAGCGTAGACTCTCGAGCTGCCTGTCTGACTAATACATTGGTAATGGCGTGCCTGACTTCATTAGATAGGAGTCTATTCTTTGACACCAGGAGATAGCTTTACTGACTTGATCAGAGAATAGACTCACATATATTTTTTTTTAATTCTTTTTTTTCCCTGACTAATTAGCAGTGTCTGGGCAAGATATCTTGCTTGCACTGTTAGCTTCCAAATTTCTTGAAACTGAAAGCATCAGCATGTTTCTTTGAAAGCTTCTGACCTTTATTATTGTACATCACAAACAGGGAGAGGAACGCTACAGATGAGGTCCTAAAAGGAGTAGTGTTGGTGCAGTTTGTATTTCCTTCCCTCAGTCCATTTGACACTTATTTGAATGAAATTTCCCTTCCTTCCCTGTCTTTGTGATGGATGTCAGTGTGTGTATCATTGTTTACAGAGGTGGCACTGGGCACCCCACATGCTTGACACTCATGACCAGGAGTCCATGCTGATGACTAGACGATGCTGAAAATGCAGGTGCTCCACAAACAGAATTAAAATGGTTTTGTTTCTTTTAAGAACATGTTTGTTGGGTATGTTTAAATGCAAGGGTGGGAATTACTTTCCTAACTACAGATGAGTGGAATATTGTGGAAGGTTGCAGTTTATCCATTGGAGGAGTTCTTGTGTATTTATTCTGGCTGAGAAGACAACTGGACCAAAGCTTTTTGCTTAGCTTTCTTTAGGCAGCCTGAGTATTCAGACATTTTCTATCTAAAGAGTAGAAAAACATTGGAGAAACATACTCAAGTTGATAACAAAAAGGTAAATGGAAGCTGCAGAAACAAAGGCAGGAATTCAGTGTCTCTGTTTTGTTTTTTAAATCTGCAGACCCCATGACTAACACAGAGCTGGATTCTGTAGTGACTTGTGACTTGCAGAAGATGCTCCCCTTGCTGCTTTGTGTAGTGATGGTGGTTGCCAAGTCCCAAGGGCCAGGGGGATGAACCTGTCTGTGATTTCAGAGCAATGAGAATTTGCCATCCACGGTCTGACCTGGCTGAGAAGTAGGCACTGCAGACAGGGAGCCCTTCTCACTGAAAGGCAAAGCATTGAGCAGAAGATCCCAGCCTGGAAATGCTGCTTTTGAATTCCCCATCATGGGTTGAAGGGGGTCAGTGCACTGGTATGCTGCCTATTACACGATCTTCCTTCTACTTTTACAGATGCATCATTTTCTTCATCTGATAATTTGCTTCAAGGAGCAGAAAAGTGAGTCTGTGGAATTTGCCCTGTCGCTGAAAGAAAAACCTAGGGACCTCCCAAGAGCTTATTATGGAGTTGTAAAGACCTGTGTGAAACCCAGGGGGTTTTGGTGTCAGGGGCTTGTTACAAAAGGAGATACTTACTACAGTATTCATTGAAAAATCGAGGCTTTGTTACTTAAAAGTGCTGAGCTTGGAGCAAACTGAGTGCAGCACATTAGTGGTTTTGAGAGCCTGATCTCTGCAGATGTCCAAAGAGGAGGTTACATGTTTCTTCACAGGAATAGTTACAATGACTTGGATGTGACTACTTGTGAATATTTCATATAGTATGACCATAAATTACAAACATTTGAGGAAAATTCTTTTGTCATTTCTTTTGAATGTCACAAGTGGGAAAGATAACCTAATTCATTAATACCTCCAACTATAGAGAAAAAAAAAATAGATTCATGCTACTTCTACAATGTGGAACTATTTAACAAGTCAAAATATACCAGCTGAACTGTCATGGAACATGGTTTTATTTAGGATTTTTGCTCATTTCTGATTGTTGCTTAGGGATTTTTTTTTTTCAGTGTTCCTGTGAAATGATTCATCATGGTAAGTAATCTGGCACGAAACAGTCGTAGTAGGTTTTCTCTCTGTTGCTATCATTCCTCAAAGTTGGGTCCACCAATGAAAATGCCCTGATTTTTGTCTTATACAGGGCTGTATCTAACAGCTAAGAGAAAGGACAGCAGTAGCTGTGCCCTCTAAGTAATGTAGAGAAGACCAAGAAGCAAGATACTCATGTGAGAGAGGCCTTTCTTACACCATCTTACCTGATGGTTTGAGTAGTTACTTGGAAACCATTCTCTGCACAGGTCTGTTTAAGAGATGGTTTCGTAGGATGTAATGAGCTGAATGAAATGCTCCTCAGTTTGCTCCTGCAACTTACCTTGCATTGACACAAGTTGTAATAGGATGTTTCAAAGAATTGCTTTGCTTTGCCAGCCCTAAATGAATCAAACATCTAAGGCATCCACATGCTTAACACGGCAAAAATGCCAGGAGTGGCAGGGTTGGAGGATGGACTTGCTCTCACAGCTTGGTGTGTAAGGTTCAGGTCATGTAGGATGTTGGCAGATTGTTGGGGTAGTGAGAGAGGAACCTGAGCATGTTAGGGACTATGCCCTTTAGCTGTCCTGCTTGCATGTAATATATGTTGATGACAGCATTAGCAACAAAGCTTGCTGATGTTGCTGTAGCAGGCTGAGGACAAAGAAGAAATTTTCAAGTAATTAGTCATTTGCAACAGCTTTTCCTGGCAGAGGTGGCTTCAGCATGATTAAATATTATTTTCAAAATCACACCCTTGTTTCTTTCCTTGCCTCTGTTGGTGTGGTTCTGCCAGACCACATCCTGCAGCAGCAACATGCCTTGTGAAATGGCACATTCTAGGAGAAGGCTTTAAATCCCAGAGGGTCCTTTGGGATAACCACTCCCTTATGCTTATCTGCTGGGCAGTGCACAAACCCAGACTTTTGACAAAGCATTTACTGCACTGATACATGCAAAAGCAAATGGGCTTGTATATTAAGGAAGATTTATGCCATAACTGCATGCAAGGGAGTCAAGCCTTCAACTTGAAAACTTTCAGAAGCAAATTTTAATGTCCCAGTTGGCCCAGACAGGTAGAGAGCGAGCATCGCTGTAATGGGCATGTCTGGTATTAACTCAGTGTTAGGGCAAGAGATGGAAGAGTGAATGAAGAGAAAGGAAATTAAGAGAAGTAGTAAAGACTAAAAGAACAATTGTTGTTATAGGCTGTTTCAGAGAGGCAAGTCAATGTAAGTCACCTTGTAGGTCTTGTACATGTATACCTTGTGATTACTTGTGATAGGGAAGATGCAGCTTTCTGCCAGAGATTAGTAGCCATTTAGAGAAGAATCAAAGTTTTCTCTGAATGGGGCAATAATGGTATAAGTGCAATTTTAAAAGATTTTTTTTTATACTTTATTTTAATAAGAGCCAAACAAATAGTTTTCTTCAAACAAAATTGTGACCTGAGTTGTTTCTGGTAGAAAATGAAACTTCATTTCTTTTAGTGAGAAGGAAGGGGGCTGGGAGTGTAGCGACAAGCCCAGAAAGATGCTGGTCTCTACTGAGGAAGGAAACTGGCTGTGGCTGTTGCTGAGGAAGGGGGGGGTGTGCAGCTTCTCATAACCCAGAGGAAAGGGTGTGAAATGGGATAATAATTGTAGGAAACAATTGTCGTTGTTCTGGCATGACTGTGCCCTACAGGGTGTATGGAAATAAACACGGATCTCTCTGAATCTCATGACTCTGATGGTTCAGCCTTGTGGTGTAATAAGGAAGGAAATAATGAAGTAAAAAGGACCTTGGCATGCTGTGGTTTTCCTCAGTGGAGAGGTGGGAAGGTGATCAGTTTAAATGTACCCTGCAAAATGTGTACGGTTTGAAGTATTTCAGGGTCATGCAGAAGACAAAGCACCTATATGAACCCCTAATTTCTTGTGCCTGTGAGCTACCTGTGTTCAGGGTTCTGGTATTGATGCCTGACAAAAGTTTTGGGTCTTTTTGCTTTGTTTTCCTTATATTCTTTCTCCTGGTCCTGAAGAAACTTTTTCTCCTTGACCTCTGACTTACCTTCACATCTTTTCTGCGTCAACACCCTTTCTTGGTCAGGTCAGTATCTTTCACCATCTGTGTTTGACTGCTTTGCTTTCAAATCTCCTCTTATGCTCTGATTTTCTTTGACCGTTCTAGCCATCGTGCTAGCACCTCAATTCAGTTCTTGCTACTCCTTTTCTGGGCTGTCCTGCATGTACCTGTTGTCTCTAGGTAGAGATTGCCTGCTGCACACCAACCTGCTGCAGGGCCTCAGCCACCACTTCCATATTGCTTGCCTGCCCTCCCTTGTTCATCTCTTTCCATTTAGCCTTCCACTGCCTTTCTTGTGACGTTCCTCTCTGTGTGGTTTCCTGGTGATGTAAGCCACCTCCTTACTCTCCCTCCCAAACACCTCTCCGAACTCCTCCACAATTTTTGCCTGTCTCATGTGGGTGCGTAGCAAGCAGTGCTTCAGTCTCTGTCTCTTGCTCATCTCATGCACTCAGACTACAATCTTCAGCTACGAACTTTCGAGGAAATCTGATTCAGTTTTTACGAGCTCAGACTTTTGCAGGCTGTAATTACCTCTCGTTGTCATTGCTGAGACCTCCTTCCTGCTGGCTTACCTGAGGCAGGCACGCAGGCACACACACGTACATATACAGCATTCCCGTTTCCCCCAGGTCTTTAGCCTCTGCAGCAGTTGGATCACCTGCGCTGGATCTTTGCTGTCGCTACCTCTTGGCACACCTCCTTCGGCCACTCTGGGCTCTAATGTTCTCCCCATCTGCTGAGCCAGGTATTGTCTATTGTCCCCTGTACTTCTTTCTCAATCTAGCTGGCAAGAAAGGACTCGCTCGTGCATATATGCAGTGTCTTTCTGCTTTGGCTGGGGCTTTTACCATACTGAAATACCCTCACTGGTTGTCTCTTTTGAACACCTTCATAACCTTTGCATGGAGATGCATTTTCGTCAGTATCTTCCACCTCCTGTTAACACCCAACAAAATAACTGCTCTCTTTTTGTTATTCCCTTAGCTCTGTCGAAACGGCAAATGAACAATTCCACATCTCAGTCTGTCTTAGGAAGTGCACAGTATTCTACTTAGGACTGAGATATTTAGAATAGAATCATAGAATAGAATCAACCAGGTTGGAAGAGACCTCCAAGATCATCCAGTCCAACCCATCCCCCAGCCCTATCCAGTCAACTAGACCATGGCACTAAGTGCCTCTTTCTCTTGAAGACCTCAAGGGATGGTGCCTCCACCGCCTCCCTGGGCAGCCCCTTCCAATGGCAAATCACTCTCTCTGTGAAGAACTTCCTCCTAACATTACTAACAATTTTGGTGAACTCATCCCTGGTGTGCCAGTGAGGCTAAACTCTTATACTGACCTTTGTTGCGATAAAAAAATGCAGTTTGGAAATTTAGCTGCAGAAGTGTCAGTGACTTTATGGAGGGCATAAAGAGAAAGTAGGCTTTTTTTTGGAGAAACAGCCTTTTGTCAATGTACTCACTTTTTCCACTGCTAGATGTGCAGTGAACCTTGTCACCACCATTTCTTGGGTTAAATGCCTGAACTGCTAGAATACAGAGGAGGAAAAGCCCCTGGATGTGAGGCACGAAGCAGCATTGCTGTATTCACTCTGTCTTGGACAAACTTGTCTGACTTTAGCATCATTGGGGTAATCATAGTATCATTTTTTCTGTTATCCCTGCTTCTCCTCAGAGGCTTCCAGTCACTGAAGGCAGAGAGCAGAAACACAGGGAAATGTGTTTTTAAGCACATAAAAATATCTCTGCATATCTAGCCTGTCAGATCTAGGCACCCAGGTGAAGGCTTCCCTCTCCTATACTTTGTCTCTTAGTCCTTTCGTCCTGTCTCTTGGCGTGCATGAGATCATGCACTTCAAGCAGGGGGGCAGCAGAACAAAGCAGTTTTTGAAGGAAATAAAGACACTTTTGTATCTGGTTTTAATTTTCTCCTATTTGGTAAACTGTACAATATTTAATAATGAAAGACTTGCTAGTTCTTGTACTGCAGACGCTGAACTATTAAATCTGAGTCTGAATTTGCTGAAGTGTAATTAGTGTGCGCAATATCTTCCTGACACGTGCTGGAGATGTAATCAGGAACCAAGGTGCTCTTAGCAAAAGCTTTGTTAAAGCATACTTTAAAATGCTATCTTACTGTGCATGCAAAGAGCCTGTCATCATATTAAAAATCACTCCCCTCAGAAGCTGAGAAGTTTGGAAAGATGGGATCAGATCTATGTAGTTGGAGGGACTGTGCTCATCTGCTGGGTTTATCCTTTGTTAAATTTTCAGCATAGGTCCTCATAACATTGTGACAGCAGAAATGCAGGCAAAGCTTAAAGGATTAGCCTGGTTAATATGAGGATGTGAGTTTTGGGGTTTGTTTGTTGCATTAGGGATGAAGAAGTCGTTTTGGGTCCTTAGCTTGGACTCATGCCCACAACCAACCACATGGTACAACAGTTGATGGAATGCAGATAACTACTTCATTTTCTTTGCTATTTAGGTTCAAACTTGTGGTAACAGGTCCCTTCCCAAGCTTTGTTTCAACCACCTGTGTGAATCTAATAGGGTAATTCAGCTCCTTGCCTCAGTTTCCCTGTCCTGCAAATGACGATAATAATACACTCCTCTTTTAATGTGTTTGGAGCACAGGGATGAAAAGCTAGCTATTTAATTATTTGGCCTATTGCTTGTACTCTATTTGTCTGGCCATGGGAACACCTATGATTAGGAAACCTAGGCTTCTCAGGTCTGTCTGGGCAGCACCAGGGCTAGCTTGCCTAGCTGGGTCATGACCTACAGTGCTGGCATTAGCCAGCTGTCCACTTCAAAGGGTGAGTGTAAGAAGAGAATGAAAACTTGTAGGGGAGAAAGCATGCTTTGAACCTGAAAAAAGCAAATGTTTCCTCTTCTGACCAGGGACTGTGAATACACAGGCAGGGTTGCTTCACAAGTAATTTGGAGCAGTATAAATATTTCAAAAGAAAAGTGAGTCAAACCAGCTAATCCATGTAAACTGTTGTCATAGGTACATGGTGAAATGCACGTCTGTCAGCCCTGAGAAGTTGCTGTGTAGGGTTGGGTCAAGACATACTGGATCCTGCATCTCCCAGAGTGGTATGGGAGCAGCAATTTATCTTTCCCTAGTGAGTCACTGAGTAGTCCTAAGACACGCTCCTTGAACACAGAGAGCACAGGTTTTTATTTTTCTAGGGATTAAATTTAGTACAGGAGGAATCTGCTTTGGAAGGGACTTGGACATATTTGAGGCAGGCTAAACTAGCCCCTGAAGGGCTGACAGTAATATTTGTATTACACAGATGCGTCATGGTCTTATGAGGGTAGATATTGTATGTATATTGTAACATGTTGTATATTTTAAGTCTTACAATTTAAAGGTAAATGCTTAGCCCTGGAAATAAACCAGAAAAAAAAAGGCAATATGAAGCAATAGTATGAAGAATTGTATTGTGCTGCACTGCTACACTAACTGTACCAAGCCTATAGGCAAAGGCTTATGGATTTAAGGAGTATATGGCATGTCCTTGTCTCACTGTAGAAACTCTATGTAGAAGGAGATAATTTCAAGATGCAAGACCTGTTGTTATTTGTTATTTGCCAGTTTCCTGACTCTAAGTCTGCTTGGCCTGAAAGCCACGGGCAATCAATGAAATAATTTAAAGGGATTTGGAGCTGACCTTTAAAGTCATATAGTTTTTTTTATAGTGTCTTCAAGAAGAAATCCAATTGCTGAGTCACACATTACTCCACAAAAAAGTTTGAGGAACTGACAGTGGTACAAATGGTTTGCATAGGCATAAATATGAGAGCTCAGTTAGGCAAAGGGATTATTAAGTATAAATTGTTCAGAATGCCCTTAACTTTTAAAAGCCCAATGGTGCTCTGCCATCCAGAAGCTGATGAAATCTCACTTCAATATTTTTGTTGCGTTGCCTTGCATCTTTTATCTAACTTCATTGTGCTTATCCAGTTTACAACACTAATGGTATCTTCCAGCAGCAAAGGTACGTCCTTCAGATAAAATGAAGAGTTCTGATTTCTCTCTTACATAACATAGATGCTTGAGTGTGTCCAGAGAAGAGTGAGGAGGCTGGTGAGAGGCCTTGAGCACAGCCCTACGAGGAGAGGCTGAGGGAGCTGGGATTGTTTAGCCTGGAGAAGAGGAGGCTCAGGGGTGATCTTATTGCTGTTTACAACTACCTGAGGGGAGGTTGTGGCCAGGAGGAGGTTGCTCTCTTCTCTCAGGTGGCCAGCACCAGAACAAGGGGACACAGCCTCAAGCTATGCCAGGGGAAATTTAGGCTTGAGGTGAGGAGAAAGTTCTTCACTGAGAGAGTCATTGGACACTGGAGTGGGCTGCCTGGGGAGGTGGTGGAGTTGCCGTCCCTGGGGCTGTTCAAGGCAGGATTGGACGTGGCACTTGGTGCCATGGTCTAGCCTTGAGCTCTGTGGTAAAGGGTTGGACTTGATGATCTGTGAGGTCTCTTCCAACCTTGGTGATACTGTGAAATATAAAATCATTGATGTGGTCTGAAAAAAAGTCTCAGTATCGAGTATTCCTGATGTCTGCTTGCCAGTTTTGGTGTAGCTGTTTTCCTGCATAGCATGACCAACCTGAAATATTTGCCTTTCCTCCACGCTTTTCTTCTTTTCCAGCTTCATTGCTGTTTTGCTGTCCTGTGGTGTGGAGATGGTGCTGATGGTATTTTCATTTCTGCATGTGTAAGCTGCCAGCTTACTTCCTCCTGCTCACTGTTACTTCTTCTTCCAGTTGACTGACCTCCGAGCTTCCATGTGAAATGGAGGTTATTAAAGGCAAACAGTATCTCAGCAGCACTTATAATTCAGGTACATCTAATGAAACTGGTTCAGCTATGAAAGAATATGGGGAAAGCGACTCTGCACTTGGATTTGATGCCATAAGCAATTGCTTGTTTACCTCAGTGTCCTGAATAACTTCAACCTAGAGCCTGCTAACATGTATAGTTTGCAGATACCTAGGTTTGTAAAATTATTTATGCACCAAATAATTGATGATGATAACAAAGTTTTTGCAGGAATGATGTTGGAATGTTTTGCACTAACTTTTTCAAGCACCTAGCCCACACACCATGGTTTTTAATTATTTTTTTCTTTCTGTTAGGTTCTGGGTTTTGGTTTTAAACATGTTTTTAAGTATTAGTTAAATATTTTATTGGTATGCAAGATGCTTTACTAAGTCAGGCTGAGGTCACTGTAGCCTTAAATTACAGTGCAGAAAGCCAGAAATATTCAGGATCCAAGTCATTAATTGTGCGTGGTGAGGGAGGAAAACCCTGAAGCATCCCACACTTAAAAACTCCTGTTCTGCAGGCCCTCAGTTTTAATATCTTATGTCTTTATTCGCATTGTGTGGGGGACAGTCTGTAGGCCAAGAAGTGGAGAAACCTGCACATTGAAAAGAAAGCATCTTGTCTAGTTCCTCTGCATACGTTTCTCCCAATGAAGCAAGGTGGTGTTATCTGGTAGAGTAACTGGGAAGTGGAACTGGAAGCACTAGTTGCTGCATTCCCTCGTGGCAGGCAGCTCCATGCCTTGCTGTGGTCTACCCCAGATTTTTTTTGGCAGATGCTTTATGTTGGCAGTGGTGATGAGAAGGTTTACTGATTCCTGGTCTCATTAGTCATGTCACTTAGGTCATTACTGCTGGCCTCAGGAGCCCTTCTTTCTTGGTGCTGTCAGTCACCTCTACCATGATCATGGGTGAAGTATGCTGAAGGGTGCTGAGCTGTAAAATGGTAGGACAGAGGCAGTCTAGGCATGTACTGTTTTTAAAAGTGTAAATATTTTAAAATATAGTAAAAAATAGAGTTTTTCTAATATTTCATTTAAAATAAATCTTTTCTGTGCTTAGCACCTTTCCCAGTATTTTCTGAAAGTCAGAAACTGCAGAGTGCTGCTTACTCTGCTGCTTTTGAAATCAGAGCTAAGATTGCCTTCTTCCAGACTTCTTGAATGACTGCAAGTCTTGGGAGGTTTGGTGCTTCATATCACTGAGTAACTTACTGTTATTTGTGATGTATTATCCTGACTTTGGGGCATGAGTCCACAGGTTCACTTCAATGTCTAATCCACTGCTGAGAGACACTTGTTCAAGAGACAGCTTTGGTCTTTCTCTGGTAGGAAATGCCTCATGGAGCTCTTGATGCTGTCACAGCCAACTTGGTATTCCTCTACAGAAAGAGTGTTTGAGGAGGTGAAAATCTACCTTTTAGCATCTCTAATAGTTTGGAGCTGTCTGAACAAGTCCCATGCTCACTGCCTTTTCAGGCCCTGAGATCCCAGGAATGCTGCCGTGGTTGCATGCTGGGAGTACTGTGACAACATGGAAATCACCATAACCTCTGTGAAAGGCATGCAGTGTTTGCAGCCCCTGTGAGATTGGATAGACACAATGTCTTTACAAATTTGGCCAAGCCCTGTGATAGCTATTGCATGCAAGGTCTCTTAACTTGCAGAAAGAAAATCAAATGCCACAATGGAAAGTTCTTGCACACCTCCCTGGGTCTCCCTTGTATGGTTGTGCCTGGCCCTCTGGAAGTCCAGCACTGGACCGTTGAGTATGTTAGAGTGTTTCATATCAGCCCAGGAGCTTCCACAACTGGAGCTGCTTGGGCAGCATCAGGTAAACCATCAGATGGGTGGGCCACCTCTGAGCAGGCCTAGCAAGCCAGTGTTGCCACAATTTTGTTGATCTTCATGTGAGCCCTCCTTGGGGCCAGCCACAGGAAGGCCATCCCTTGCAGACTGCTAGTGCCAAGGACAAGTTTCATTGGTGCACAGAAAACTCAACTGCGAGTGTGATGGAGTAAAGGCATCTCCCATGTGAAAGATCTAGAGTACAGATTTTGCACCCATTTGTATGGTTAGTGCTATCACCATGACCCTTAAACACTGCTGTTTCCCCACTGCTGCTTCGGGATGTCATTACCTACCAGGAAACAGGTGGGAAAAGTGTCCAGGAAAAATGGACCAGGTTTTTGCAACTGGCAGTTTGGGTTTTGGCAGCTAGTGTGAGCAGGCATGTTTCCATTCAGCATCTGTTTCTCTGTGCAAAATGGCAGGAAATCTGCTCTTTAAATCCCTCTGACACTCATCTGTGGATTAACTCAAATGCTCTAAATATTTCATAGCCAAGATAATCAATTAGAAAAAAATGTTTAATTTCAATGTTGCAAAAATCTGAAGCAACACTTTTTGACTATTGCTCCCATCCAAAGCAGCCATTGCCAAAAGAGCACTAGGTGTAGCCCTGCATCATGTGAACTGGTAGCCAGAGAAAGTGTTAGCCATTCTCCTCTACCCATTTGTGTTTGGACACCCCTCATGTTCCCCCAGAACAAATCTTTCCAGTTCCTTTAATCGTGGGAGTGATGCAAGGGAGCTGAAGGGTGGTTAAGGGCAATCCTCCCCAGGTCCCTTACTCTTCCCTCAAATTTGTGCCTGCATGAACATGCTTTGTGCAACTGGAAGATAGGTAAGTCTGCATGTTCCTGTGGAGCCAGGAATAAGAGAAGCATCAGGAAACTTTTGCATTATGAAGACTGGTGGAACCCCTCAAACTCTGCTCCCTACTTCTTGAGAACACTAATACTTTTACTCAAGGTTCCTTGATCAAGGACTGTGCAGCTATGAGCCCCATGTCATTTTAAGTGTGGAAGAATGAAGCAGGCCCCTGGAAAGCAGGAAGGAGAAAGCTGGTCACAGGCTGCCTTGCTTCCATCACTGGAAATAGTGTACTGTGTATTTTTCTTCTACCACTCTGGAACGGGCCCTACCTGCAAGCCTGTAGATGTGTGAGGTGAGCATCTAGCTCTGTTTGCTTCCCTCTACTTTCACCATCTCATGCATGAAAGGTCCTTGATTAAGCTGACCCCTCTGCAACCCAATGGGTTTGGTTTTCCTTTGCAAATCACTGTGCAATCCTGCTGCAATACAGTACAAATGCAGCTTTTTCTTCCTCGGGACTGACCGTGACAGAATGTCACTTCTTAAGTGCTGAAAACCTGCAAATGTAACTTACCTTTTTCTTGTTTTTAAACAAAAGAAAACCAATCAAAACCAAAAGAAGCAATTCTAATGGTGGAATGTTTATGAAACATAGAGGTTTTCAAAACACACAGTGTACAACACAGATACACTTCCAATTTCAAACCTTTTATTACATAGTGAGGTCAGTGGTTTCCTGCAGTTACCAATAGCACTGTGCCTTTCACTTGCTTTGAAACTAAGAAAACAATTCTGTCTCGACAGTGCCTTGCTAAAGAGGTTTGCATACATTCAGCTGTTACTGTGAAGTGATTTCCCCCACACACCTTTTTTTTAACCCATTTGATCTGCTTTGGAGCAGAGATGAAAATATACTAAAATGACACCATGCTAGAGACACTGCACAAGTGAGCAAGCTGGAATCCCTTCCTTCCCTTCCTTCCCTTCCTTCCCTTC
Source organism: Pogoniulus pusillus (assembly GCF_015220805.1). Taxonomy (NCBI): domain Eukaryota; kingdom Metazoa; phylum Chordata; class Aves; order Piciformes; family Lybiidae; genus Pogoniulus; species Pogoniulus pusillus. Next base: position 26,178,756 of record NC_087272.1, read on the forward strand.
CTTCCCTTCCTTCCCTTCCTTCCCTTCCTTCCCTTCCTTCCCTTCCTTCCCTTCCTTCCCTTCCTTCCCTTCCTTCCCTTCCTTCCCTTCCTTCCCTTCCTTCCCTTCCTTCCCTTCCTTCCCTTCCTTCCCTTCCTTCCCTTCCTTCCCTTCCTTCCCTTCCTTCCCTTCCTTCCCTTCCTTCCCTTCCTTCCCTTCCTTCCCTTCCTTCCCTTCCTTCCCTTCCTTCCCTTCCTTCCCTTCCTTCCCTTCCTTCCCTTCCTTCCCTTCCTTCCCTTCCTTCCCTTCCTTCCCTTCCTTCCCTTCCTTCCCTTCCTTCCCTTCCTTCCCTTCCTTCCCTTCCTTCCCTTCCTTCCCTTCCTTCCCTTCCTTCCCTTCCTTCCCTTCCTTCCCTTCCTTCCCTTCCTTCCCTTCCTTCCCTTCCTTCCCTTCCTTCCCTTCCTTCCCTTCCTTCCCTTCCTTCCCTTCCTTCCCTTCCTTCCCTTCCTTCCCTTCCTTCCCTTCCTTCCCTTCCTTCCCTTCCTTCCCTTCCTTCCCTTCCTTCCCTTCCTTCCCTTCCTTCCCTTCCTTCCCTTCCTTCCCTTCCTTCCCTTCCTTCCCTTCCTTCCCTTCCTTCCCTTCCTTCCCTTCCTTCCCTTCCTTCCCTTCCTTCCCTTCCTTCCCTTCCTTCCCTTCCTTCCCTTCCTTCCCTTCCTTCCCTTCCTTCCCTTCCTTCCCTTCCTTCCCTTCCTTCCCTTCCTTCCCTTCCTTCCCTTCCTTCCCTTCCTTCCCTTCCTTCCCTTCCTTCCCTTCCTTCCCTTCCTTCCCTTCCTTCCCTTCCTTCCCTTCCTTCCCTTCCTTCCCTTCCTTCCCTTCCTTCCCTTCCTTCCCTTCCTTCCCTTCCTTCCCTTCCTTCCCTTCCTTCCCTTCCTTCCCTTCCTTCCCTTCCTTCCCTTCCTTCCCTTCCTTCCCTTCCTTCCCTTCCTTCCCTTCCTTCCCTTCCTTCCCTTCCTTCCCTTCCTTCCCTTCCTTCCCTTCCTTCCCTTCCTTCCCTTCCTTCCCTTCCTTCCCTTCCTTCCCTTCCTTCCCTTCCTTCCCTTCCTTCCCTTCCTTCCCTTCCTTCCCTTCCTTCCCTTCCTTCCCTTCCTTTCTCTGTAAAAACAGATGGAATGAAAGGCATCCAGCTTCATGCTTGGAAAACAAAAAGCTAGTTTGGATATTTTGCCGAGTAATTGCAGCAGCTGGGATTCAGAGTTGGCTCTGGGGTCTCTTTGCTCTTCCTGTGTTGCCTACTATTCAGTCTGGATTCACCTTAGTATCTATGGCATGGGCTGAAAGAAAAGACTGATGGTGGAACTCTCATACAGAGTCAGCAGACACTTCCTAATCCTCCCTCCTCCTCTTCCTCCCCTTTCTCCTCCAGTACTGGGTGCTGCAGCTGAGCCTGGCCACCAAGGCACCCTGTGACATGGTGATCTTCGTGGCTCGCAAACAAGCAGCCACTCCTCTCCAAAGAATGTGCTCAGCAACGCTGGCCCTATTAATTTATTTTATTTGGCATTATTAGAAAAAAAAAACCACCAAAAGCACAAAAAAAACCCCACCAGCCCCAAACTGTCTGTCGTCAGGATTTTCTTTAAATAGCCAGTTCTGGAAACAGGAAATTCCTTTAGCTCTGGAAACAGGAAGCAGATCTGCTATTGCATATTTGTTTTAAATCTTTCAATTACTCACTGCTGCCCCTCACCTCTGACTTTCTTTCCACTGTTCAGTGAAATAATCTATTTATTTTTGATAAGCCAGCATCTGTGGATATTGTGCAAGACTCAGGGATATGCTGCCATGGAGTAACTCCATATATTTTGTCATAAAGCTGGCAGGGCTCCTGGTTTTGGGATCCACCATGTTCATTACGTGTATTAACACAACAAGTTCTGTTCATGGAGGTTTGGTACAGAGGTATAGCCTGATGACTCAATAAAATAACAAAAAAAGAAGGGATGAAATGTGAATAGGCATGACAGAACTAAATTGAGGAGAAGGTTGTGCTTTCTTAAGGCTAATAATCAAAGCCTAATGACAAGAAAGAGTGTATCAGTGGAAATGGAGTACTTTTAGACATTCAGGACCAGAAGGGACTTTAAGATGTCTTCTAATCCATCTTCTTGCCCCTAAGAAAGATAAATCTTTATCTTTAAAACTGCTGATAAAGGCAATTTCACAACCTACCAACAAATCTTGTGCCAGGATTTGACTCTTTCTGTAGCCAGATTTTTCATCATACTCTGAAAACGTGTTAGGTGTTGTAAAATAGGGCTTTGTTTTAACTCGTGCAGTAGAGCAAATGATGATGGTCCTTTTTGTACCATAGTCTGCCCTCAGGACTGCATGTTTTCAGGATGTATTTGCTACCTCTGTAGCCTTATTTTAATTTTCTGAGCTTTTACCTCTAAATCATGCTTCCAAAGGCCTCTTGGCTCTCATTGCTTATTTCTTGGACTATATCTCAAAGATGTCTGCCTTTTGCTGGAAGGAGTATCTCCCATGCTGGGCAAAGTCTTCATCTGAAGTCTCACAGCTGCTACTCTGAGAGAAATAGCTGCCTCTTAAGCTGTGCCTATGACATCCTCTATGTCTGGACTTTGGTCATGTTTGCAAAAGCTGTATGTCATTGGCCTCTAACTGTAACTTTGTTTTGGTGGTACTGCCACCCTCCTGTTTATTTCACTTTTGTTTCTGTGGAGTCCTATTTTCTAAGCCAATCACAGAGCTATTAATTGTCCTGGGAATGTGCTGGCTCTTAAATAATTACAAGTTGGGCCAATGTGCCAAGTTTTGGTTTGGAGAAATTGGGTTGGTTGTTTTTTTTTTTTTCTGCTTCCAGACCTTGATGTAGCTCCAGAAAAATAAAAGTGTTTACAGGTGCATTATAAATTAGCACCCTGGTTGCCAGCCCTTTGTAGCTAAGTCCCTGCTCCAGCAGGGTACTGTGACACCTCTCATGCTGTGAGTGCACTTGAGCTAGCAGGAGTTCCTCCGCTGATTCATGTCATTCATGTCCAGACTGCTATGGTGCAGTGGGTTGTTCTCAAAGCCTTCCGGTAGTCTCTGGGACTCATTGTTGCTTGCTCCAGCCCTGCTGATGCCCTTGACATTGAATTCTTTACTTCTTGCTTACAGATTGCTCAGACCCTCCTTCCCAAAGCACCCCAAGATGTCTAGAGCTGCAGGGGTGGCAGAGGTGCCTGTGCAATACGGGCTGGGCTGCAGAGACCTTCTCAGCCAGAGAGAGGGTAGCTCTCTGCTGGTCCTCAGCACTGGAACTCGGCCCCCGCAGTCCCAGGACACAGCTTCAGTATTCTTCTCATGCACTCCCTGTTTGTACCCTTGCTTTAGGCTTAGCTGATGTCTTCCAGAAGGCACAGATACATAGGCAGTGGTTAGCACTGGTTTAGGAGTGACCTGACACCAATGTTTAGCTGTTTATCTCTGTACACTCCACCAAGCAGAAAGTAGCCAACAAGCAGGCTTGAAAAAGCTTATCTTGTTCAGTAAGCAACACCCTTCCCTCTCTCCCGCCTCTGCAAAGATGCCAACAGTTTTAATTTGCTGCTGGTTAGTACAGAATCTGAAGTGTCGTCTCCAAAAGCATGTCAGTGCTGGACACGGTGTGCTGAACTGCTCAGCTGCAGCTTCCACCTGATCCCTGCCATTGGTCTGGTCCAGGACACAACTACTTTTGATGTTAACTTTATTAACTGTCAGAAAGAGTAGCTGCTCTTGGTTAAGGATCCTAAAGCAGTCACCACATTAGCAAGAAAAGAAAGCAAACCAGAAGTAATTCTTTGTTTTAATTCCAGCATAACGTGTTGGAGCAGTTCGAGTATGCTTTGGCATGCTGTGTGGCAATGCAGACGTTTTCTCTGTTGGCTAGTTTGAAAAACAGCGATTGATTGCAGCTGAAAAAAGATGTGAGTCTTTCAGATCAGCAGCTTTCTAACTCAGGGACAGCCTGCATGGCTTGATGACTGTTCTTACACCTCCTTATCCTGAGTTAGCGTGACGCTTTTCTCTTGGAAATGTAATCAGTGGGGGAAAAAAAAAGTTCTAAGCTCTTAGTTGAAGATAAGCTTCTAAATGTTCTCTGCAGAAATGTAAAGGAAAAAAAAAAAAAGAAATAACTTTTTTTTTTCCTCATCCAAAAGTGTAGTGGTACTAATTTTTGTCTCTGTAAGCCTCTTGTGGTGTGTGGTTGAGTTTACCTGAGGTCAATGGGAGCCTTGCTGGTGATTTCATCATGGCTTGGTGCAGCTTTGAAATGGTGACAACTCATCTTCCCAGCTTGCTTGGGGAGCAGGTTGGAAATTCTGATTCCAATGTGGAGGAGCAGAGGAGCCAGTTTGGTTAATCTGGCTGTAGTGAAGGGCTGCTGACAGAATAACCTCACGGACTGGCCAAATATGCCTCCTGTTCCTCCTTCATCTGGGAGTTTTATTCAGGCCTTACAATATTATTGTTATTCCCATCAACATATGCAAAGGTGATCATCATTCTTCTAGCTTTCCCCAAGTGCTGGTCACTGAGTACATTCTCTTGGACTGCAGCATGTATTTTTCTAATATGACATGTGTCTTGCTACAAATAATTTACCTGCATCAAATGATCATTATACTCCTGTTTGCTATGTGAAATGGAGGACTCTTTTAGTATAAAACACACTAGGCATTAAATATATTCATATTTCATAGTGAGGTATGTGAAAAAATGGTAAGTAGGTTCCCTCTGCTGCCTTGAAGGAAGTCTGCCCCTTTTCTAAGCCACAGATGATCTCTACTGTCTGTTTTTCCTTTAAATAAATGTGTAGCTGGTATGTTTATTGCTGTTTTGTAGCAGAACTGCTGAATCTTTGACTTGTGGCTTCACACATGCATTAGGATTTGTGTTGATTTATGTATAACAACCAAAATGCTGGGTTATCTGATGGCCAAGGGCCTTAAGCATGTGCTCTGGAAGAGGATGAGGGGCAGGCACTTGTTCAGCCTGGAAAAGAGGTAGCTTTGGGGGAGACCCAATAGCAACCTGCCCCTGCCTGTGGGGAAGTTAATTGAAAGATGGTGTCAGTATTTTCATAGAATTTCCATCAGGGTAATTGAGCATTGGCAGATTGCCCAAAGGGACTCTAGGAGCTCTGTTCTCAGTGGTTTTCAGCACCTAGTGGAATCACCCCCTGTTCAACCTCACCTGAAGTCAGAGTTGGCCATACTTTGAGCAGGAGGCTGGAGACTTTGCCAAGTTCCTTCCCACCTGAACAGCATCATTTGGTGACATTACAACAAATGCAGGGTTTGGAGGTGCGTGAAATGCAGCGTTCCTTGAGTTCCTTTGGTGTTCCACTTCTAAATGGGACCCCACTGCCACTGTGCTAACTTGGGGCTAGTGGGAAATGCTGTTGCAGCAGACGGTTCCCTTTAGGGATTGACTGCTGCCTAACTGCATGCCCAAGACGGAGCAGTGAGGTGGTGAACAGCATGGTGATATATGATGCAGGGAATACTGCACTGAAGTCATCCTGGCATTCAGCCTCACCTTTATCCCCCACTTCTCCTTTTCTAAACTGATGGATGAGCTGTGACAGATTGTCTTGACTGCAAGTGTGTCACAAATCCGGATTTCATTACAGGAAATTGATAAAATAATTAAATGAAGTAAAATAAAGCATTAGTTGTATGTGCTGGCGGGAGCCTGCTCACTCCGTGCCTGCTGCACGCTGCCCCTCCAGCTGTTGGGGTGCCTCTGCGAGTCCATGCGTAGGGCGAGGGCACTGTGAAGCAAAGCCAGCGTTGGCAGCCGTGACTTGGTCTGCGTTCTCGCCAACACCGACTGGCTTTGCGGTTGTTTTCAACAAGCCCTGGACCACTTGGGAAGGGGAAGTCTGTGGAAGTGCGCGGAGACCTTCCGAACGCGTTCCCAGCGCGGAGAACATGGCAGGCGGGCGCAGTTCAAACAGCGGCGCCATCAGCAGCTCCACTCCCTCGGCCCTCAGGTGAAGCCTGGCGCGGGAGAGATGAGGGCAGTAAGCGCCGCTGCTGGGAAAGCTGCTGGGAAAGCTGGAGCAGCCTTTACCCGCTGCCGGTGCCGCTAGAGGCCCCTCCAGGCACGGCGATGGCCCGGGCTCCTCCAGCGCCGCCGCGGCGGCTGGGGCGGGCGGAGCGCAGGATCCCGCCGTTAGACCCGCGTGTTGAAGGGCTGAAAATCGTCTCCGCAGAGAAGAAAAGGGAGGCGATCTTGGATCGTCTTTCTGGCTTTATGGGAACGGTCCCCCTGGCCCTCGTTCAGACCGGCCCTGAGGCAGTCGAGTTGAACTTGACCCAGCAGCGATGGGTGCGTGTCCTGCCCCAGCGGGGGCCGAGGCAGATGCCTTTACCGACTGCTCTGCGGCTCCGCCGCAGCATGTCCACTGTTCGCACGGTGTTGTGTGAGCACTGGTGTTTTGCTGCCACGCTATGCGAGATCGCAGGGACGCCAAGCTGAAGGTAACCCCTCGGCCTTTTCAGCACTAGATCCAAGAACTGTTCAGGTTGGATATGACCTCTCAGATCACGCCCGACCTACCCAACACCTCTATGACCACTAGACCATGTCCCGAAGTGCCATGTCTTCTCGTTTTGTGTTTCGTTCTGTCCATATTCTATGGGAAATGTGTGCCACTGGTACTTAACATTATTCCCCCTTTTTTTCTCTCTTTTTTTTTCCTACCCCTTTTTTTCCCCCTCTCCCCCCTCTTCCACCTTTCTTCTCAGACCTAAGGATTTGAGGCAGAAATTACTGATGGTCTGGAAACTTCAGCTGCATAAATTTATCATACAGATTGTGTTTGGCCATTGCAAAGTATATTTGACAGCGCCAAGCTAAGAGGCTAAACGCCTTGGTGATTTATAGCCCACTTAGGGTGCAAACATAGTTATTCATTTACCTCATCAAAACAAAGACGTTCACTGTTAATGAGGATAGTTCATCACAGCTGCACTGCCCTGACAGAAAGACGCAGGGATGGCCCCTGAGCTCTGGGAAGGGGATGGAGTGGAGCCTGGATGCTCAGCATGTTTAGGGAACGTGTCGCTGGGTGCTTGCCCGTTCCTTGCAGCCTGGCCCATTGAGGTTTGCAGTAGTTTTGAGAGAAAGAGAAGGGATATACCTTTTTTTCTATCTGGATATATTTTACAGCTGCTGGGCACTACTCTGTTAAGTATCAGGTATATAATAACAGGAGCTATGGATTTAAAAACTGCCCAAATCTGTTTTTTAAATGTAGGGTAACCCAACAGTATCAAAGTGCTTCACATTCAAAAGCTTTGACTTCTGAATGGACACTGTTGTGAAAATAATGCGTCTGTAATTGCTTACACACAAACAAAAATGATCAACTGATGAAAAGTATTTTACACTACTCTTGCCTTTTCTTTACCTTTCCAAAATAGTTTAGAAGCACACCAAATCAGATTTTTCAATATAGATGCATTATTTTTATAGTTTTAACAGCACTGGGAATGTAGTTTTTAGCTGGAAACTCGAGCTCCCCACTTTCCTGCCTCACAGTGAGACTGTATATTTGCATTTTTAAGCTTGTAAAAGCTAGGGAGTTGGAAGTTCTGGCAAACCATGCTTCAGCATGTTGCAATAACATTTAGGCTGCAATGCCTGTCTGCACAGCTCACCACCATCTGCCTGTCTCTTTGCTGCTTTTTTTTCTCTTTATGTTGTTTAGGTTTGAACAACTGTGTCTAAACAAAAGGCTGGCTCCCTATACACAGTGTCTTCTGCTGTTTTAAAGTGAAAGTTTACAGAGTAGGAAGACAGCAGGAAAATGTTTGAGATATGGGAAGAATGGTGAAAGCAAGACAAAGCCTTCTTGACCCACAGCTTTTAAGGGATAAAAGAAAAATACAATTCTACAGAGTGTTTTGATGCACCCTTTTCTATCTCCTTATGATGGAAGACCTAGGAGAGAAATTGAACTCTCATCCATCAACAGAACTCTGGTTTCTTCCCCAGTCATATTTGCTTGGTCTTCAGCAACTGGGTTGCTCTTCCACAGCCTTTTTTGTTGTTTTTTTTTTCCTTGTTTTTAGTGGCCAGCCTCTGTTTCTACTATATCTCTTCTTCAAAGTCTGCTCTTTAGCTCTCTCAAACGTGCAGTACCTCGTGGTTGGTTTCTGCTTGTGTCCCATAGTGGTGGACAGCCAGGCTGGGGATAAGGACTGATGCTGGCCAGCTTCCTGCAGCAGTGCTGCCTCCTTGCCCTCTCCTGCGGTCCTGCCCCAAGCTGTGGCACAAATGCCCGTCTGACTCTTTGGAAGCTTGTGCTAGCTTCAGCATAGTGGGCTGAGACATAAATGTCTGTTTCACAAAGGGGAAGAAAAAAAGTAATTTTGAAAAGTTTCTCATTGATTGTCTGGCAGCAAGTCAAAGCAGATTTGAGCTGGGGCTCAGCTATGAGCTCCCAGTGATGTTTACTTTCCAGAGCACTAGGATAATAAACACAGCAAAATGTGGGAGAGAGAACAAGGCAAGAAAACCTCCCTTTCCTTTCCATCTCTGTGTCTAGCTGTGCTTTCCTTTGGTCCTGGAAATGTTCTTCAACTGAAGAGCATATAAATGGTGGGATTCACTTCTGAGCAGCCCATGGAATAGCCCAGGGTGTCGTTCCTGGAAGAAGCTTTCCCCTTCTTAAATGGGCCCTATATACTGCAGCAGGGAGATGAGAGAAAGAAATGGGGAAATAGTTCCTGAAAGGAGGAAGAAAAAGCTGTTATTCATATTCACTCATCTGTTCAAGATATTCTTAGATCTGCGTGGGCGCAGCCTAACAAAAGGAGGGAGCTTGAGAGAGGCAAGCCAGGTGACAGTGATGTGCATGGGGACAGTCCTGAGGGAGTTTGAGCCATGTCATCCTTAGGATGAGACATGGTATTTCTTCCCAAAGGGGGTTTCTTCCCCAATACCCATTTCTGTCCTCTGCTTCCAGTACAGGGGACTGGAGAGAGGAGAGGTTTCTGAAAAGAAACTTGACAACATTGATTGCTGCTGTGCAAGTGTCAGTTGTGATGTTGCTGTTACTTGGGTGCAAGGAGCTCAAGGGAGGCATCATGATGCAGAGCTCATCTCGGATTGCTTTCCTGGGTATCCCAAAGTGTCCATTTGCTCCTGGGTGCTATTCCAGTAAGGTGTGACTGAGCCAGTGAAGTCAGAGACAGCTCTTGTCAAAGTGATGGGGGAAACGTGACTCACTGAGAGCAGGACAAATGCTCCAAACAAGGAGTCCATGTTGCCTGCAGGGAGGAGAATAAGTTTCTGCAGGGTCTGGTTTGAGGTTTAAGGCAGGATAGGAGAATAGCATAAGATTAGAACTTGGCACCCCTTTCTATTCCCTGCTGGCAGATCACTTTTGACCTCAGTCACATTTAATTACTTCTGACAGGTAACTAACAGACTCTTATTCAGTAATTAGAGGTGTATGTGATTATATTCCTGAGAGGGGGGAAAAGTTGTGGTTGGAAACTCCAGTTGGCAGCGCTGCTTTCATCTGCGTGTAGCATCTAGCAGAACAAGGTCCTTATACCCTTGTAGGTCTTCACTCCTTGTGACAGTAGCTGCTGGAGGTATCACTGTAGGCTGCTTGGATGTGGGCTTGGGATTTTTTTTTCCCCCTTGGTTACTTAAATGAAAGAGTGATAGCACAGAATTTGTTTGTAGAAATTGTGAAAGTGCTGGCCTGTGTGTCAAAGGGAGGCTGGGAGGGTTGTGCTGTACTTTCAGTGGCAAGAGAACGTGAGCAGTTTGATGGTCCAAGTTTTCATAAAATACTAGATCTTGGATTACAGTGGCTGCAACAGGATTTAAATTCCACATCTGTTGTGCTGTAGCTAAAAGGAGACAAAGTGTATTAATGGGTAGCAAGGTTTTGCACCCACTTGATCAAATTACTCTTCCTTGCCATATTTCACTCCTGTAGATGTTTCTAATAGGTGCTGATGGATATACTGTGGCAGAGGAAAATAGCATTTGTGCTGCCTGTTAAATTAATTTCTATGATAAAATGAGGCTACCATGATGACCCATCTGACTCCTGTGATATTTTTATAAAGAACAAAATTGAGTACTGCTGTTATGATTAGAGTATTAAAAGTATTAGGTTTGTTGTCTTAACTGTGCTGTGTTTTCTCATGCTCTCTCTCATGCTGATTGCTAATGACAAGTTTTGGCAAGAGCTGGCCTAGGCAGTCTTTCCCGTGATGGGAACCAGCTGCCCTTCCCATCAGACACCAGGAAAGGGAGGAGGGGGAGCCTTATTTTGAGGGGCATTGATAGAAAAGTAAATGAATGGCAAAGGGCTTATTCTCCTCTATGCCCCATTTCTGTTTCCTTGAGGCCTCCCTGATGTGCAACTTTTAGCCTCACCCTTGGCTTCAACTTCTTGGCTTTCAAGGGATTGTGCCGTATGCCACATTTTCATTACTGGTACAATTGATGGAAAAATCACATTTTATTATGTGAAAAATGCAGTATTCTTGACTGTCAGAGCTCCGTTCAGCTGGAAAAAATCTATGTGACGCACTCTTACATTTCATGTATTTTGTGCATTGGTTGGAATGGAAAAATAATGAAAGGCTGTATTTTGTCAACTTCTGCATCTGTCTGACTGGCAGCGCTGACTGATTTGTTTTTTTAAATGTATTTATTTCTTGCACTAAGCACCATTATTCTCCACCCTTTCACGATAAATGCAAATAATATGGGGAATGTTGAGAAAAGATAGATGCAAATTATTCAATCCCTGCAGGTAGGTCTGTGAAGGAACTGGAAATGTGACTGCAGCATGGAAAAGTACTGTCTTTAAATGAGCTGCAGTAATCATAACAGGGCTGTTGTCTGTGTTTCAGGTTTCTGTGGACATATCTATTTTGGTTTTTTTATTTATTTGTCCTCTCTTTCCCCCTTTCCTGCTGTCAAACTTTAAATGGGATCTGGGGACTTTGAACATCTAGGGTACATTACCCTGTCCATAAATCCCTCTGCCTCTTGTGGGACCACCACTGCTCAGATGTGTTGTGCCCAAACCACTGAGGTTATTGGGTGCTGGCAGGGAGCTAAACAGCCTTGATGTCAGTGAGAATGGGCAGGTATCTCTCCTGAGATCCAGGCTGGTATACCTTTTAGCGTGAATCAAGCTTGCCCTTGGGGGAGAAATGTGGGCTTTCCTCCCTGCACAGCCATGTGCCAGCTGCATTGGTACGTGGGCATGAGTCAGATGGAAGGAAGCCAGGCTGACTTGGCATTGTACAATAATGCAGCTTTTGGGATGCCTTTGCATCTGGACTTGCTTTTGCTCCTACCTCACCAGTGTCTCTAACTGTGCTCCTTCCCAGGAGAAGATATCAAACCATTCCATAATGAGCAGTGGGATGTGGCCCTGGGCATCTTGGTTGTGCTCTTGAGTACTGCATGAGGCAGTAGCCTGGAGAGACTGTGCTGTGCAGCTGACAGGCCTGGTGTGCCAGCTGCTGGGTGTACTCTGTGGTTCAGGCATACCTGTGGTTCAGGATATCCCCACAAACTGAAATCAAGGTTTTCTTGTAGTACAGCATTTTTTCCCCTTTTTTTGAAGCTAGAATTGTCTTTGTACCTAGATCACTATAATTGGAATTTCAAGTGAAAAGCCGGTGAAAAGAGGTGTCAGGGTGCTCCTTCTCAGCACTGTTTCATTATTACCACTTATAAAACTCAGTCCTTATTCCAGTTAAGGTATTTTATGTGCTACAAATTTTCAGTTATTCAGCATATTAAGGAAGTGATGTCTTTATTCTTGCTAGATCCATAGATTCTCTGTCAATGAAAAAGAAATAAACTGAGCAGTGAAAACTTACAGAGAAAGTAGTAAAAATATAAACTTACAGATAAATCTAGAAAATCCTTCTTTATAGTTGAGACATTGTTTATGTTTGCATTTCTGGACTCCTAACCCTGTATTTGTTAGGAGCTCTTTAATAGTGGCCATTAGGAGAGCCTTGGTCTGGAGACTGTTGTAGCTGGAGGAGGGTACCTTGCTGTGCCTTTGTAGTGAATTGGCCTTGAAATCCTTGCAATGGTGGTGTCAAATAGAAGACAATCCCAAGAGAAGTCGGGTAGGAAGGAACATCAGGAGGTCTCTGGTCCAGCCTCTTGCTCAGGGCAGAACTAGCTGTGAGATATGACATGGTTGTGCTAGGCTTGATCCAGTTGGGTCTTTGAAAGCCTCCAGAGACCTGAATAGCACAGGCCTGCTGGGAAAACTGTTCCAAGAAACACTCTTGCTCATTTGCTATTTATCAGCACTGAGGGTTATCACAGGTAAATGTAGGCTGTCATTCTCTTGCTCTGCAGATATTCCTGAGACTCTTTTTTATTACTATTTAGGAGGCAGTATAAGCAATGACCCCATAAGCCTGAGACACTTGGTGTTCACTGTCATAAAGAGGTGGATGTGAGGGATAAGAACCTGCTTTGTCCTCTTTTGGGGGTAGTTGTGGGGTAAGCAAAGCTATCCTGCCAATCAGGGGAGCGAGAACCAGTCCAGTCTCCTCTATTACAGGTTTTTGCTGACCTTTTTGCCATCTAAGTGATGGAGTTGGGACTGCTGTGCTCCCAGGCCATCATCCTTTTTCCCTGCTAAGCTATACTTCTCTGTCCTGGCTGAAGTAGTCTGTCCTAGCTTGGTGAGGTGGTAGCTGTCAGTACAGTTAATAGTGGGACTGAGACACTTAGCAGAAGTCATTTGTACTGTTTGCCTTTGGGACACATGGCTGCAGCATGGGGACAGTGTAGCACCTCACTCAGTGCCCAAGATGCCAGTATAATCCTTCAGAGAGACGGGCACCTCCTGAAGCCTCAGCTAGGGGTGGAAAGCGAAGCCTCACTGGCCAGGACTCAGCCCAGGACTCCCTGCATGTCTGCATGTTCTGTTCTGCTGCCTAAAGCATCATCTTGCTTGCTCAGACAAGTCATTCACCACATCAGGAGAGTGTGAGAAAATAACCCAGTCAGTATAACAGAGGAAGATAAAGGCTTGTGTGGTTGGCCAGTTGGAGCTGAACTAGCTTGGGATTTTTTTTTTCTCTTAGCAACACCCTGAATAAAATGCAGCGTGAATGGATGTGAAGTATAAAGAGGATTTGCTTCCTTCTTGCCTAGACCTACGTCCCACAAAAGGCAAAAGTAGACATACAGACAGCTATTCCTCAATGCTTTGGTAGAGCTTTAGACCATCCAAAGGTTCAGCATGTTTGACTGGTAGGACGCTGGATTCTCTCCACTCAAATTAGCTTTGAATACAAGGGAAGTCTCTGACACGGAAGAGAGGAGAAGACATGGTAATCATCTGGGGTGTTTCAGTTGTGCTGTGCAGTCACCCAGAGTCTACTTCTTCTCTTGATTCTTCATTTGGGTTTGAAGAGAGGACCCCAGATGTAATGTAAGTAATGGAGGGGCAAACCATGTCCTGTAGTAGAGGCAGCAATATGAGGCTGTGGTGGGTCAGGTCTGGAAAAGGGCTGATGTTTGTTAACAGGGTGGAAAAAGAAGAGAATATGTGTTTGGATTGAGTCAGTTCTGAATTCCTGCCTATTAAAAACCTGAAGCTATTTTGCTCCTGTGAGATGTAAACTGTATTTCACAGCTGCCGTTTGCTGTTGTTATTTAAGAGATGGCAGCGAAACAGAACAGGATAAAGTCTTCTGCTGCAGTAGAAATGCCAGTGTAAATAATTTATTTGCTAATTGGTAGACATTGCTTTAATGACATACAGCTTTAACAGGTTATTTGTATCACATCAAACCCTGTATTCTAGAGGCAGCTTTCCCCCTCTGTTAGGTGTTAATGCAGTTGTGTGGAGTAATCGCACAATAGTGCAGATGAACAGCTCTTGTCTCTGCTTTGCTCAGGGAGCAGAGGCTTTTGACTTGCTCCATGCATGACAAAAATGACATCCAAGTTTTACAAAAGTGTATTTTGGAAATAAAGGCAGAACTTTAATTAAAAAAAACAAACAAATCGCTCCCCCTCTCCCCAGTAAATGAGGTCATGTTGTCTGATTGCCTGGTCCATCTGTTGCAGTTCATAAGTCTGTTATTTTTTTAAAGGCCAGTACTAAATGGTATTATGTAGTTATCTACTTTCATATGCATCTTGGCTTGTCAAGCACTGTCATTATATCAACCGCTGTTCTTAAAACAGGATTTTGGTTAAAATAGTATATACCTGCCATCTGGTTGAAAGATGTAAGCTTCCTACACAACTAAGTGGAGTTGTATCACAGTATTAGGAATAGCTTGTGTTCTCTTGAAAATAGCAGCTGATGGCAGATTGCAGAAATCAGCCAGTTATCAGTTGTCATTAAGCTATTTGATATCTGACATACATGGAAAACATTCTATTTTTAAGCATGCAATTATGTTATAGAACTATTCCTCTCTTTCTTTAATTATTTTTTAAAACATTGTTCTCCCTTTACTCATTTTAAAGGTGTTGGTTTGACTGAACTGGAAAGCAAAGTAACCCTTAGTATCTGGACAATAGATACTGAAGGTGTGCTAAACTGCATGCAACATTTCTACCATCATAAGTTGGTCTGTAGACGTAAATTTGAGTTTTTCTGGTGCTATAGGTGTCTAAATAGAAAAGTAATTTTCTCCTGGGTTTAAGACTGGATATCTTAACCATAGAGAAAAGTCCTCCAGCAGTGTCAGAGAAGTACAAGGAAGAGGTGGACTCCAGAAAGTGTAACCTTTATTATTTTGTTCCTATCAGCCTGCACCCCTATACAAATGAATATCACAGGCTATTCCCTTGTCTCCCTCTCTCTGTTCCCAGTATGCACTCTTATTTCTTGTGGTGAGGTGGAGGTTTGTGCCCTTCTTAGGCCTTGGAAAAGCTAATTTTTGCTGCACAATTTGGGCCTGGTTAAGGGGAAGGTTTTGGAAGGTGTTGGCCTAGTGAAGGTTTGGGGGAAAAAAGCCTAGGTTAGAGAAACTGGGCCAAGGCTGAATATAAATCTGTGTAGTTTATATTTCTGTATATATTTGTGAATAGTATTTCCATTTAAACTTCCAATGCTGTGTGGAGCATTTTTATTTTACTCCTTGGGAAGGGGTAAAATAGCTTTTCTGTCCTCTCAAACCAAGGCACAGCTACAAATAGTGCAGGAAACAGAAATACATAGAACCAGCCATGGAGGAGACTGCACAACTAGAAATTGTACTGTTTGTGAATATGTAAATGGTGAGTGGCAGGAGGCTGGAGCCAGGCTCTGCTCAGCGATGCCCAATGACAGCACAAGGGGCAATAGGTGGAAGCTGAGGCATAGGAAATTTCATGTAAACACGAGGAGGAATTTTTTTTCCCTGTGAGGGTGCCAGAACACTGGAACAGGCTGCCCAGGGGGGTTGTGGAGTCTCCTTCTCAGGAGATATTAAAAACCTGCCTGGGCATGTTCCTTTGTGATCTGATATAGATGACCGTGCTCTGGCAGAGGGGTTGGCCTGGATGTTCTTTTGCTGTCCCTTCCAGCCCCTGACATTTTGTGATTCTGTGAAAAGATGCATTTTACCATAATGTGCATTTATGGTACTGTTAGAAGAAAAAACCTCAAGTTTTAGGATCAACTAAAACAGGAACACTGCTAAACTTTGCTAAGGCATGGAAGCCTACTAGAGCAATAGGCTAGGCACTAGCATAAAAGCTTAGTGCTGACTGCTAAGCAAGGATTCATGTACAGCGCAGGGTAGAGGACACTGCTAGAGAGGGCAGTGAGGCATGGCAATGCTGTGACCTGGTTTGTTGAGGAGAACGATGATTATGGGAAACAAGATAGAAACAGTCTGCTGAAAACATAGATTGTGTTTTACTTCTGTGAGTGGAAACATGAACACAAAAAGCAATTAAAATAGGATAGGATGCTGTAAGGCTATTGATTTTACCAGAAATGCTATGAGGAGGTATTTTTGTGTAAGCTGGGGGTTAGACCATGACTAATCTGCTTCGGTGACACTGAAATCTTGTGAACACATTCTGCCAGATTTTGGTAAAAAGTGCTATAAATAATACTTGATTATTCTCACAAGATCTCAATTATAGTAAAGCAGAAATGTTTTGAGAACTACGAGGAGTTCGTTGTCCTCACTGGCAGGGCCCATCATCTCTTATCCTGTATGAAGGTCAACTGCAAAATTAAAGTCTTTGCTGTTTTGGATTCAGCATAATCTTGATCAGGTTTGAATCTGTTGTGTTTGAATATGAATCCTTTTGTCTTTTCAGATGGTATCTCAAATTCTGGTTGTGAAACATCTCTAGTTCTGCTTTTGGAAATGACTTTTTGCACAACCATTCACCCACGATGAAAACACATGCAGCTTCATGATGAGGAGTTTTAGAGTGTTGCAGTCATCAGAGATATGTCCTAACAGAAAATTGAGTAGCAAAGGTGTAGGTTAGAAGTTGTGTTTGGGGTTTTTTGTTGACTTTTCCTCATCAAAGGAGTGTTCGGAAATTGTATTATGGAGGGCTAACCATGTCTCCTCTGATCTAGAATTCTGGAGGCCTTCTTAGGCCATCAAAGCAGCTTTGACAATCTCAGGATTTTGGCAATATTGCAACTGCCTTGACCGTAAAAAGACTTGAAGCTGGTGCAGACAGCAGTCACTGCAGAGGAAGATTTGCAGGAGTGGTGCCCAGGAGCAATTGCAGCTCTCTCACAGAATCACAGAATTGCCAGGGTTGGAAGGGTCCTCAAGCATCATCTACTTCCAACCCCCTGCCATGGGAAGAAACACTTTCCATTAGATCAGATTGCCCAGATCCACATCCAGCCTGGCCTTAAAAACATCCAGGGATGGGGCTTCTGCCACCTCCCTGGGCAACCTGTTCCAGTGTCTCACGACCCTTATGGTGAAGAACTTCTTCCTAATGTCTAATCTAAATCTACCCTCTTCTAGCTTGGATCCATTCCCCCCGGTCCTATCAGTACCCAACACCCTAAAAAGTCCCTTATCAGCTTTCCAGGCATGTATGCACACACCAGCTCCCTGTGCTTTCCAGTTGATTGAGCTGGTGTTCTCAGTAAAAAACTGTGCTCTACAGGTGCTGCAGAGAAGCCTTCTGCTGGTACACAGGAAAGGCTGGCAGAGGAGGAGGGGCTGAGACAATCACAGAGTGAGAAATGCAGATGTTTGACAGTTCAGGGCAGTTTGGCAGAAAATAACCTCTTCCTCTTCACTTTCCAGACAGCGTACAATCATTTGCAATTCCTAGCTGCTTATTCTCTAATTTAGCAGCTAACAACTCCTCTGCCCTGGTATGCTCCTCCTCCTCTCCCAGCCACCAGCTTTCCCAGACTGCTTGCCAGATGACAGGAACAAATTTGCTGCCTGGTTTAGTTCTCTTTGGCTGGACTTTCAGAGGCCATTTTGATTCCCTACTTCCCTGGCAAAAGGTTAGTGAAAGACCATTTATATGCCTCCCTTTCTTCTATTTGAAACTTTTTAACATGTTTATCTACACTAAAACAGGTCCAGTGGATGGCTCAAAAAAAAAAAAATCACTTAATCTAAGTTTGTCTTGTGGTTGGGTCCAAATAAAATTGGGAAGGAGGACTCACAGATCAAAAGTAACTGTGTAGGCAGGTTTATTGAAGGACTAAACACAGTGTGGTGTTTTACATCTCACATTTGAGGGGAAAAAAGTGTTTAAAGTGGTTATAGTTAGTTTTTTAAAGTCTATCAGAAATCTGTACAGATCAGACTATCAGGAGTGGCACGTGGTAATTAGAATCAGGTAGCATCCTGAGAAACAAGGATGTTTCTCAGAAGAGCTCAGTGGTTTTGCAAGCACCTAACAAAGTTTTCCTTTCTCAGTTCTGGAGGCAGATTGTCAATGCTACTGGGTATGGTGCCGTGTTACTCCTAGCGTCTGTGTAAGTAGGTTAGGAAATGATGTAGGAATGTCATAGTAAAAAGCAGTTGATTTTTTTTTATATGGGTTCTGAGGGTATTGTATGTCCAAATGAATTCAATGTGTCTGATGTAAATCCGAAAACTTACTCTTGGTCATCCTGAACTCCTAAACTTCTCCCTTTAGAAACTTGTCTTGGAAATGAGGTTTTGGGGGCATCATTCTAGCGCCATTCTCAGGTTAATTTTTCCAAGTTGATTTTTCTTTTGCAGGCTTAAGTCATCTTCTCACCTTCTCAGATTCTGACCTCTTTGTGTCAGTGGGGAATCTGGTAAGACCCAAATTTAGGCCACCAAATGCACTGCGTTTTGAACTTTTTAAAATTTCATTTTTTTTAGGGGAAGCAGGGTGTGGGGGAGAGGAGCTCTAAAAATGGCTTTGTTTACAGCAGCATTTAACTTGCCTTCAGCTTAGGGCAGCATAAGTTCTTTCACTTGGGAAGTTCTGCTCTTACCAAGAGAAAGCTAGAAAGTGAAAATCTTCTTAGCATGGCCTTATATACCTTGAGAAAACTTCAGGTGTGCCAGAAAATATGTGCTCTGTCTGACCACGCAGCCTTCAAAGCAGCAGCAGCTGCAGCTCTGGAATTGCCTATGAAATTGTGAGATGAAGGAGAGATTCTCAGAACCCAACTGAGTACCTTGCTGAAGGGCACCAGGTGATAAAGGAGTTACTCATCTTCCAGCTGGGAGTTGCCATGGGGCACCCTCCAGGCCCTGCATTTAGTGCTAGGGATGCAGCTCTCTCTTGTTCCTGCTTCCTCTCAGAGGAACCACTGCTTTTCCTTATCATCTTAAGTTACTCAAGAAGAGAACATGCGTGCTGAAACTCAGGATCAAGTTCAACAGGCAACATCCAATGTATCCTGTCTAATCTGAAGAATTTTTTTTAATAGTTTAAGCTTTTGATGAGTGTTGTGTAGTAGTTGTGGTGTCGACAAGTACTTCACATAGATATTGCACAGAATACTAGTGTTTTGTCTTAGGATTTAAAGACAAAAGAAGAACTTTAAAAATCTGTTAATCTGGTAGAAAGTAGTCTTAGTGGCAGCAGTGGTAGAGGCAGCCTGAGATGAACCTTCAGTAATAAGGTCCATCAGTGCAGTGTGGTGTGAAGTAATGGCTTTCTGCAGCACGAAAAAGCAGATGTTTAAGGTTGTACACATATAGCATAGGGAGGGTAGGCATAAGCATGTAATTAGCAACATTTCTGTTTTTCTCTCTCTACCTCGGGAATTTATGTGCTGAAACCTAAAGCTGAAAGCTCTGAAGGCAACTTTCTGAGCTTAAGAAGTGGTAGATTTTATAATTTCTGGTACTACCTTAAATTTTTACTCACTTTTGCCTCTGGGTTATGATGGACAAAGATTCTTTTGGGTATGTGTAAGGACCTTGCTATCTCTGTACTAAAACATACATGATGAGTTTCTGTCTCTGTGATCAAAGGCGCCCTTTAAGGAAGGATGTGTTATGTTGTCATTTTATAGCTGAGAGCAGGAGAGAATATATGACCACACCCCATGCTTTTCCTCAGGACTTGTGCTTTGTAGTAGCTACACAGTAGGTTTACAAGGGAAAATACAGTGAGAGCCACTTGAATATGAGCTGTTGTGCTAGGAAGCATGTTCTATGGCAATGCACTTGTGGCATTATTGCATCACCTCAGGTGTTTGTACATCTTCTCAACGACTGGATACCTTATTAAGAATGTACAGGATAACTGGAAAGTAACATAGTTTACCTGAAGTCGTGCAAAATTTTTGGTTAAAATTTGGGGCTTTTGTGGTAGGGAGGATTTATTTTGTGACTGTGGTTACTATGTGCAAAAATAATGGTTGTGAAGTACTTGTGTCCTGCTTAAGAGGATGGTTCTGGTGCATGGGTTTCCCATGTCCTCATGACCATTCTGTGTGAAAGAGAGGTTATTTCTGCTCTAGACAATATAAAGAATTAACATAGAGCTTTAAAAGAGCAATGTCCTTTGGACTTTCTAATTCTGAAAATCTATTACAAAATTTTCATTGACTACAGGGAAGATGCAGGCATTCAGACCTACAAGTGTGCATTACATTACCTTCTCAGGTGGCATGCAGAAACTCATGCAGCACTACTTGAGGACTGATTTGGGTTGCTCTTGGATCAAGGTCTTGTCTAGATTAAAGGTTTGGATTGTTATGTGAAGTGCTGCAACTGTGTGCATAATCTTTGCTCATGACAAATGCAAGATTATTTGGTTTATTTTACATCTCAGGTAAATGCCCTGGGGCTGATAGCACAGAGATAATGTTCAGTTGATGCCTGGTAACTTCATTATGAAGTGAAGTATTGAGTTAAAAAAGCAGGAGTGTCACTATATAATCTGCTGGGTTGGTTTCATCCCATTGGCTGCTCCCAACTGAAGCCTACTTGATTTTGAAATGCAAGTTAGCTCATTTTAAACAGGAATAGGCTGAATTTAACCCGCCCGTACGGAGCTAAGCAAATCTGCCAAATGCTTGAGGGTTGCCTAATGCGTGATGCTCCTCAGATCTGCTTTAAATGGGTATTTGGTATCACTGTTGTGTTATTTCCATTGCCCAGGAGAGATGCTGTGTGTTCAGCAGGGCTGCAGGACGAGCTGGCTGGGATGCCTCATTACCATGGGGCAGAGCCCTAAGGAGCTCATCTCACTCTGGATTGTCAAGGGGGACTTGTAGCATGAGGTAGAGATGGGAGAGGCCTTCCCTCTCCTCCATTGTAGTGCATGCCATTCTCTTCACATAGGCTGTAGTGGATGCCACAGATTTCTAGGAAAAATAATTTGGAAAACTTTAAACTGGAATACCTGGCACATTGCCAGCTTATCCTATGGGCAGAAGTGCAAGGAATGGGAAGGCTGACTCCCTTACTGTCCTCTGGGGGAGGAAAGCTGGCTGCAGCACTTCCCTTGCCTTGCTGCTTTATGTGAGGACGCCAATGCTATTAGCTCTATGCATTGCATACAGTCTGCATAAGAGAGAGTGAAGAATATGTGTATGAATTCTTCCCTCTTTTCTGGAATATCTCCTTTTATTCCAGGCTAGAGCAGAGATAATCAGCAGGGGAAAACTTTTCTTTTAAATAACTTTTCTGCCATAACATCTTCATGCCAGGTTTTTATGTGTATTTTTTTCCCCCCAGGAACAGAGTGGAGATTTTGAATGTTTCACATCTCATGTAAAATAAGATACCTTTATGTTTTCATGTCTGTGACATGCCTGTTTCCTGCAATTATGTGTGCATGCAAATAGTTTTTTTTTAAATTACTTAACTTCCTTCAACAGGTTTTAATCTTGATCAACTTTATTGAATTTGATTTTGAGTAGAATGATAATGAACTGTTTAAAACACACAAGCTTTGCTTCTTGAAAATATTCCTAGCTCATGAAATGGATCAGAACTCATAGTCTGCTGCAAGAGAATTTCTATTAATCCTCTTAAAGGCACCAGATAAGATTTCAGGATCAGATTAAATATTTGTATTCCACATTAGGAGACCTCATTGGGTCTGTCTGACAATCAGTAAATCTTCTTCAGGCTCACAGTTCCTCCAGTCTGCGTTTACCTCTTTGATGTTGTGCATGAAGGACCTTTTTTTATAGATGTTAATACACATTTATTTGGAAGTTGAAATTTACATCAGAGATTTGACCTTTCCTTATATTTTTTTAATCTCTGTTTTGCATATTTCACCTGAAGGTAGAGAGAGAGGCAGTTCCAGCTCACTTAAATTTAGGAGGAATGGTGGGAGCCGTGTGTAGACCATGTCCCATTGAGCTGCTTAGCCATCAGGAGTGTCTTGTGATCGAGTCTCACGCTGAGAATGCTGTACGCTCCCTCCACCCAGCTACCCAGTGTCTCAGCTCACTCAGCATGAATTTCCCACTCTGTAGATGTGGGAGGCAAGTTGACAGCTTGCTCAGACAGAACACAGGATACTAGGTGGGAAGAGAGAGCGTAAAAAACACATCTGCTGTAAGCTGGTGCCGAAGATGTTTGCATAATTCATTAGTATTTTTAGCAAACAAGCATAATGAAGGGGGTCAATATTTGGGGTAGATGGAGCGTGCCGTGTTGTTTCATTTCGGGTGATGTCATTGCTCCCTGCCGCTCCGCCTGTTACCGCTGCGGCCAGCAGAGGGCGCTCCGTGGCGCTCAGCGGTTGAAGCGCAGCGAAATGCCGCATCTTTGCTGTCGGTACCCCGGGAGCTGTCTTAACGAGACTTCTTCTGTGCCTCACTTACTAACTAATGCTTTTCTGTGTGCCTTTGTCTGATTGTTTTCACTGTGTCTTCACGAAATCGAGGGAGGTGGCCCATCCAAAGCCAGCCTGTCAGCGGCTTGGCATGGTTTGAAAAAGAAACACACCAGTGGGATATTCGTTTTCTTAGTTCATCTGCGGTCATGCTTGTCATTTCAACTCCTCCTAAGTTTCTAGGCATGATTGTGATGAATCTGGGGAAGATCTAGTCAGATACCTGAAGGGTGGTTGTGGCCAGGAGGAGGTTGCTCTCTTCTCTCAGGTGGCCAGCACCAGAACGAGAGGACACAGCCTCAAGCTACGCCAGGGGAGATTTAGGCTCGAGGTGAGGAGAAAGTTCTTCACTGAGAGAGTCATTGGACACTGGAATGGGCTGCCTGGGGAGGTGGTGGAGTCGCCGTCCCTGGAGCTGTTCAAGGCAGGATTGGACGTGGCACTTGGTGCCATGGTCTAGCCTTGAGCTCTGTGGTAAAGGGTTGGACTTGATGATCTGTGAGGTCTCTTCCAACCTTGGTGATCACAGTATCACAGTATTATCAGGATACTGTGATACTGTGATCCTTCATCCTGCAATGATGATATAGGTGAACTCATAGGAAAGCAGGCGTTGAAGAACTTGCCAACCTAGAGCAACTGCTGCAAGATTGGAGGTTGAAGTATTTTGAATTCTAGAAGCAGGCTATTTTTCACAATGCCATAACTACTTTTCAACAGTAAAACAAAACACACTTTCTGGAAGCTGTCTGATATAAAAAGTCTGTGAGATGGTTCATTGCAAGTTTCATAACTGTACACTAAAGAGTAGTTTATATCACTGCCATATCTTGAGTACATTCAGCTTTCCTGGCTCAAAAGTAAATTCAAATGAGGCAAGATCTCATTGTGTTTAAATATGGCACGTCAGAGATGAAAATATTCTTCATGGTAAGAGATGAGGAGGTGAAATGTTTCTTCTCTGAAGAAAGAGCATGTTGTGGTGAGCCTCTGTCACATATTTTTGCACATGCAACCTTGGTTATATATTCCAGTATTCAATAATGCCACTGCTGAATTCTTCCTATATTGAGAATAATGTTATCCTCAAAAAATAAAACTGAAGTGCCCAGAAGCCACTATCCCATCAAATCAGGTAAGGTCACATAATGCTGTATAAATCTGTGCTAGTATGTAAAGGTGACAAATCATAAGGTGCAATAACGTGATGCTTCAGCTTTTAGCTGTAATGCATCATGTGATACACTTTAAAGTTGTTGCTCGTCTGGGTACTGCTTGTTATGGCCAAAATTAAAGGGAAAAGAGCTGGGCTCAAAAGAAAGAGGAGGTAATTGTAATTTTTATGCCAGAGGGAGAAACCTGCAGGACTTCTGGCTGGACCATTCTCTGAGAACAAGAAGTTTATGCAGGCTGATGCTGGACACTGGGCAAGCCTTTGGCAGAGAGGTCTCATGGAGGTTGCTTGATAGAGGAATGACAGCAGGAATAGCAAACCCCTTGGGCTGAAAATGGGGGGGGGGGGGGCATAGATTTGGTCAGGCTGGATTGATGGGCCTTAGCTCATCAGTCAGTTGTGTGAGGTTTAACAAGGTCAAGTTCTGGGTCCTGCACTTGGGTCCCGACAACCCCATGGAATGCTACAGCCTTGGAGGATAGTGGCTGGAAAGTTGCCTGGCAGAGAAAAGATGTGGGGATACTGTCTGACAGTCGGCCAAACATGAGCTAGCAGTGTGCTTAGGTGGCCAAGAAGGCCAACAGCATCCTGACCTATATCAGGGATAGTGCAGCCAGCAGTAGTGAAGTGATTATGCCCCTGTACTCTGCAGTGGTGAGGCTGTACCTCAAATACTGTGTTCAGGTTTGGACTCTTCACTGGAGTGTGTCCAGAGAAGGATAACAAAGCACCAGCTCTAGAGAACAAGTCTTAGGAGGAGCAGCTGAAAGCATTGACATTATTTAGAGTCTGGAGAAAAGGAGGCTGAGAAGGCACCTTATTGTTCTCTACAACTACCTGAAAGCAGGTTGTAGTGAGGTGGAGGTCACTCTCTTCTCCTAAGTAACTAGCAATACAATGAAAGGAAATGGTCTCAAGTTACACCAAGGGTGGTTTAGTTTGGAGACTCGAAAAAATCTTTACTAAAGAAGTGGTCAGACGTAGCTGGAGATGGTGGAGTCACTATCCCTGGAGTTGTTCAGAAAACGTGTAGACGTGGCACGCTGGGATGTGGTTTAGTGGGCATGGTGGTGTTGGGCTGATGGTTGGACTTGATGATCTTAGAGGTATTTTTAACCTTAATGACAGTGCGATTATGGGAGGGAGATGTGTGTTGGGGGTTGCTAATGCCTTTTATTTTTAATGGTCTGATAATTCCAAATTTTAAAATGAAGCTGTTGAAAGCAGTTCTTGTGCAAATGAATCATAAATATATAGCAATTTCAGGTGCCTGACAAACTGCATTATAAATCATAGTTAGAAACCCACGCCCGTGGAAGATTTCTGCTGGTTTTATTCAGATTGCTTTCAAGCCTCACTTAAGAACCTGGTTTCCTAAATGTTTTCAAATGCTACCTTCTCATATATGTTTTCGTTGTTGTTGAACAGCAAACCAAAATGGTGTGAACAGAATAATTATGATATTAATATTTCCTCCCTGCAAGCTCTATATTCCTATTGGTTCTGCTGATAGATCTTCAGTCTGTAGAATGTTAGAACAGCAATTTGAACAGTTGCCTTCTCTATTGCCTTCTTCTGGGAGTCAAGGTATTTGAGCATGTTACAAATGCTGTCTGCTATTAAGATGACCAAAACATAGATTTCTGGACTAAATTAATGTGCGTTCATTGGAGGAGTCCTATGGCCACAATAGTGAGTGCAGTCTTGTCTTCTAGCATAAAGGCAGCCCGTCCTGGCAGGGAATTGTGGCTTCCCACCCCTCACTCCCTGCATCTCTATGCAGCAGAGTGCCACCTGCATCAAAGGCATGGCTTGACATATTTTGAAGAGAGTCTTTAATTCAGTTGCAGTGCAATCCTTCTAGCCCTGCACCGATGGGTTTTACTGAGGGGAGGAAGCCTGTCTCATCACAGCTGTAGCTCCTGCAGAGCTTTCTGCAGGAAGATGAGACACACCAGCCTGCTGGTGGGATGATCCACTGCCTGAGCAGAGCTTGTCTTCACAGCGTCTGCCAGAGAGAGATGGGTGCACAGCAGCGTGTGGGAATGGTAGGGAGTACCAAGATGCTACAGATCCTGAAGGAAGCAGGCCCTAGCTTCTGGTGGATGGTGCATGCTGCATTTTTGACAGCTACTGGAGGAATAACTTTTCCTTTGGCTGAATTTTGCTGTGGCCAGCCAGTCTGCCTATGCTTGGGCAAGTGCTCTAAAGTGGTAGATTTAGACTAGATATTAGGAAGAAACTCTTTACAGTGAGAGTGGTGAGACACTGGAACAGGTTGCCCAGGGAGGCTGTGGATGCCCACTCCATGGAGGTTTTCAAGGCCAGGTTGGAGGAGGCTTTGAGCAACCTGGTCTAGTGAAAAGTGTTCCTGCCCATGGCAGGAGCGTTGGAACTAGATGGTGTTTAAGGTCTCCTTCAACCTAAAACATTCTATCAATCTCTGAAGTGCACACTCCAGTGGTTGATCTGCATTGCTTTGATCATCCCAACCAAGTCAATCCTGTCCATATGCAGATATTAGTAAGTCAAGCTGTGTCATCCTTCTGCATTTCATTTAATAGTTTCATGTTTTTCTGACAATCAGAAGCAACCCTCTTGCTTCGAATTGGCTCTTTTGCCTATTGCATGTACAGTTTCAGAAAAGCATCATTATTTCAAATCTTTCTGCTTTCTTCTTTCTAACTCTGAGCAGAAAGTGCTGGTGGTGGGGTGGTTTAGAGGCACGCAAGCATGCCTGCTGGGAATTGAGCTGAGGTGGGGCAGAACAAGTTTTCAGATGTAAGCTGATCTCAGCACGAGCCTGGGGCTAGTGGGGCTTCCTCTTACAGGTGAAAGGTTTTAGTGTGGTAATGAGTCCTGTGAGCATTCGCCATTCTTCTTCCTACCTTAAATCACTGCTACACGAAAAGTACATTCCTCTTATGCCATTTTTCTCTATATCAAACAAAATTATTTTATCATAAAGTTGAGGGGAAAAAAATCCTTTAAATTATTGTGTCAGAGGGCATCACACAGATAGTTTGTCAATAAAGACACATGAAAGATTGGGGCCATTTGTCTCTGTGTTACTCAAAAGCTATCTCTCTGACCACAGATAATACATGCATGAGGAACATCTTTTTGATCTCTTGTTAGGTTGCATGGTTGACACTAGAAGATGCAAACACTGTTCCCAACTCTGCTGCCTTTCTGGTGCTGGGCAAAGCTCCCTGAGGTGCTTCGGAGCACAAGTGGTGCTCTGTCACGTTCCCCTCTAAGACCCTCAGCTGGACTATGCTGAGAATTTATTTTCTCCTTGCTTCTTTCTGGGACACTGGAGTCCAGTGAGAGCCTAGTGGCCACATTTGCACTCGTGGAACTTTAGACTTTGATGAAAAATAAATTTTAGAACATCATCCCCTTCACTCTGAAAGATGAGCAAGTGAAATCACAGGATAGCTTTTAAAAAGGGAAGTAGTAGATCGTGCGTCTCCCTAACTGTCCTATCTCCCAGAGTGCTGAGAGATTATTTCAGTTGCTTGTACTCTAAGCTAGAGAAATACTGTAAATAATATTTTCTGCAATTAATAGGCCACACTGTTGTATGGGATTAACAAACCCTTCTGATTTAACAACCCAAGTATTTGGATTTTTTTTTCCTTTTAATTTTAAAAGGTGGATGTGACTATGAAAAAGATGGGTAGTAACTTTTCATACTTAGAAGGTATTTTTTTTTTCATGATCTGCATTGAAATTTTCATTGTATTTGCATTAATGCATGAAATCTGATGTTCTGTCAGTTTAATGACCATGGCAGTGTTGGATTAAGAGCTGAACTTGAGTTGATGTTTAAAAGTCTTTTCTGACCAAAATGATTCTTGGATTCTACACAGAGTCTGCCATAAAAAGTTGTTTTGCCTGTAGACTGTGTGTTAATTTTTATTGAAATAAGTGTTCCTTCTAGGTAAACGTCTTGGTCCTACACATTTATTTACTTATTTAAAGAAACAGTGCAAGCAAATTCAGTTAGAAAACTAAGAGCAATGGTGAAAGTGATGAAAAGTGCATTGTTTCTTCTTCATTACTTATAGAGGGGGGGAATGTAGGATTGTGTTAGTGCTCTGAGACCATCTCAGATAATTAAATGATGGAGGGAGGGAGTCAAATGCTACAGCTAAGCAGATGGTGTTCATGAATCTGTCTGTGTAACACTTCCCACACCACAAAGTGGGTGGAAGGACGGGGGGTAGTCCCGGGTTTGGGCTGATCCCTCCCCCGGGAAGAAAATTCACAACACAAACCCCCCTACTTTTTTGAAAGTCAGGGAAAGATGAAATTGTATTTTCTTATAATATAAGTATAACAATGTAA
Source organism: Pogoniulus pusillus (assembly GCF_015220805.1). Taxonomy (NCBI): domain Eukaryota; kingdom Metazoa; phylum Chordata; class Aves; order Piciformes; family Lybiidae; genus Pogoniulus; species Pogoniulus pusillus. The sequence continues at coordinate 26,206,573 of NC_087272.1, forward strand.
AGAGAAAAATAATAACTAGAGAAGGAAGGAAGGGGAAAAAAAAGAAAACAATACAATAACCTTAAGGGAGATGGGGAGGGGGTCAAGCGGCGGCGAAGCAGCAGAAGCAGCAGGAGCCAAAACAGCAGCCGGGGAAGATAGGCGAAGCTGCAGCAGCAGAAGCCAGCGGGTGAAGGGGGAGAACAAACTGTGCTTCTAGACATTAAGTTCTTGATGCTCCAATGAAATTATATTAATTTATCTATTGTTGCCATTTATGTGGCCTATCCCTGGAATGTTCATCTCTCCCCTATGTCTGACCTAGAGGATCAGCTCAAACGGCCACACTTTTCTACACTGGCACAAAGGCTGCACCAGGTACAGCACCAGGCTGTCTGACACCAGTTGTGAGCATTCTTGCTCAGAGCTCTGCTTTCCTGCACCTATCTGCTTCCTTCTTTCAGACTTCAGACTCTAGGCTGCTCCTGACGAGTCTGCTGTACCCACGGTCCCACTGAAGTCTTTGGGACTGCAGGAATATTTGTCGCAAGAGGAGTTGTTTGGAGGTCAGTAGTTTATTCAGGGAGGCTCCTCTGTTCGTCCCCACAGTAAGATACCTGTAGAAGTGAAAATGTAAAGGAAGTCTAATTTGTAACAGGCTGATCCATGCAGCCATCGTGCAGGGATCTTTTCAGCATGTCCTGGTCTGTGAGGGCACTGATCAGCACGCCCTGCATCACATTTATATCCTGGCAATTCAGAGCATCTACCAAAAATGTCTTGCTGTACTTTGAGGTCTCTTGCCAGTAGGAAAAATTACACTGACTACTGCTAATCTTAGATTCACTTTGCTTGTGGTACCAGAACACAGTGAAGCTTTTGCTAGTGGGTCAACAATGTAAAAGCTCTTTGTCCAGAAAACATGTCCTAGGAGGTGGCTACCAATAGACTCTGCAATTGTAAAGCTGGTTAGCGACGGCTGAAGGCAGTAACATCACTGTAATTTCAGACAAAATAATTTCTAGTGATTTTCAGAGGGTTAGATGGTCAGACACTGACCTTTCTTTTCTGATTTCAGCAACTAACTTGTCAGCTGAAGTATTTCAATTATTTTCCCAACACTGTATTTATACATAATTGGATTTTACATGCTCGGAAAGGCTGTGGTTTCTTTTTGTGCCCACAAGATAATGAGAACAATCCTAAGGGAGGATGAGATGATCTAAGAAGAATCTTTGTTTTTGAGGATAGTTCACATGACAGGACTCACTGATGCACAAATAGTCCCTGTTGCTTCAGGACCATATGACAGTGGCTTCATCAAGCATGATACAGAGTTTTCATAGAGATTGCATCAAGTGTGGGTAGTGAACAGGGCAGATGCAGCAGTTCTTGGATACTGCAAATACTTACAGGCTCACTTCCCTGCCCTGGAGGACCCAGATCTCCAAGCCAGTGAGCAGGGTAGCTAACTTTGTCATCCCCTTCAGCCCTTTCTTGAGCTGCAGTGTTAGACACCAGTCAACTCCCTGGCTCCCGGAAGGGTCAGCTGTGACTCTGTCATTAAAGGAGAACACACGGTAATTTGAGGATATAACTTGATCCCTTGATGTTCTGTGTGGGTAGCAGTGTCTACTGTGTATATAATATATGCATAACATATAATATAGCTGCCACTAACATAAGGAAAGTTTCTTTTTTGCAAATACTTGAATAAATAAACAAGTTCAGCCCACATAAGTCAGCAGACCAAGAGTGATAACTCACTGGCCATCTGCTTCTCATTGCAACATTGTTTTCATTGCCTGCTTTTGGAAACAGAAATGTATCACAGAGAGCTTCAGTTTGCCATCTTCAGAGAATTCAGTTGTCATAGTCATCCTTGGGAATGATGAGCTATTATGCTTTGTTTCTGACCATGAAAATCATCATATCCAAGAAAAAGTTGACTTCCAAGGAAGTCAAAGGGTGAAGTCATACATGAGCTATGAACATTATTTACCCTACCTGCCAGAATAACTGTTTTGTTACTGGAGTTACTTATTTTTAATCTAAACCCAGTAATTCCCTTTTTTTTTGGTACGTGTTGAACCATAACTTGTGCAGGTATAGATTCAAACATGGATAAACCTAATTTGATTTCTTTGGGAGCATTCAGTACCCTGTAACTTGCCTCTGCCACTTGAGGGGTGTTCCTGCTTGCAATACCTGCACTCATTTGTATTCATGTTGCTGCATACATCTCTATAACTGACTCTAAAGCTATGCATCCTGCTTAGGAAAGCACTTGTGCAGGTCTTTCCATTAAAGGTGTGTAGTGCAGTGTTTGTCTTTGAGAGGGCAAAGATAGCCTGACCATTTTTTGAAATAGTTCTTGCTTTTGACTACTGAATTTTTCTCACTGTTGGTAACATGAGGTTTTAATTTCCTACCTAATTATACCAGAGGTGGTGGAATATTATTATTAGAAGATAGATATGGTGAAACTTATGTTTCTATCCACGCTTTCTCTTGGTCTGTTTGTTCCAAAATCAGTCTTTGCACTGATTTTCAAGGCATAGCAATCAGTTTTCTGAAGCCTTAGAGATAAACAGGAGTCTGTTCAGATGCCCTCTGATTCAAGATCTTACCACTTTTGAAGTGGAGTGCTCAACATCTCAATTTGCTGAAAGAAGTATCTGTGTTATTGTAGTCATGTGCTCAAAGATCAGTGTCCTTGTTTCTGTGGTGGTTTGTTGGTTGGTTGGTTTTAGTGAAACATAAAAATGTGTTGGAAACTTCTCTAATTGCTTACACTGAAACAAGAAGTGGAACTAAATATTTAAATGAGTTGTTGATAGAATACAGTTAGGAAAATAAAGATTATACTTTTATAATGTTAGTGGTATGTATCTCATTAAAATTGACAAGAAATGTGTGATTGAAAAAAGATTAGAATTGAATCATTAACAGTCCTTTGCATTCAGCTGAGGACAGAGAGTACTAGCAGTATTGTTTCATACTGATGTTATTTTTTCTTCTGTGGGATAAACCAGGCTAACTGACTATAGCTGATATTGCAAGCAATTTGAGTTAAGGCAAGCCTGAACTGTGTCTCTGAATCGTTGCTTCTGACTCCTGGGAAATTCTGTGGACCTGATCCCCTCTAATAATAAACTACAAGGGTTCATCTAAGGACACTTTTTAAGCTGCACACTTTGCTGAAGCCTGGGTGCAGGTTACAACTACCTGGAATTTGTTCTTGCTTGTTTTATAGGATTAAGGAGTCCAGTAGAGATCACTATGTAGTATTGATTTCTGCCATGACCGAATATGAGGAACAGGGCTATGTCCAGCAGTACTATTTTTCCTGCATACTTCAAAGGCTACACTGGCCTAAAGCAGTGTGTGAGGGCAGGGCCTCTGTTTCAGAAGACCCCCATCTTCTTGCTTTACTGTGATGAGCCAATATTGCCCGTGAAACTGAGTAATTGAGACGTTCTTCTGTGTTTGGCATATTATAAAAGACGTCCATGATCTGTAATTGTAGTTTTTGTGCTTGTTTTATCACCAAGAAACAATAATTCTTTTGCTCCCTTGCCTTTCTTCCCACCTTGCCAAAAGCATGTGATGTTTCTTGAGCTTGCTGTAACCTTTCAGTCCTTTTCTGTAGCTGAAACATTTCTGTGAACAGGCTTTGCCTCCTGTGAAGGTACTCAATATATCTAGAAGCAGAGGACAACAGCTTGTCAAATATGCACAGCAATGGCAATTTCTGTGGGCTGGACTACACTAATTTGCAAATAACCCAACATTAAACAGCTTGAATAACTTCAATTTGCTGGAGCCTGGTTCTTCAGGATCACCAGTGATTTAACCATGCACTTGCTGCTGGCTGGAGCACCTGCTTCTGTTAACCACCATATAATTAATGGGTTTTTTAAACTCTTGATGCCTTTCCTGAGGCTGAAGTCCAAAAGCTCCTCAGATCGCAGACATCACTGTGGCAACTGGTTACATTTCTTTCCAACTACATAATCTGGACAAAGCTGTGGATGTCTGGTGGAGTGTCTAGCCAGAAGCTGGTATGAACTGGGCACATGAGACCTTACAAGATGAGCAAAAGAAATGCAAGTTCTTAAAAATGAATGTAAAACTAATTTATCGTTGAGTTTAAGATACCCAAATGGGGAAGGAGATTAGTTGTGTGCTCAGGGTGGGGCAGGGGTCAGAACAACCCTGTTTACATCCAGGGGAATGCAGTCAAACAGAAGAACTTGATCACTTATCAACAGTTTCCAACCTCAAAGCTCATCACTTTCAACTGAAGTATGCGTCAGTGGCAGGGCACCATTGTTTTTACCTGCTCCCCCTCCCTGCAAACGACCCTCTCACAGTTCTAAGTGACAGTACTTCTTGGCAAAGTTGGTGTGCTAAACTGATTTTTCAATTATTGCTATTAATTTATTTTTTACCTACTTTGAACATCTCATCCTCCTGTATAAGTGCCTGCATTTGTTGAGAAAAAATGCAGTGTAGAAAAGGCTTGTTAGTTTATGGGGCAAGAGGGGATAAACCAAGTCTCACAATCCTAGATCCTTTTGTGTTCACTGGAAGGCTCTTGGCAAAAAGCTAGCTGGATTTCCAGTGCAGCAGGGAGCCATGCTGGCTTCTATTGAAATAATTGGGCAGATGCTACAGGAGATTATGCAGTGAAATCTATATGTTGCTTTTGAGTGTCTGGGGTTTTGATAATTGCTGTAAAACTGTTTATTAGGTATATAATTAGTCTTTCCAGATAAGAAGTACAATATACATTGGAGAGATTTATAAGAGCTAAAAGATAAATGCATGTGTATATTGGCTGCCGTTTACAGCACTAATTTGTGTGTTTTGTTTCATTCCTGAATTTTACTTCAAAAGCTTCAGACAATAGAGGATTGAGATTATGGTGGCTGAAAGCAAAGCAAGCGAGAAATGTATTTGAAAAGACTGCATATGATATCCGTTCCTTTCATAAGGAATATTTCCTTTATGACCTCCTCCTGCTTTGTATTTAACATTTCAAAGAACTTTGTGGGACTGTTTGTAGGCTGTGTCTTCATGAAGCCAGTAGCCAAGGATTTAAAGTATTGTCATCACTGGACTGAAGCTGAAAACTGCAGGTGGTTTTAATCCCAGAGTGGGAGGCCTGGGTGCTTAAACTCAACCTTTTGTGTTCAGATTAGGAGTGCAGGAGGATGGACTTAAGGGGTGTTACTGAGAGTTTTTTTTTTCCTTGGCAGCTCAGTAATAGCATAAGGCTTTGGAAATACTTTTTTTTTCCCAATTATTTGTTATTTCAGTAATTACTATGTGGTGGGTAGAAATCCATAGAGCTCACGTTTAAGTACCATAGCAGTGACGCAGAGATGTGGGCAACAAAAAGAGGTGCTCCCGGGACAACTAAGGGCACTTAAATTTCTTCTGATGTAGTCAATAGACTATACCAGACTATTGCTGCAGTCCTAGGTGACTCTGTTTACTTTGTTGTGGTTCCATCAGCTAGAATAGTAGTAAGATTCATCTATGGAGAGGAAGTGAGACAAAAATAATTTGTCACTAGCGTCATGCTCTGACAGATCTGAAGTCTGCCGGTGTTGAAGGCAGATTATCCCATCTACCTTACACTGTCTGAGAGATGGAAGGGTTTTCAAACATCTTCCCCATCAAGCAAGAGATCAAAGGCAACTTGCTCAGCACTTGCATGTGGAGTTGTTTTTACTTTCTGTTAAAACTTAAGAAATGTTTGTCCTGAATATTTGTTAATTCCTGGAATAGCTGGGGGTAAAGAACACTTGAAATTTGTATGTACAGAAAGATGATGACTCTTTTCAAGAGTTTGAGGTGAGCACCATGACTAATAAGATTTACCACAGTTGGCTTGTGTAGATATTGAGTTCAGCTCCACAGTCATCAGTTTTAATGAAGACTAAAGACTTTTTCTAGCTTTTCATTTTGTACATGATTGTTTTTTTCACATAGAATCCTAATGGCTGGGAAAGTCACTTTCTTGTAAATTGTTTCACTTAAGATGCTTGCTTCTTTGGAAGAGATCCTTTTTAGATTTCCAGAAATACTAATTGTAAGTGGTTCTCTCTGCCTTACAAAAAAAGTCATTATGATATGGAAAACATTTTGAGAGAAACCTTATTCTGTGCCAGTGCTATTCACTTACTTTAAAGGATGTAAGTAGGCTGCCATGGTGGGAGTGAGGAGTATGCTTTTCTGAATTGAAGAGGAGATGTTTTCTTTATCTTTCTAATTTGATTGTAGTTTACTTTTCATAATGTCATTATTTCAGTTTGGTTATTGCAATCACTGTCCTTTGTAACAATGAACACTTTTCTTCTAACCTCCATGTGTTTCTCAGCCATGACTCTGGTAGGATGGTTGTAGGTTGCAAAATTCACACCAGAGACTACTCTCTTATATCCAGTGTGATGCTCAAGTGCTATCTTAGAAGCATTTCACTAAGGTGAGGCTTTGGGTGTTGCTGCCTTCTGCTTAGCTCCACAGAGGAATTAAAGGTCTTACACTGACCTTCAGAGTATATGGAAGGTAGCAGTGTACTGCTGAATTTGAATCTTTCTTTGTATTAAAAATACAAATTAATTACTAACAAAGCATTCAACAGCCATCTAGTAATATAGAAGGATATATTAAAAAAGTAATAGAACTCCCTGTGGTTGATACCTTTACTTTAACAGATTGCACTGTTATGCAAGGCACCACTTAGACAAAAATTATTTTGTTGGGCTTGTCTCCATCTTAATAATTTAACTTTCTTACAAGGTCACAGGAGAACTTTGAGACCCAGTGCTATAAAATGCTTTTTTCTTGTTGTTTTACTAGAATGCAAAAATCTCTGCACTCAGAAGAAATGCTCAGAACAACCTCTACAGAGAGGCAAATGCAAGTGGTGCCTTCATAAACCTTTATCTGAACAGGTCCATGGGAAATTGTCTCTGGGTTAGTGTCAGGACTTCAAAGTCCAGCCAAAGGTGGCAACCATCTGTGGTAACAAGGAATAGGCAGGGTAGCTTTCCCAGGAGTGGAATCTTCCTTCTGACAAGCACTGCTGTGACATCAGGAGAGAACAGAGAAGCTCCAGGGTCCATGAAAAGCATGAGTATAGAGTACCACTTTCATGGGAACAAACTGACTCAGCAACACTGCAGTCTTGTCCAGAGAACATACAGGCTGATAATTTTGCATTGATTTTCCTTTAGATCAGACAGGTATTGAGCCACATAAATTCTGGCTGTTTCAAACTTCTCTGAAGTTCTTTTCCTGCCCAAATACTAGTATATACCAATGAGACAGAATCTGAATCTAAGGCTGCAATAAAATAGCCAAGAAGCAATTAAATTGCTTTTCTGTGAGGTGATAAATCATTTTTTTCACCCTTGGTTTTGTCTCTTGCCTGCATTCTCTTCCCAGTGATGGGTGGGAAGCATATATTTTCAGTGCTTAACCACTATTTTGAAAGCTTGTGTAATATAGAAAGCTTTTTGCACATATGGAAGTAAATTCATGACAGGAGGTAGTTTACAAAGGGTGGAGTAGCCTATTTTCAGGCTTCCCAATATTTCTAAGGTTGAGATCTCTGCCTATTATAAATGCTATATATATATAAAATATGCTTACTATATTGCACAGCTGTATAAGCAAGAATTTTGAGAGGGTGGTTAGTACTGTGTTGCTCAGCAAATGCTCTGTGGAGTTATAGCAGCTGCTGGGGTTTAGCTCCCTTGGTATGCTGCTTTGATTTTTAAGACAGCTCATCAAATACGTTCATGGTCCTGTTTGCAGATATGCCTGTGGTACTTTGTTCCATCTTGTGTATGGTGAGCAATTCTTCTAGACAAGAATTCAGAGTTTAATATACTGACTAATAATACCATGGAACACACAAAACACTGCCCACTTGCTACAGCCAAGGACCTTATTTTCTTTCTTAGTGGATTTTTCTATTAAAGATACCAACCTGGCATGCAGAATCTGCTTATTGTTTGTGTCACTGTAGCTCCCTAGAGCCCAAAAGCCTACTCATGTTTGATGCCATCTTTGCAATCTCATGAAATGTTACACCAGCATAAACCAGAAACATAGGCTCTGTGGAGGAATGGAAAGAGACACAAAGATGTGTGAATTATTCTTTAAAAGCATCCATAATGGCTTTTGCTGATGGTGGATCTACATTGGCTACTTACTTCTCACTCCATTTTTCAACTCCCAGAGCAGAAGGATAGGCTGTCTTTCTAACTTACAGTACAGCTGGCCCCCATCAGTATGTTACTTAAATACCAGGATACTAATGATATGTGATACCAGTGGAAAATAAGAAATTTGAAGCCAGCATTTTTGGCACATCTCTTACTACTATATCCTTTGGAAGAGCAGCCAGTGAATGAATTGAGCTGCTGTAGCTCCACTTCTCCAAGTTTTTGAATTCTGTAATATGTAAGAGGTTTAATAAATGCTTGCCTGTGTGAAAATCCCTGTAGGACTCATGGTTTGCCTCCCTCTCCAGTTAGCTTTGTACACCAAGGAGTTACGAGTCCAGCTTCCATCTGTTTTAACTAAATGGCTTTGAGTTGATGGTAGTAGGAGAGAAAAAGCATGCATGAGGGCAAAGGCTGTGCCCTGCAGCTTGTGTGTTCCTTTTGGTGTGCTGGTACGATTTTAGGGAGTCTTGGGTACCCAGATTTAAAACACTTCTGTATCAATTGTCTCCTGTGCAGAGGAAGCCCAAATGCAATCAGAAGGTTGGGCATGAAAAAAAAACACAACAGGGGAACCTTTCTTCTCGTAGCAGAAGTAGGCCTTTCCTAAAAGTCATGGAAGTGAAAATAAATACCACGGCACATAAGCCAGCACACAGAAAAAGGAATTGGTGAGCTACAGCATGTGTGCAGCAGCAGTACTGCATTCCTGTCATCACACATTCCCGAAGCATAACAGTGAGAGAAATATGATCCAAAACTAGTTGAGGAGGTGCTGTAGTTAGGCCAGTATTACTACCATAGTACAACACAGCCCAATAGCCTTCCAGGGTTAAGAGTGAAGACTCACTTGTCATAACCTCATTTTCCTTTTATTTGGAAGGTTTTTCATTTGCATCTTTGCCCTTGAATTTTTTCCTTTCACTTTTTGCTGGAGTTTCTCTAATGCTCTATCCAAAGAAAGAGGGTTGTCTGAGCAAGCCAAACTTTTTCCCTGCCAACAAATCTGTCAAGAGATGCTGCCTTATTTTGTGACCTGGACCACAAGCATAGATGTAAGTTCTTGGCTTCTTGCATATTTGAGTAACAACAAGTACTAGTGAAAGGTGACAAATTAATAGTGTCAGAAGTTGAAGGGCTGCTGTGAAAGAGCATGTGCCACATGATGAGTTTTCTGGTTTGTTCTTACCATTATATCTGATTGCAAAGATCTGGAAGAGAAAAATAGTACTTTCTGCAGCCGAGGGCAGTTGCTGCATGTTGCCAGATCTCCTTAACCAGTAAGAGATTTCACAAAACAATCTTTTTTAGGGTCTGAGTTCTATACATTTGTTAATACAGAGACACAAGAATCCATGCATGAAGACGGTGAATTTATGCAGTGGGCAACTTTCTTCCTTCATAGGTTTATCACCATTAGAAATGCAAATATTTTCTTGGCAAGAAAGCAGAGCTGTAGATCTAGTAAAGCCATGTATTGTCAAGGCCTGTAATATAATACCTGAGTTTGGTGTTTGTATCAGGTTCTTAATTACTTCTACCTCTTCTCGCATTCAACTTTCCTTCTCCCTTCTGCTTTTCAGATGCTTATACTATGGCTTTTTTCCCCCTCTCTTTGCTATCTGTTTATTCCTTTCTGCTCTCTCTTGCCTGCTCTCATGAGCCCTGCATTTTCTTTCCAGCATCTCACAGCATCGTACCTCCACCTTTTAAAAAGCTGCAGAATTTGCTGTTTGTTTTCACAGACCACAAAATTACCCTCTGCGCCTTGTTTTACCTGGCGCCAGTGACTGTGGCCTTCCTTAGGGCAAAGTCTCTCCTGTGTCCCGGTAATACCACCGCTAATTGTAGCCTTTGTTTCTGGAGCTGGGGGCCAGGAAAGGACCCTTATAGACCTTGAGAGAATGAAGCCACGAGGCTTTGTGCCAAGCAATTTGCATCTTGACACTGTTGGTTCTCCTGGTAGTGTTGGATGCTTGTCAGGCAACAGCTCAGCTGACAGTAAGAAAACGAAGCCCTTTCAATTTCCTCACTGCGAGGCAGCCAGTTGACTATGTGCAACAAGCAAGGTAGTGACAGGTTAAGGAAGAACCCAATTTTTGAATGCACAGCTTGAAAGACAATTACTTTAGAGCTGTACCTTGTCTTCGCAAAGCAGGGGACTGCTTTTCTTCTTGCATGTCTTATTATTTTGTCACATTTATTTTAGTGCTTGCATTGAATGTTTATTTCATTTGAAAACCTCTTGCTAGTTAAGCTTGAGGTGGCAAGAATAGCCCACTCTGCAACTGAACCTGTCACTCTTCCCTATGGAAACTTTGTCCTGGGGAGGAAAAAGGAAGTAGGCCTAATTGAAGCTTGAAATACTCTGCTACGTGAGAGCGATTACTATTTATGCACAGGTACACATCCAAATATATATATATATAAACATAATATAATACAAGATAATATAAATATATACAGCTCACCAAATTGTATTCTGCTCATAATTGTTATTTTCCAATTGAGGAAAAATAAGCCTATGAAATGGAAGCCAGGACTCTTGAATTGTAGCAGTGTATTTGCCACTGATTTCCTACACTTTCCTAAGCCAGTTATGTCTTTTGCTGTTTTCCATTTATAAAATGGGAACAGACCTGCTTAGTAACTAATAAGTGTTTATGAAGATCAAAGGCCATAGATATCTCCAGTAATATTTCCCTTCTCATTTTTAAAAGATAACACAGGTTTTCAAAAGCTAAGATTTTGAACTGCTTTTCCAGAAGCCTTCAGGTTCCCTATGAATTTGAACTGTAGCAGGGTTGTGATAGAAAACTTGAACACATTCTCTGCGATGTCATATATATACCTAAGCTTCTTCTTTGAAATTCTTAATGTTAAATCAGTGCCTTTAAATTGGCTACTATTATGTTGCCTATTCCTGATAAGAAATTGTTAGGTTAAGAGAGAAGCAGGATGCCTATTTTTTTGTTTAGTTCAGACTTTTTTTTCCCTATGGTCTCTTCATCCAAAACTCACCTCTCCCCCTAGTAATTCAAGAAAGAGATGGTACATGTTGGACTTAACAAACTGTAAAAAACAAATGTTTTATCTGATTCTTAGCAAAAAGCTTTCCTTATAGGAAAGGAAGAAAAAAAAAAAAGAAAAAAGGAAAAACCAACCACAATAAAACAACACCAAGTGAAAGTGAAAAACAAGTGAAAAAATGGAAAACAAGTGAAAAACAAAAGAGCTGAGTGTGAATATAAAAAGAAAAGAAGACAGCAAAACCTTTTTCCTATTCATCGTGATAGCAAGTGATCAGATTCTTCTGGAAGAAGTATTCCATATTTCTTTTTACAGTTAGGCAAAACTTTACCAATGACTAACAGGTAGACAATTTTGTTTGTAAGTTAAAGCAACATTTCCCCGTGGTTTCAGACAAAGAAAATTGATCCTCTCTGCCCCTGTCAGAAATGTTGGATTACACAGATTAAACACCATATTTTTATTTACTTCAGACTGTGTTTCTAAGGCTGCTGTACTGGTCACTAAGTAGAACAGACATTTGTAGCTGGGACTGCTTCGTTCCCTACCCTGCTTTTGTATAGCTGAATGAGTCCACACAAGTATTTTCTTTTGTCTAACCCCTCCCCCCAAAACAAAAGTAATTTCAAATGTCTAAGAATAAAATATTGTGGGTTTTTTTTTAACTCTCAAATTTTAGCTTTCAGTTCATATGAAGAAAATGATTTTATTTCAGTTTAGCCACTGAAGCAAAAAATAAATTACACCCACAGTTCTAGCTCTTTCCCCAAAGGAAACAGACAAGACTTAAACTTGGTCTTTAATTATGTATTTCATTCATCCCACTAACAACACTTGACTTCAAACAATGCAAAAGCAGAAGTAAACTTGCTCTGAATTCCTCTTTTCAAAGAGAAGAACTCTTTCAGATACCATATTGGAAAACTTTGAGCAGAAACCAAACAAGATAACTATGGGAAGACTGAATATGAGTTCTAGCTCACCACAGGAATAATGTCTCAGTACTGAGGAGGCTTCCAAAAGTGCTTTTTAAACAAATCTCCCCACATTTGTAAAGAGCAAGTTGACTTTGCTAGATGGACTGCTTACTCCTCTTGTTCTCAACATCCCCACCTCCATTTTAATATGAAAGTGACTTTTTGTAGTTGTAGGAGCAAATTATTGCTCACTTGAAATGATCACACAATAAAAATGGGTCCTGTTGTTTGTGCTCAAAACTATGAACCAATCTCATCCCAACAATCAAGAAGCAAATGGTGTCATCTGTTAATTTTATGTACTGTATTATTCTCACAACAGTTCCAGCAGGTGTACAAATTAAATCAGTCAAAACTACTTGAAAGTCTTCTGTGCGCTGTTACTGGTTCATTGGCGCACAGCAAATTGCTCAAAAAGAATTGGGATATCTGTGCTTTACCTGACAGCTTCAGAGCTATCCCTGTGTTCCCTGTTTTTTTATTTGATACTTCTTGGAATAGCTCTGAATCTAAATTCAAGTGTTTTCAGTTGGAAATAATGCAGAAAGTCAATGTAAGGTTTGCTGGGGTCTTGTTTCCTTCCCCCCCCCTTCACGCTTTTTTCTGTCTTTCTACTTCTTGACCTCATTTTTTCTTCTCATTGCTTATTCCTGTTTGTCTCTTGTCTTTTTTTTTAATAGAACAAATTGATATCTAGGGCTGTGTTTAGAGAAAGTTTGAGTTTAGTTCAGCTAGAAGTTCAAGTTAGCTGCCCAGTTATACTCAGTTGCTTCTTGGAATTTAATTTGCTTTGCATCTGGTAAAATAGGTAGAAGAGTTAAGTTTGACTTGGCTGGGTAGTGCTAACCAATCTACCCCAGCCTGTTTTTCTGATGGAAAGTTGAATGATTATAGAAGTTCTCCATACATTTTCTTTTCTGGTCTGAGGGTGAAAACATGCTCTATTATAAGCTTTGTGTAGGTCTATGAGTAAACTGATAGATGAGTAAGTTGCACGATGGAAAATGTGTTTTTGAAGTGGAGCTCTCGGCTCATTTTTTTGCTCATTTTACTTTTTGCTGTTGCTATCAGAATACAAAGTATCAATGGAAAACCTGTCATGCCTGATGGCTCTTTGCACAGTTTGAAAGAGATGAGGCTGAGAAAGGACCCCATAACCTGTAAATGTCAGCGTTCTTGCTGGGTTTCACTCATCTAACTGTACCTCACATGAAAGGGATGCCTGCATGTTAAATCTTGAATCATTCTTTGGTGTATGTTCTGCCTACAGCAATAGAGCCAGGTGAGCCAAGGTGGGTACTGAAGTGATTAACCCAAAGCTATGCAGCAAGGCAGCAAAGGAATAATGTCTCAAGATCATGTTTGGTTATTTCATTGATAGTCATCCTCTTACTAGTTCACTGCTATGGAAATTTTTCTGTTACTGACAAAACTAGAGTCCTCTTCTTTTCCATGCTCTTAGAAATGTGACACAACCCGCTCTAAGAAAAGTTAACCACTTATAAAAATGTAAGTTATCTACTGGCAACACTTAGAAATTTCTGCATTGCAGTTGTCTCCTCTGCTACTGCTGGCACCACTTGATGTCAAATGTGCTCGTAGCTGTCCCTTAATACCATCTGCCTGTCCCTAGGGCTGGACCACCGTTTCTCAAAGACTCTGCTTCCCTGATGGCCTGGCCCAGTTCAAGAGGACACCATGGGCACAGGTGCATGTACCCCTGTGGTGAGAGGTTAGGCCACCCCCATCCCACCAGGAAGCAAGCCAGGTCGTCACGGGTACCCTCGTGAGGTGCGAGTTTTTGAAGGTGGTGGTGTGACTGACCAAGCCCTTCTTCGAACCGGGAAGCAGCAGCTCTTTGGGCACAGAGGGGAAAAGAAGGCGTCGCTGAGATAGGACGCGTCGGTGAACCCTGCGCTCCCCTTTCCTCCGCTGCATCCGTTCGCCCAGGGGTTGGCCTCGGGCAGCAGCGGTGCGCGAAGGGATAAGGAGAGATCGGGCCCCGCGGGCCTTGTCCCCGTAGTCGTCCTACCCTGCTGCCCTTCGTCGCCCTACGGGGCCGTGTGCGCCGCTGCCCCCTCCTCACTGGCTGCCGCGGGCGGCACCTGGAAACTGACGGTGCCGAGTGCTCGACGCTACGGTCAGCGACCCCCTGGTCCGGCCCTGGCGCTCCCCTGCAGGAGTCACGGCCGAGCAGGAAGGAAGGACGGAATAGAGGCGGAGCGGCAGGGCGCGGGCGGGAATCCCCCGCGGTACACGGGGCGCTGTAGGCGGGTGCCTGCGAACCGAGCAGAGCCCCGCACAGGGGAGCGCGGAGCCCGGCGAGACGCGCAGGCTGCGCCAGCACTAGCATGAGCCCGGGCGGCAGCGCGGCGCCTGGCGCTCCGGCAGCAGCTGCCCGAGGCGCGGCGGGGCGGAGGGAGAGCGGCGGGCGGGCCAGGCAGGCGGGCGGCGTGGCCAGCGGTTTCCCCGGTGGCCTCGCCCCCCGCGCCGGCCGCCCCTAGCGCAGAGCCAGCGGTGGTCCAGCCCCAGGGACAGGCGGACGAGGTTCGGGGGTCGGCCATGGCGAGATGCGATGTTGCCGACGAAAGCCGGCTGGTGCTCGCCGCTCCTGCACTGCAGGCTTGAGGGGAGCTGGGGGTGGGGGTGGGCGGGTGGATTGCGGCTGCTTCCGCCGGTCCCGCGGCGGGAGAAGCGCCTGCAGGCCCTCCCTCCTCTTGCTTTCTCCTCCTCCTCTCCTTCCTCCTCCTCCATCGGCTCCTCCCGTCGGGCCGGGAGCTGCCACCGCCTCCCTAGCGCCGGGCGCGCCGCGGTCGGGGTCGCAGCCGGCGGCCTCGGGGTTTTCCTCGTTTGTTTGGGCCTTTTGTGTTGCGGCTCACAGTTGGCTAAGCACGGCTGGGCTGAATCGGGCCATTGTTCGGGACCCCCGAGCTCCCACGCTGCACATCTCTCGTCCCCTTTCCCCCTCCTCGATCCCCCTCGTTTTTTTGCCTGAGAAACCACATAACGTGCCTTTCCTCCACGCGAATCTGGGAGCTGTAAGCCAGACCGATTGCAAATGAAGTGTAATGCATTGTGGGACGTGTGTAAAATTGGATCATTCGAGGGGAAGAAAAAAAAAAAAGGACGGGACCTGCGGCTGGCTGCCTAGAAGAGGTAGCGGCGAGATGTGCGCAGGCTGTGCCCCGGCGGTACCCGTGCTAGGCTGATGCCCGGCAGCGCGCATCCAGCGAGCTGCGAGGCCTGACCCATGCTGCGGCGGGAGGATTAGGCTCGGGCATCCTCAGGATGAAGAAGACGCGGAGTACGACCTTGCGGCGGGCCTGGCCTAGCTCTGACTTCTCTGACCGGGCCTCAGACCGCATGAGGTCCCGCAGCGAGAAGGACTACCGGCTGCACAAACACTTCCCACCAGCGTTTATTTCCCAGGCATCACGGGGCTACATGACATCAGGTTTGTAACATGATTTGCATGTACGGGAGAGCTTTGTTGCGAGGCTGCCGTGTGTCTGGCCGGGAAGGCTGTGTTTGTGGGTACTGAGGGGAGCCTGAGACCTGGAGCCTAAGTTGTTATGAATAATGCAAAAAAAAAAAAAAAAAAGAGAGAAGCATACATCCACCATTTTGTACCTCTGCAAGATTCATAGCAGGGCCCTCGCAATATGGTGTTTAAAGTCTGTTAGTCGAGTGAAATAAATAACATGGGAGAAACAGTCGCGCCTCTCTGTCGTGGAAGGGCAGTTAAAAATGACTAGGTGCGCAGAGCATGGAGCCCTTTGCTCCTTTTGTGCGTAAAAGCATGTGCTGGAGATTCACGGCTGCCCCACACATTCCTCTTTAAATGGACTTTACTGTAGTTCACTCACTGGGCTTTAGTGGGTTTTCCATTTTGGAAACGAGAAGGGTCACCTGTGACTGCAAAGGCTCTTGCCTAGTTGCAGGCTCTTGGGGTTTCAGCGGCGTGTTTCCGCAATGGCAAAGCTGGCTTTGGTGATAATGACTGTAAACACATTTGCATTTGTTGTTGAAGGTGTAGAAGGAGAGCAGACCTGGGTGTGTGGTAGAACATACACGTGCATGCATGTCTGTTTGTTGATTGCTTTCAAGGGAGGCCGTGGGGAAATAACGGACACTGCACCAACACGGCAAAGAGAGCGCAAACAAAACAAAAAACAGCAGAGGGAAAGCCAGGCACTGGGGAGAGGCTTGGCCTCCACGGGGTGCTGGTGCAATTTTGGAAAGCCTCAGTAACGTTAATGAAAGCTGCTCCATCATGAAATGTATTTTAATGGCCATGGAATTCAGACATTTCATAAACACCTCAAGGAAGACTTGAAAAAAGGCTGATAAAGAGGGGACTGGGGGATGAAAATCCTAGAAACCTCCTTTGTTGTTCTGCTGCTTGCTTACTGTGATGACCAGACATAACATTTTATTACTACGATGGCAAATTGCAATTTATCATGAAGGCACATTTTCCCTCTGAGGCTCAATTTAGGTTGAGTTGGCAGATTCCTTTAAAGGGGGAAAAGAACGGAGAGGGAGAAAGCGAAGGTATTTATTATGCATTAACTGAAAACGTTTCCAGACCTGTGCCCCGTCCCCCCCCTCCCCCCATTTCTGATGCAAAGGTCGAGCCAAAGATTGTGGTTGTCAGTTATATGCTCACTTTCCTATTCCTGGCTCTAATATCTCTTTAGTCAGGATTGGTTTCTCGTGTTTTAAAAATGTCTTGTGGCTGTTCTTTCTTTAACACCCGAGCACAAGGGATGCAATATGTATTTTACTGAAATGAAAATCAGCCTGTATCAGAATATCGTGCTGTTCTGGCAATAGCCACTTTGATTTTTCCCTGTCCTGGGAAGCCACATATTGAGAGGAAATGACAAGGATAATTTATGGCTTGGACAGCTGAAGAAGAGAATGGTGGTGGTGGAGGGGTTGTTTTGTTCCATTGGTGCTGCAGGACCTGAAAGCAGCTGGAAAGCCAAAGCTGTCCATTCCCTGAAGACTTTTGTTGTTGTGTGTAAGTACCCTGATATTCCCACTGCAAGGTAGACCGTGTCAGTTCTGTTGAAGTTGGTGCTTTAAGGCCTTTCTTTCAGTGTGGAAGCCTGTATTTAGAAGAGCTCACGTGAGCATTTTGTGCCATGCGGTGTGGGTTTTCTGCTTGGGTTTTTAATTCTTCAGGGAATCAGTCTGGCTCTGCAAAAGCTTTATCTTGGCAAGACTGGTACAATCCAACCAGACAGTCAAACACCAGCAATCTGCAGAATTAGAGGTGTCACCCTGCATTTTTTTGGCAGGTACCCTGCATGGTGGGAGGTATAGATTTGTAATCTGCTATGAATGCTTTAAAGTAATCTCCAGTCCCCCCAGAGTACCATGTTTATGAAAATATAGTGCCTTGATTTCAGTTGCAGCAGCTGAAGAAGGACAAATGGTGTGTTTGGTTTGAGTAATTTGCTAAAGTTGTAGGAGGGAGAATACATGGAAAATTAGAATCAGCAAATGTGCTTTGGATGGTTTGTGTTGCTATTTTGTTGTTGTTGTGTTGTTTTGGTTTTTAATTAGGCAACGACTTAGTAGGCTTTTAGCTGGAAATGCAATTGTTCTCTCTTGATGGATAGTTTCTATCCGCATTTAATTTTTAAAGGATCGTTGTCCACTGCCTTTCTAAATGTTAGTTTTGGGAGGAATGACTAGCGTATATAAACAGTCTTATTATTTGATGGAAGCTCTCCTTCCTCACAGGAAATCTATAGGAAGTCCTCTGGCATAACAGTTGCGGGGATCAGGAATACAAATACAGTCTTTGTCACCCAGAAAGTTGTAGGGAAGAAAGTATCCCAAAGCACATGGGCTGATTTCGGGAGGGCTGAATTCTGTTTATCCAACCATTTAACCTCGTCACCATTAGCATTGTTGCGGTTCTCTTTTAATTAAATGCTGCATTGTTTGGGATGGGGGTGAAGGGTGGGAAAGAAATCTTGTCGTTTTGCCTCAATTACACTGCTTAGAGTATATGAAAAAGCAAGACAGCTTTCAAGCCTTCAGTGATCTGCTAAAAAGCTTGAACTGTTAATATTTGAGTACGACCGAATGGGCCGTGGAGAATTGTGCATGTATTCTTTCAGCACATAGAAATACTGAGTAGTGTTGCAGTCAATGGTGTGGTGTTTTATTTGGGGAAAATAGAGTCTCTAAGCAGAACCATGTTTGCAGTGTAAGTGCAGACCTCATGCCAGACTGGTAAAGCACACTCAGTCTTAAACAGCCTTTTCAGTAAAACTGAGTTAAGGACTGGTTTGATATTTTGTTGATTTAAAGCAGCACTGGTGGTTGGCAGTCAGATTTTCAATACTTGGGGAACAAGCTGCCCATAATTATTGAAAATTGATACAGATGTGATTCAGCTGAAATTTAAGAATTGTTTGACAGATGAAGGGAGATGGAAGTGGGGAGGGAAAAAAGCAGGTAGTTTTGAAAATTACACATTTTTATTGCTGAATAATCTCTTGATACATGCTACTAAATCGGCTGTACTCCAGGGTTTCTTTAGGCCTCCTAGCAACCACCAGGTTCAAAGGCCATGCAAGGAGTTCATTGTTCATGTGGAATATTAATTTCCCAGTGGAGGACTGACTTGGGGAAAAAACACTGAAAAAGAAAGCTACAATAATACAGAGCTTTGACCTTGTGTGAAAAGAGATGTTGAAGGTTTGAATTCAATAAAATTTATACACATTACTGAAAAGAGGGAAAGAATTTTTGGATAGATTGATGCTTTATTGAAGGGAGAATAAAGAAGTTGTTTGAAACTGCCAAATAGGGTAAAACTTACTGAAACTTAGGAGGGCTTCAAACAGTCACTTAAAATATATGTAGCTTTTGATATGTTGGAATTTTCTTGCCTTCCCCTCCCCCCAAATAACAAAGGCAAATCCTGGGTTTTGTTTTAGTGGAGAGAGGAACTTCACCCTGTGGTTGACGCAGCCATTACATGTTAGCAGAACTGCATAGTACTCCAGAAAGAAGTAATTTCTTCTACAGCCTTCCTTGAGCTACTTTAAAGAAAGATCTCGGTGTTGGAGGTAATGTGTCAGTTTGAGATGGGAGGGTGTAGGGTAATGGTCTAGCACAGGTAATGTGAAGGAATGTCTGAAGAGTTTTATACAACAGCGAAAACTGATTCCAAATCATACTTGTTTGACGGTTACCTTCTACAATTTTATTGCTATAAAATTTCCTTTTGTTTTTGGTACTTCAAAGATGAAGGATAAAATTCTGTCTCAGTGTTGCCCTGATACTACTGGAGTTTCATTACCAAGTCGAGCGGTAGGGAATGAAGTATTTGACTATGCAATCTGACCGATGATATCTCTGCGCAAAATAAAGTTTGTAGGAGAGAAGGATATCCTCATTTTCTGTTCCAAGGATGTTTGGTGGAAGGTCTAGGACTGCCTCTTCAGCCTCCTTGAAGAGTAAGAAGAAACTTGAGTCATTTATCCAACATGAGAGTCCTCAGTATTTTAATTAATTATTTTTTTCAAGCTTGAGCATCTAATAAAAAGCAGTATTTGGAAATGATCATCCATGATCTGAAGAACTCAGTTTAACATAATTGAGAAGTGATAGATACATGCAAAGCCTTGAAGCTCATTCAGTTCTCCTGTTCCTTATTCAGTTATCTAAAGGAATATGTTCTAGCTCCAAAGTAGCTGTGTTGTAATTAATATTTAATGGAATAATCAGTATTGCATCACCTTCTTTTTCTCTGAGTGTGGTATTAAGAAACACCTTCCGTGTAACAGTAATGCGATTGCTATCTCCTTGAATTCTGAGTAGTTTTAGGCTGTCCTAACAGACCTCTTACTGGAATAGTAAAAACTGAGAGCCTGTAGGTGTCACTGACTGGCAGGACTAACTTTGCCTCTCAGCTTCTGCTCCATATCCTTCACTTCGGTCTTTGCTGATATAAAGAACCCCAAGCGAGTCACTCCAGGTACTTCAGGGGCTGTGCTTGCTTTATTGTTTGGAAAGTTGCTTCTGGGCTTGCTGAGCTTTCCAGTCCCTTTTGGCCCTTGCAACATCCACTAACTTTGACAGAGAAATAGGAGCTTTCACCACATCCCAGTTAGGAGAAGGGGTCTAAGTGTGTCTAACTTGAACAAATTTGATCCAAGTTCATGGACCAGTCGTTTTTGCGCTTTCTAACTCATTTTGTTTTCCCTCTGGTTTCCTGCCTAAAACAATGCAGCAGAAAATCTTCCCTCTCCTTTTCCTGTAGAACCCTGTTTTTCGCTCCTGCAGTTGCCTGTGCAGTATTGACTAACATGCAGCACTATGCCTGTGTGTTATACCTCTGTCTGGCCCTTTTATACCAGATACTAAGATATTTTCTGTGTATTCACTTTTAGACCAAGCTGTGAACAGTATCCTGTGCATTATTTGTGGGTTCATTTGACCAAACTGCAATTGAGTACATATTGTTCTTCCTGGCTGCTGTGACTTAAGAGCAAAGGGATCTAGAGTAGCTTTTTTTGTTCATGACATTCAAGTAAAATCAAAGAGGAATGAATATAAGAAAGAAACACAAGTCTGTCTGTAGCTATCTTACCCAGACCTATTCAGGCTTCTATCTCAGTTTAAAGCACTCATCCCTGCAGGGTTAGGTTTCAGGTTATTTTTCCCCCTCAGTCTCTGTGGTTGCCGGAATTCAGAGTCTCTGTGTTCTCTCTGTGGGTTTGCTTGGGCCTTTGGATCAGATCACCAGAGAGTGGCTTCTCATTGGCATTTGGACAGACATGTCAGTCTAAACTTGAATTAATTTCTCAGTGTGTTTTCCAGTAGTCCTGTGATTGAAGTAATTTGTTATATGCACACTAGATATTATGATAACCTACTGAAGATTCAGGAAGCTCCTCTTTCAATAATAGGCAAGGGTTCAGAACAAACACAGTACTGATTCATCACAAATAGCTCCAAGTCTTTCACAGATGTAGAAATTCTACTCTGCCTTTGTTAGCAACATTTGATAAAGCCAAAGGGTGTTGAATATCTTGCCATTTTGGAACTGAATAGCAGCCACATCTTTGCAAAGTGCAGTACTTGTTAGAGAAGGCTGAAATGTGAGGATTTTGCAGATCACCTTGGTTTAGTCCAGTGACCTCCTCATGAACAACAGTAGGCCTTCATTTGTATGCAGGAGGGTTCATCCCAGTGTAAACTACCATCTTTGTAACATGCTTGAACAGTTTAAAGAGATGTAAGTGCAATCAGGTATGAAGACTAAAAAGTTGGTATTTTTGCTAAGTACCTTGTAGAAGTCCTCAATAAAAAGGAGTTTCTTTTCTGTGTTTTGAGGAGTTTCTTTAGCATGACTCTTTGATACTCTTTAGTAGATTGTACATATCTATGTGAATACCATTAAAACTGAATCAGCATCATATCACCTAAACTCTGGGCTGTGATTCAAATACAGCAGTGATGAAAAAAATATTAATATAAATTTATTCTTCACTCCTCCTGAACGTGATTTTACCTGGTTGGAAGGGGACAGTTTTACTGTATTAAAGCCATGATGAAAAATTGTCAGCTTTTAGAATTTGCCTAAGAATTATTAAATAATGCAGTATAAGTTTTCCTTGGAGAATCATAGAATCAGCCAGTTTGGAAGAGACCTCCAAGATCATCCAGTCCAAGGTCTTACCCAGCCCTGTCCAGTCAACTAGACCATGGCACTAAGTGCCTCATCTAGTCTTTTTATGAACACCTCCAGGGACAGCAACTCCACCACCTCCCTGGGCAGCCCATTCCAATGCCAGTCACTCTCTCTGTGGAGAGCTTCCTCCTAACACCTGGTCCCATGGACTTGTGAGGATCCAAGTGGCTCAGCAGGTCACTTCTTCCTTCTGTATTACAGGGGGACTATACTGGTCTCTGACTCCATTGCCATTTTGGAAGGCTAGCTGCCCTGGAGACAACCTGAAGATTGAGGCAAAGAAGGTGTTAAGCACCTCTGCCTTTTCCTCATCTTTTGTTACTATACTCCCCTCTGCATCTAGTAAGGAGTGGAAGTTATTCTTGCCCCTTCTTTTGCCATTAATATATTTAGAAACAGTACTGCCTAACTGTTTGATTTCATTTTCACCACAAAAAAGGAAAAGGAGTAGTTGGTAGGTTAGATATGAGAACAGGAAGCAGAAATGAGGATTGAGAGCTTCTCTGAAAGTCTCAGGAAACTACTATATACTTCTGTACTTGTCCTTCCAGTAATTTTTTATATCGAGGCCAGTGGCAAACAGAGCACCCCTGAGT
The DNA here is from genome assembly GCF_015220805.1 of Pogoniulus pusillus. Lineage (NCBI taxonomy): Eukaryota > Metazoa > Chordata > Aves > Piciformes > Lybiidae > Pogoniulus > Pogoniulus pusillus. The sequence goes on from NC_087272.1 coordinate 26,229,125, forward strand.
AAAATGCTTGGATATTTGAGGTGCACAGCTCTCCCTGACTAGCATTTGTTGCTCCCAAGTGACTGCCTGTAGCTATGATGAGAGTATGAAAGTTGTTTATAACTATTTGCTTTCTTTTTTTCAGCTCATGTATTGTGTTTGCTGCTTTAGTGATGCTGTTTTGTGTCTCACTCTTGGATAACAAATAGGTGTTGGAACTGTCTTGCTCAAATAGACTGTGGAGGAGAGAAGAGGGGAAAGAAAAAAACTAAAAAGAGGAAAACATGGTTTTACAGGAAGCATATTTGGGCATGGGTAGAGCACTCTAGGTTAGGTGGAGCTCTGGACTCTGCTGTCAGCTTTTAGAGAGTCTGCAAAAAGTTACCATAACAAGAAAATTTGGTTTTCATCTGGCTTGAATTAATTCTAAAAAGATGAACAAGTTTCCCTTTTATTTCCTCCAAAGAGAGGTTAAAGTCACTGGGTTTGAAAGTCAGGAGGGAGATATTCCCAGTTGTCAATGGTGATGTTTGTTTTCCTGGGCATTCTATCTGTTTCTACAGCTCCCTACGCTTCCCTACACTTAGATTGTATTCTGCACAGTAGCATCAGAATAAAATTGTATTCTGTGTGTATTGCCACAGAATAGTTCCTATCCCAACACAGGCTGTAAATTGATCATGGCAGGTAAGAATGATCATCCAAAAAGAGGTGCATTGTGTGTAAACAGCGCAGTCCTCGTTCTGCAAGATGAAATCCTGCATTGAGTTCAACCTCTGGATGCCAATGTTCATAAGAATTTTCTGTCTCACCTTCCTGCAGGCTGACAAAGGCCTGTTTGTAATATTAGCAGTAAATGACGTGAAGTGATCATTATGCAGTATTGTATCACTTCTCATGTGACCCAGCTCCTCACAACCCAAAGATAGTTCTGTTTTTCATCAAACTGTAGATGATGTGATTCCTATAATTTTAAAATACAGGAGTGGTTCTCATTACTTCAGTGGGAGATGTTATCTGCAGGAGATAGCTTCAAGTGCACCATTAGAACTTTCAGGTTGTGGTGTTGAAAAAACACATCCAAGGGTTTTATTGGATCTGATAGGCTGTGGAAACAAGATGGGAGAGGAAGTGTGAAAAAATTGAGGAACTGCTTTTAAATTTATGGACTTCTACGTAGGCCTTTTATGCTGGAGAACAGGGATGCCCTATTTGTTGCACAAGGATTTTGGGTATTGTGGGGGGAAAAAGGAATGGAAGTTGGGTTGTATTTATACTAGGTCTTTTTGTGTGGTGAAAGTAGCGTTTTGCAAGTCTCCTATTTTGTATCTGTCCTGTAAAGTTACACCTTAATTGCTCTGTGATCCTTTAGAGGTTCTGGTGACTAGGCAGTAACTTGTATGCTTTAGCTTTCAGCTGAAATTATTAGCCAGCAACTGTTTCTGTTTAACAGTTTTCCTTTACAAGGATTTGTCCGGGTACCCTAGGTGAACTGCAGCCCTCTCTCTTCCTTATGCCTTTCTGACTAGGGGTTTTATTTTTCAGTAGTGTGTCTAACATTAGAATAAAACAGACTCCCAGATACTAATTGTTGTCTTCACAAGCATGAGGGAGAATGCATCTGCAGTTTGTCTGGGATGTTGGAACTGAAGCAATATAAGATTCTCTTCTTGAGTTTGAGCACTGTCCTCAGTGTGGTATGTATGTCCACGAAGCATCTCCCACACTCAGCTTGTGCTTGAAGTGCTGATAGTCAGTAGAAATCTGCATTTAGTGATCTCAGAACACCTTTTCCAGCTATTATTTCTTTTCCAGCTGCATTATTAAAACAAAAAAAAAAAAAAAAAAAAAAAAAAACCCTTTGTGGTGAATTTGACCTCATCATTTTGGGAACCGAAGTGTATAATAGACAATTCAGAAATAATTAATGTGACCTGGAAAAACCAAAGTTCGGTATGAAGGCTGAGTTCATCATAACACAGGAAGCTGTGCTGGGAAAGCCTAGATTATATAAACCGATTTTCATGCCCATTTGTGTTCTTTTAATTTCCTCCATAATTTCCTATGAATTTCCTGTTGATGACCTGTGACCTTGTTTCAGAAGATGAACTTCTGACTGTGTGTGATAACATTTTAAGTGCTATAAATTGGAGCGTTTATCATGTAAGCCAGGAAAGATGATAGACTAAATTTCATTGTGGTACTTGACTTGGCCTCTTAAATTTTCACTACATTTTTAGAGCAAAGTACCATTCCTTATTTTCATAGCATGTTCTAAATTCTGCTCTCCTGAGAATTTGCATTCTTGGGTCATACAGTGACCTTGTTTTACTGCACATAAGCCTTCATCTAAATATTTTTTGAAACAACATGAAGCGGAAATATGTTTTCCAAGGGTTTTTTTAAAGATTTTTGTGCTTTTTGATGTAAGTGCTGCAAGGCTGCCTGGGTGAATAGAGGGAACAAAAAAAATCCAGAAGAAAAGGTTTATTTGCTTTAACATTAAGTTTGAAACGGTTGCATGCCCATGCACAAACTGGATGTATCTGCAACACTTAGAGTCATAGAATGCTTTGGCTTTGGGTTGGAAGGGACCTCAAGGATCATCCAGTTTCAACCCCCTGCCGTAGGCAGGGACACCTCCCACTAGAACAGGTCACTCAAGGCCTCATCCAACCCGGCCTTGAACGCCTCCAGGGAAGGAGCACCCACAGCCACCCTGGGCAACCTGTGCCAGTGTTTCACTACCCTCACTGTAAAGAACTTCTTCCTAACATCTAGTTTAAATCTCCCCTCTTCCAGTTTAAACCCATTACCCCTTGTCCTGTCATTACAAGACCTTGTAAATAGTCCCTTCCCAGCCTTCCTGCAGGTCTCCTTCAGATACTGGAATGCCACTATAAGGTCTCCTCGAAGCTCTCTCTTCTCCAGGGAGTTATTTCAAAGTTTGTATTGTGTTCCTAGGCTTTCAGTCTCCCCTTGTATTGTGGATGGATGTAGCTGCTTTCTTGCCCTTCAGGTTTTGCAGTTGCACATGTTACATTGGTTTATGATGGAAATCATGAGTTGTTAAGGAAGTTATGAGGAGTGGTATGTGTGTATACACTTAGTCAAATAGGGTTGTTGCACTGAAAGTACTGGAGACCAGGGTTCAGTGAAAGTCTTTGGGTCTTCTGTATGGGAGAGGTGTCTTTCTATAGGCACTGAATTTCGGGAGTGAAATCTTGACATTATGCAGCAAACACAAGAATGGATCTGCTTGAAATATTTTCACAGAATACAGAAGCAAAATATTTTTTCCAGCCATCTCTAATGAAATTTCAGCTTCTGAATAACGTTTTAGAATTTCTCTAGGCAGAGATATAGCCTCTGTAACCAAACATTTTGCAGGTTTTTGTTGTTGTTGTCTTGGATATAGTTTTGTTTTATTCTTTTTCCAAATTCATGATGCATTTTCCTTAGAATCAATCTTAGGTTCAGCCTATATCATTATTTTAATTGCAGAAGTATTCTTCTGTAACTGTGAGTATAAATAAGGCATCTTTTGGAAAACTCATTTTAAACCCCACCTTCTTTACCTCTTTTCACAAGAGGGTGAAGCAGCTCTGTAAGGTGTTTATTTTAGAGCCATGTACAGTAGCTTCTCATTGGACATGTGGTCTGCGTAGTAGAGCATAGTTTGTGTAGGTATATTACATTTTATGTTGTAAACCTCTACTCTGTGCATGTGTGCTAATTGTTGCACATAAGTAAGCACACTAATTCCAAGGGTCAGGCTTTGTCCTCTAGTGGGAAAAGTGCACAAGTTTTTGTTTGTCTGTTCAGGTAGGAAACTTTAAATCCCAGGAATAGTACTTCCCTGAATGATACAGGTAGGTACCTGTCTCTCTCCTACATATGTTTTTTGTCTACCCCAGAGATTTGGAAAGACTGAGGAGGGTGTAGCAGTAACAACTAAGTAATGCTCACTTTTAATTGAAGTCAGCCTTTGAGTAAGGGCCACAGACTAGAGAAACTGGGGCAGGCTTACCAGAAACAGGGGCAAATATTACATCAGTGAACAAAAGGAGGAGTTGTGGGCAGAATTGCTGTTCTGCTTGTGTTCTTACATCCTGGCCAGGACAATTACGCTTCCCCAGCTCACTCTTAGATTTTGATTGGAGGTGTTCAAGGCCAGGTTGGATGGGTTGAGAGGTGTCCCTGCCCAAGGCAGGGAGGTTAGATTAAATGATCTCTAAGGTCTTTTCCAGCCTAAGACATTCTGTGATTTAAGTAATTTTAACTTGCTGGATTTAAATCAGGACCTTCACTTCCATGTCTCTGGACTCATTTCAAAGGCTAAAAATTGATACAACTTTTTTCTGCCTCTCAGATGATAATCTCATGCAGTTTTCATTCTAGTGCTGATTGTTCCAAATAGAGCCATGGGTATGCAGCAGTACAGTGCATTCAGTTTTTAATGGTTATCCCTTTTTATCCTAACAGTGTTCCATTTTGCACATCTTTGAGAAATGTACTAAAGTAAAATGAAGTGTTTCACTGTAGCTTGCATTTAAATCATGAAAAGGTTAAGTTAAAAACGTTGAAGGGGAAAAAGCTTTACCTGCATATGTCATTGTAATTCATTCCCTAGTTAATGGAGCAGTGGAACAAGATGGTGCATTTCAAGCAATGAGAAAGCATATAAATTTATGTTGGATTTTACTCATGGTTTGTTTTCAAACCAAGCTCTGTCGTTACTCAATGTGGCAAAACTGTGGTGGTGCAACTGCCCTCAGGAATTAACATTTTATCTCTAATTAATTAACATTTAAAATTAACATTTTTATCTCTATTTAGCAGTCTTTACTGCTAAGACCAGCCCTCGGGAACCTCAGTCTCTAGAAGCAAGGGAGCACAACTGAAGGCAAGAGGGCACTCCACTAGTCAGTCAGGACTGGATTAGAGATCACTTGTGCCGACTGAAGACCCACATATCCATGGGCTCTGGTGGGTTGTGTCCACGAGTGCTGAGAGAACTGGCTGATATTGTTGCTGAGCCTCTCCATAATTTTTGAAAAGTCATGGAGAACAGGAGAGGTGCCTGACAACTGGAAGAAAGCCAATGTCACTCCAGTCTTCAAAAAAGGCAACTACAGACCAATCAGCTTTACCCTCCATCCCTGGAAAGGTGATGGAGCAGCTCATTCTGGAGGCCATCTCTAACCACATGGAAAGAAAGAGAGTTATCAGGAGTAGCCAGCATAGATTTACCAAGGGAAAGATCTTGCTTGACTAACCTGATAGCCTTCTATGATACCATGGCCAAATGGGTAGATGAAGGAAGGGCTGTGGATATCATCTACCTTGACTTCAGCAAGGCTTTGGATACTGTCTCCCACAAGATCCTCAGGTATAAGCGCAGGAGATGTAGCATAGATGGCTGGTCTGTGAGGCAGATCAAAAACCAACTCCACAACAGACTTCAGAGAGTTCTTGTCAATGGCACAGAATCAAGTTGGAGACCTGTAGCCAGTGGTGTTCCAGAAGGATCAGTACTGGACCAAATTTTGTTAAATATATTTATTAACAACCTGGATAAGGGCATTGAGTATACCCTCAGCAAGTTCACTGATGATACAAAACTGGGGGGGGGATGGCTGGGCTGCCATCCTATGAGATCTGGACAGGCTGGAGGGCTGAGTGAAGGCAAACCTTATGAAGTTCAATAAGAACAAGTGCAGGATCCTACATCTGGGGAGGAATAACAACAGACACCAGTGCAGGCTGGGGGCTACCCTGCTGAAAAGACCTTGGAGTCCTGGTGGACAGCAAGTTCTGCATGGGGCAGCAGTGTGCCCTTGTGGCACAAAACAGCCAATGACATCTTAGGATGCATCAGGAAAAGTTTAGTCAGCAGGTCTAGGGAGGTTCTTCTCCCCCTGTACTTCACCCTGGTGAGATCACACCTGGAATACTGTGGCCAGTTTTGGCTCTCCAGTTCAGGAGGGACAGGGATCTGATGGATAGAGTCCATTGGAGAGCCATGATGACGACTTGGGGACTTGAGCATCTCCCCTATGAAGAAAGACTGAGAGCCCTGGGGCTGTTCAGTCTGGAGAAGAGAAGACTGAGAGGAGATCTTATCAATGTGTACAGGTGTCTGAGGGGTAGGTGTCAAGTGGATGGGGCTAATCTCTTCACTGGTCAGCAGCAGTAAGACAAGGAGGAATGGATACTAACTGGAACACAGAAGGTTTCACCTCCCCATGAGGAGAAACTTCTTTACAGTGACTGTGACAGAGCACTGGAACAGACTGCCCAGAGAGGTTGTGGCATCTCCTTCTCTGGAGACTTTCCAGACCTGCCTGGATGTGTTCCTGAGCCAACTACCCTAGGTAATGCTGCCTTGGCAGATAGGTTAGACTCAATGATTTCTGGAGGTTCCTTCCAACCTCTAAAGTTCTCTGATTCTGTGATCTCCAGTAGCAAGTCAGTTTCAAACACACTTTTTAAAATCAGAGTAATTAGCCTTTGTTTTGCAATCTTAGATGGATGCATGTATGTGCTCACTGTGTGTAATATTGGGAGGGCTGTCTTGTAATGGAGGACCAGCACGAAGGAAAAAACAAAGAATCCAGAAACTGCTGTAGTATACACTGCCATGCCAGGACAGTTTGGGGTGGTGGTTTTCCTACAGACCACAAAGGACTGTGGAAAATTTTCCCTTTTTTACCACGAGTGAGAACCTAAGAGTGGCTGTGCCACTTAAGACCCAGGTCTGTCTTGCCCATTCTGCTCTGTCTGGCTATGGCCACAAACAGGAAAAAGAGAGCAAATACTTGTGGTGTTTCCTCACCTTCAATTGGTTCTGGCAATATGATTTACTTATCAGTCCCCAGCAGGTTTCTTCAGCAGGTTCGCTCTGGTACCTGTGTGTGCATTATCAGTACCAATCTTGCATTAGGTCTCATCCTGTCCTTCAAAGCATTTGTCTCTAATGAACAATATATGCCCATGTGAAGGTTTTCAGGCTCCTAGTATTTTTGGTGATGGAAAGGCAGCAGAGATCAGTCCTTGGGTAAAGAGGCAAATACAAACCACAAAATCTGGATTCCTGTGACTGGGATATTAATAGTATTCATGTCATCCTACATTCTCCTCTAAAGTCAAGAAAGAAGCATTTCTTAATTATTTCTGTAATTCCACTTACTCCTTCTTTCACTTGTTTTATTCCCTTAGTTCCTCCCTTTCCTTCCCCTCTGAATTCTAGGCATCATGAACCATCTCATCTTGAAGGTGACACATACCTAGATGAAAGGCTTGCATTAAGCAGGAGTTTCTCGTTATATCAATTCTTGACATTCAAAAAATGTCAACTCCTGATTCATATTGCAAGCAGGATCTGGTGCCAAAATGTAACTAATTTCCAAGTGTTCTGCCTATTAACAAGGCTGAACTGCTCTTTCAAGACAGAGTTGTGCAAAGAAAATACTGCAGAAGTGGATCCTAATGTTTCATGTCTCAGGGGTACTTCCTTTCTTTATTTTGGAGGCTCATAAGATTAATCTTGTTTGAGAGGTAATTGTGCAGCTAAAGGCCATGATTTTTCCATTTGGCTTCCTGAGCATGTGACACGTTGGGTGCCCTAGTGAAAGTGCTGGTTTTTGTAGGAGCCAAACATCAACATCTCTGAAGGCTGGTAAATTGAGCTGTGGAGATGTCAAAATCTGCATGTATGGGTTTGCGTCTGGGCCTTGACTGACCCTATCCATATGCTCAGCAGGTAGACTGCCTTTGATGGAGTGCAAAGATGAATATTTGTCTCATCACCATCAGCTCTATGCAGAGCTGCCACTAAACTCATGTCCCCAAGCCACATTTATTCGTAAACCAGCATCACAGAAATATGTTTTCTGAAACGGATTTCAGGAGTGCTGTGTAAGTGTGGAAAGAAACAACTCTGTGTGCCGGTTCCTGCGCTGAGGTTCCGTGTCTGTGCTGCACATGGTCCAGCCCTGCCAAGGAGTGCTGCTGGGAATCCTTTTTTTGCTGCGTATGTGCAAAGTAACTTAACAGTGTGTGTCAAGTGGCATAATATATTATTATAGGTTATATATAATTTAACCCTATACTTACGTTCTTTTTAAGACTGGCCTCTCTTAATGTTTCACCCTTCCCCTGAAATCTTAATGTTTTACTTCATACAGCATTAGAGCACACTAATTTCATGTATTCTGTTTGAGAAGACTGTGTTGTGTACCAATGTGAGTGTATTTTGTTTATGCTTTATGTACTTCCACAGGTGTTTCATTTAGATGTGCATACTGTTAGTAATGGTAATTGATGTTGCAGATATGTTTCCCAGCAATACTGAAATATAAACATTGGGGAGGAAAAATTAAAATGGTAAAAAACATAGGATTAAAACAGTCCAAATTATTTTTAAATGGTGACATTTTAGTAATGGACTTCAGTTTAAAGAAAAAACATAAGAATTCCCTCCTAGCAGTCTTCAAATGGCCCTTGCTTGGTCTGTAGAAGTGCTGTAGCATCAAGTTTGTCACAGGAGATTGAATTTTTGTTTGGCCCATAGTCTAATCTATCTACATAGCATGTGCTTAATCAGAGTAACTCCAGAGCAGATGATTTTAGAGCCTGAAGTTACACGTTAAAAAAATTAGCATTTTAAATTCTACCACACAGTAAGAACATATTAGGTGTTCCTCACAGGATCTAAAACCTTTATTTTGTGAACTCCTGAAAAGAGTTTGTGCTTTTAAGCAGTATTAGCTAATCTAGAAGGAACAGCAAAGGTCACGTGTGAAATGTTTAATTTGGCTTCTGTAATTGTAGGATTATTGAAAATGTCCTGAGAGACCATGGGGTCAGATTGTTCTTCGTATACCACTGCAATGCTGCTAATTTTTAACTGAGTTGTTGCTAATTTATTGTGGTGTGAGAGCAAAAGCAAGGCCTTTGAGTCTGTTGCTGGCAACAGTAGGAATAGTTTCTCTAGACACAGAGCCAGGCAACAGAACTGGACTTCACTTGATGGTCATCAGGGAGGACTGAGGAGCATTTGCAGTTTGCGAATTAGCACACTCTACTCTCTCTTCATTAGTGGTGCTGGTTTGTGCTTCACTGTTTGATTTCAAGGGAGCTATCCGTGTTCACATTGACTGACACAATGTCTGAAACAGCATCATGGAAGTGAGCAGTGTTATTACTGTGACTGCACTGCTCTCACTATGGCTTGCACATGCATGTGAGCTGGTGATCCCCTGCTTGCATAAAGGGCAAAAGGGGTGTCCTGGAGTCCTGTACCCCTAAATTCCTCTCCTGCCCGGACTTCGGGGGGAAAGGGGAAAAGCCGCCTGGTTTCCCCCCCCCTCGCCTGCCCTGCAGCCGAGAAGGGGGCGGGGACTGCCCCGTGAGTTCCCGCGCTGGAGCCAGGCTGGGATTGGCCGTGCGCTTTCGCGCCTAAAGTGTGGTAACTCTGCCCTTTGTCTAGCGAAGGGTATAAATATTGGGGGTCTTCCCGCCTTTGGGGTTCCCGCTTTGGATTTTGCGTGTGCCTGGACGAGTTCGCTCACTCTCCTGTGCCTGGACTGCAGAGAGACTAAGGACTTGCTTTGGTGTTAGGCACACACCTTTGTCTGCCTAACGACCCTTAACGACCCTTAACGACTCCTGTAGCCGCTGGAGGAGGAAGACCGACTGCACGAGCCAGCCTGAGTGAGTTATTTGGCTTAGCTTAATTTAGTAAGAAACCGCTATTAATTAATAGCTAAAGCCTTTTCCAAAAACTGACTTCCAAATATATATAGTCAGATTATTAATGGTATCCTCGTAGAATTCTCATGCAACTTAACCTGTTTATCAAACGAAATTAATCTTTGTATATATAGTTGTGGGGGCGGGTTTTGTAAAAATAAAAAATATCTATTTTTGATAAATTTTCTTCTCGGCCACGAATTATTACTGCCCTCCGCAACATTATGGCGCAGTGTATGCTGGGTAGTTCAATCATAGAATTTCTACAAGAAAAGGGATGCCTAATCACAGGTCTTGATTTAATTTGGGCTCAGAAAAATTGTAAAAATCCGGAGAAAATCCTGGAGAAATTAGCTGAGCGCTCAGACCCTGTGATTACAGAGTCTCCAATGGAGCATTTCTCTGTTGTTCTGGGGTCAGTTGTGACCCAGACTCTGGCCGAATTTGAAAATTATGAAAAAAGAATTCAGGCCTTGGAAAAGGATTTATTAGCCGAAAAAGCTAAATGCCAAAGTATCTGGGAAAGCATGCTGGCGCAGACAAAGAGCCTGACCGCGGCACTGACTGCCCGGATGAAAGAAAGGCTTGTAACGCCTGCAGACACCACCTCTTCGGTCTCCGTGTCTGAATTTGAATGGAGTGATTCGCGGGAATCGGGGAGAAAGGCAGAGAATGCCCCAAGGGGCTCTTCGGGGAGAGGAGTTCCCCGAAACCAGGCACAAAAGACTCTGCTAGAGACTCAGAGAATTCCCCTGCACATGCCTCTGCGCGGCAGAAAGCCTCAAAGCCACGCAGAAAGCGCAGGTCCCGACCGGACTCTCCCGTAGCTAGCGGAGAAGAGAGCTCCGGTGAGGAGGGCGCCGCGGTGCAGAGGCACGTGTTGCCTGTGATCAGGACTGAGTCCGTGAAGGGCAGAAAAGGCGGTGCAGGGACCACCGTGATCAAAAAACAGTTTACAGATGCACAGCTCAGTGACTTACAAGTCAAATATGCGAGAGATCCTGGGGACTCAGTCGCTGACTATGTGTATCGAGTGTCCCGAGCCGGTGGGGACCGGGTCCTTCTAGACTCGCAGGAAGCTGCTGGAGACTGGGGGGACGATGTGTTCCTGACACGTGAACCCGAGGGGACACACAGCCTCACCGCTCGGATAGCCTACTGGGCAAGCAGTGTCCGTCCAGCCTACCGGGGGGAGCCGACGGAACTAAAGGTCACCAGCTCCTCTGAGCTCATCACTGCTCTCCGCAGACTTGCCTGTGTCCAGGCTATCTATGATAAGGGACATTACGATTGCCCGTTTTATGCCCCTGTGGACCCGGAGAGACTGCACCCTATTATGAAGGGTTTGCCAGCAACTCTGCAAATCCAACTAATGAAGAATGTTGAGAAAATTGAACGTGTGCTTGGAGAAAATGCAGAGAATGATGGTGCTAAACAGCACGTAATGACTTGGGCTGAACTGTTAACTGACTTGAATGCCCATGGGCTGCAGTTTGGGTTTGGGTCTCCTGAAGGAAAAGGGGCTGGGGAGAGACAGTCTCGTGCTTCTCCCCCAGAAAATCCCAGGACTCTGCGCAGGCAGGTCCGGCCAGTGCAGGACTGCCCCCCCCAGGGGGACCGGTCCTTCAGGCTTCTCCCCGAGGGGAAGGGGCAGAGACCCACAGAGTGACTGGAGACCCAGAGAAAAGAACAGCTGGTATAGACAAGCCCTGACTTTAGGGGTACCAAAGACTGTTTTAAGGCAGCTGGCAGACTGGCAGCTGAAGGATCTAGTGCGGTGCCTTCAGCAATCGGCTGCAAAATCCAGAGGCAGCCGCGAGAAGCCCAGCGGTGGCTCCCAGAGCGGCTCGCCCAGAAGCGGCAGCCCCCCCCGCTGGGAACTGCAGCTCGTCCCCAGACAGAAAGGTTAACCCTTTCTCGTCTCCCATACGGGAGGCAAAACACTGAATTAGTGTAATGGTGGCTCGGCAGCTTTTAATGGTCAGCAGTCACGGGGAGAGCTACAGAAGCCCCCAGAATAAAGACCTGCTGCCTAGGTGAGCCACGTGGTCACTGACCACCTGCCCCAGTACAAAAGGCCAACCTATAGGGGTAGTGCCAATGGCATGGGGTAAACCCAGAGGCTTATATGCCTGGGAAGCCCTAGATGCAAATGGAAAAGGCCACCGGATCAGTGCACGGTGGATCGTCCCCAACTATTAATTGCTAAGCCTGGCCTTTATAGGCCGAGGCAGGTCTTGTCTCCTTACAGGTTAAGGCCGAGGCAGAGGACCAGTTCCTGACCACCTGACCAGCACCTGGGAAGGGGAGAACCAGCTACACGAGAGATGGAGTCATATCACCGGGGTGGCCAGTGGATGATGGCATCCGGACCCACGGACTGTGACCTCCAGCCATGGACTCAGAGCATCCAAGGCTCTGCCATGAACTTGGTTGCTCTACCAGGAACAGAGCAATCTTCAAATGGACTGTGTAGCTTTATTAATACTGTTTGGGCTATTGTTAAGCCTTGTTAAGTATTGTTAAATATTGTTGGGGCGATTAATGTATTGTTAATGTTGGAAAAGGCTAAGCCATATATATATATTAATAGGTTCCTAAATTGAAGGGGGATCACCTCTCACTCAAGTTCTAGACAAAGATGCTCATTACCACCGGGGTGGGATGTCCTGGAGTCCTGTACCCCTAAATTCCTCTCCTGCCCGGACTTCGGGGGGAAAGGGGAAAAGCCGCCTGGTTTCCCCCCCCTCGCCTGCCCTGCAGCCGAGAAGGGGGCGGGGACTGCCCCGTGAGTTCCCGCGCTGGAGCCAGGCTGGGATTGGCCGTGCGCTTTCGCGCCTAAAGTGTGGTAACTCTGCCCTTTGTCTAGCGAAGGGTATAAATATTGGGGGTCTTCCCGCCTTTGGGGTTCCCGCTTTGGATTTTGCGTGTGCCTGGACGAGTTCGCTCACTCTCCTGTGCCTGGACTGCAGAGAGACTAAGGACTTGCTTTGGTGTTAGGCACACACCTTTGTCTGCCTAACGACCCTTAACGACCCTTAACGACTCCTGTAGCCGCTGGAGGAGGAAGACCGACTGCACGAGCCAGCCTGAGTGAGTTATTTGGCTTAGCTTAATTTAGTAAGAAACCGCTATTAATTAATAGCTAAAGCCTTTTCCAAAAACTGACTTCCAAATATATATAGTCAGATTATTAATGGTATCCTCGTAGAATTCTCATGCAACTTAACCTGTTTATCAAACGAAATTAATCTTTGTATATATAGTTGTGGGGGCGGGTTTTGTAAAAATAAAAAATATCTATTTTTGATAAATTTTCTTCTCGGCCACGAATTATTACTGCCCTCCGCAACAAGGGGACCTAAAGCTCTTGGCATTCATCTGGACGCAAAGAAGACCCCTGGATGTTTTTATGTCAAAACATAGGGAGGGGGAAGAACTGGAGCCTAAGGTGATTATTGCTGAGTATTACTTGTGGGCAGTCCTAAGTGCCATGTTTTGTGGTAAGACGTTGTGCCTTGCTGAAACATGCTATGGTGTGACAACAAAGACTTACCCTTCCCTCTGTTGATCCTGAGCTGCATCTTGCTGTCATTGCAACGTGGCAGTCCCTCCTCTTGATTTTACCAATAATTTGAAGGTCAGAGAATTGGACCAGAGGCTGATATTTAAGAGAAGCAAGAGTAGACAGGCATAAAACTCAAGTGTTCAATGGGAGACTTCTCCAAGAGGAGGCTACATGCCTTTTTCCAGTGGTTATTCACAACTAGCTATTAAAAGCAAGGAAAGCCAGGCAGTTTTTGTGAGCTGAATTTCCCCATTGTCTTCCTTCATAGAGCTTCTCTCACTTGTGGGTACTCTGATGTGTCTTTGTATGGCTGAACTTTGGTTTCAGTCTTTCCTCAGTACAGCTTGTGATGGGTCCCCAAAACTTGTGGGGATATATGACCTTTTAAACTGCTCTTTTTCTGTCAGATTTGCATGATAATGTGCCAGAGTAAGTATGTGGGAGCATTGACAATGCACAGCTGAGAGGCACCGCAGTGTCTCACAACATGTTCCACTGTGAAACCAAACCCCACCAAGTCTACAAACATGTCTGTTAGAAATATATGGGGACCCTAATGTCAAAGTATTTAATTTACTTAATAGTTAGACTATAGAAAAATTATGGTTAAAATCAAAATGTGTTATTAAGAGCAAAAGGTTTGTCTTGCTAATGCCAATGTCAGGGCTGTAACAGATTCTTCTGAGATTTTCCCTTGCCTTTTCACAGTGGAGAGGAGTGAGATGGTTAACTGCTAGAAACCTGTAGGTTATTTCAAAGCATAACTGCTCATTTCTACATTTGGTCTAGGATAACTTAATTCAGCATCCAAGGGAGCCTTGGATGTGTAGATGTTAAAAGGAATGGGTTACAAATAAAGTTGGAACGTTCAGCAGCATTTCACAACTCCAAAATGGAATACATGAAGTGCAGTGTTAGAAGATGTTTATATAGAACATGCTAGGGTATTACATGGAGCAGTTGTACCTCTCTTAGCTCAGGCATGTATCTCGAGCTAAAGCCAAGTGGCTTGCAGGTTTAAATTGCTCAGTATTTGTGAAGTCAGTGTGGTAATGAAATATGTTAAATAGCTGGGGTCTATGTGTGAGTATTTGGGTTATTTTTTTTTGGCCTGACTCTTTTTTATCTTTGAAGACGTAAAGGCCATGTAGTGAGAAGAAAATGGCCAAAGTCTAACGAGTTTTATTGCAAAGAGCTGGTGTTTGTGGGTGCTCTTTAGCATTTGTAGCTCAACTTCTCCATTTTTTAAAGCCTTTCATATGAAAATATTTATGATATGTAAGAGTAAATCCTACACGCCCCTCTTTCACAGCCATTAAAGGCTCCAATAGTGGGGTTGCTGTTTCCATGGTCAGAAGCAGAAAGATGGCTTGTAAAAGCTGCCTGAAACTAGCTCAGAGCAGTGGTAAGAATACATTGAGACTGCCCAGGGAGGTGGTGGAGGCACCGTCCCTGGGGGTCTTCAAGAAAAGACTGGATGAGGCACTTAGTGCCATGGTCTAGTTGATTGGTTAGGGCTGGGTGCTAGGTTGGACTGGATGATCTTGGAGGTCTCTTCCAACCTGGTTGATTCTATGATTCTAAGACATGACTTGTTTCTAGAGATCTAGAAATCATAGTTATGCTCAGATATTTCTCAGTACACGAGGGTTTGTTGTTTTGGTTTTGTCCTGTGAGAAGCAAAAGGTATAACCTGCTTTTGTAGCTTGCATTTAGATAAGTTCATGTCTCCTGTGTAGTTTAAAATGGTAGAGATACTTTTCTTTTAGTGTGAACCAGTAAAATTAGGCTCTTACAGTGCTTGTCCTCATTTTTGTGATGATAGAAGATAATGTCATCTCATTTGCAGTGGTGTCTCCCATTGCGACTGCAGCTGTAGTTTACATGGAGGAATAACATTAGGCAGCAAATTAATACTGGATTGATAGCTTTGATTAGGATAGTTCATCAAACAGCCACCTTTTCACGTGACATAAGGAAATGCTCTGTGGCTCACGAATACAGCAAACTTTGGAAGGATTTTGGAGGTCAAAGGTGGGATGTGCCTTCTGGTGGTTCGCAAAGCATCAGCAGCATGACATCAGTGGATGCCTTTTTTATGGTCTCAGTGGTAGGCACACATGCTTTGAAATGATTTTTATGTCAGATCTGGCACTCCTATGCTTCTCATCTTGAGTAATCAGAGATTTTTTTTCCTTATCCCTTTCTTTTCAGTATCTTCAGTCTTCCATTTCACCCTCCCACACACATGCTGCAGTTGGGAATAGGCAATTTTATTCCATATTTGAACCAGTGAAGCCACAGAATCAGATACTTCATTGTAGCCAAATAGACAGGGAACCCAGTAGCGTGGCAGTATTTTAAGTGCTGGTTTGTAGTTTCTCGATGCCACCTTCCATACTTGGCAGTACTTTGCCAACTTCCACATTGTGATACTGAATGTCCTTCTTGCCTTGCCCCTCCAGGCATTGGTCAAGGTCTAGTACATTTTAGAAATTTTGATCATGCCCCTGGCTCTTGAGAAAGAGCTTGGCATTGGTCTTACCAAGGGCAGTTGAATCTGGTAGGAGCTG